>NC_053046.1:21746853-22058546 GCF_003473485.1 Medicago truncatula | reverse complement strand
GTTCGGTGACTACTTCCTTAGTGTGTGCTAAGTGTCCTATTAATTTTGGTAATTTTGATTTTGAGTTGGATCTTGTGTGTCTTCGTTAAAGCATATGGGTGTGATTTTTGGTATGGATTGGATGTTGTCTTCTGGTGTTAGCATTAACTGTTTAACCAAGAGTATAACATTTTCGAAGTCGGTAGATGAGTTAGGTGGGAAGTTCTTGGTCGCAGAGCAACCAATCGTCCACCTTGTAATACCCTGTATTCCCAACAATGTAAATCATACATAAAATCAGAATATTTCAACAGATACGTAATGTCACACTGCTTTTCATAAAATCATAAATAGAATAAAATACTATTTATTGCTCAACTTCAACCACTTATCATTTATTACATCACAGCGGAAATTATTTCAACATTTAAAATAACTTTGGCACACAGGCCATCAACGTAGAATCTCATAAAATTTCATTCCAACAATATGTTCATAAAGCAATACGTAAGGAATAGAAAGCAATAACAAATTCCTATCTCGTTACGTATTAGAGCACCTAAGACACACATGAGAGAAATCCACTCACGACCGCAACTATTCTGGATCACCTGCAAGTTACCCATACGAAGGGCAACATTTCCAAGCAGAAGGGGTGAGATTCACAAACAATAATAATCGGTATATAAATCATCAACTGGATTTAACAATCTAATAAACAACGAATATTTCAAGAGTCATGTTTCATACTTCATCAACATTAACAACACCTACAAACTCAACCAACAACAACAACAACAACTCAACCAACAACAACGACTATGCAACGACACAACGACAAATGCGACAATGCACATGCATGTGGTACCATTTTAACGCGTTTGAAAGAACTAGCATTCACAGGGCATGAGCCCTCAACAATTTGAATGATTAAGCATTCACAAGGCATGATCCCTCAACAGTTTGAACGACAAGGCATTCACAGGGCACAAGCCCTCAACAATTTATGAGTATGCAATGGACTCAACATTTGTGTATATCAACATACAACTCAGCAACATCGACGACAACGTAGACAACGACAACGACTACAACAATTGTGCATAAATAATTATGACTTACTCCACAACTTGGTCAACTTAATGATATTAATAATCAACAACAGTAGAGACAGCAACATAAGCAACTTACAACATAGCAATATTAATAATAACAACTTGAATGATATAAACAACGATATTTTATATATCATACATTTCCCAAAGACCAACTCATGAACTCATTAGACCCTTTATACAAGGTTATTTCCTTCCTAAAAACATCTGTAGATGGTTAGGATAAAGTCCCTACACTTAGGAGGAAGTCTGGAAGCATTTGGAGTGAAGAAAATTGCATTTTTAAGGTTTCTGGTATGACATCATCGTGGCACGTTGGTCTCCCATCGTGGCACAATTTTTCCAGAATCGGACAGACAACATCAAATTTCATACCTTCACGTTTTCGCGAATAAAAACCAAACCGTTAACCCGTTTTCGATGCCGTTTTCGCCTACACACTCCTGACACTTAGCTCTATCATAATCTACAGAAAAATTCAAGTTTCAACCAACTAAAAATCTATTTCCCAAACCTCACATAATCTCTTGTTTGCAAAAACGTTTAGACTCCAACTTTTCAAACATAAATTCCAATTTCCATCGACCCAAACCCCAAAACTGGTTGGGAACTTAGTCTGTGATTAATCTGCAATCTAAACATCCTTTATCACCCTAATCCATCAGATTACCTACTTCTTCCAACGATTCAATTCTTCATTCTAACCCTAATTCCCAAATTCATAAACAACTACATGTTAAATCAATTTCAGAATTTACATACACTATGATTATTGAGAGTTAGCCTCACCCTTACCTTAGATTGATGAACAAAACTCTACAGAATCTGATTCTTCCCACTTGGCTCTTCTCTTAGCTTTCTCTTGGTTTTTCTCCCAAAAATCTGTTTGTATGTGAAACTGCTTCTGACTCTTAGGTTCTAATTTTCTCAGTAAACATAACCTCCCAATATCTAATTAACTCCCACTTAATTCATTTAATTCTTATTTAACCCCAAAACTCCAAATAAATTCTAATTCTCACTTATTCTATTAAATAATAAAAATAATCATCTAATAAAATACACCACGCCATGAAAATCAACATAAATCATTTAAAATCATATAAAAGACTTTAAATCAACCAAAAATAATTAAATAAGAATTAGGGCATTACAACTCTCCCCAACTTAAAGAATTTTCGTCCTCGAAAACATACCTCAATCAAACAACTCTGGATAAGACTCCAACATCTTACTCTCCAACTCCCACGTCAAACTCTCACCAGTTTCTCCTCCCCAAACAACTTTCACTAGAGATATCTCCTTGCCTCTCAACTTCTTCACTTCGCGACCTTCAATTCTCAATGGTAAGGTCTCAACGGTAAGGTTATCTCTAACTTGCACATCATCCCTCGGAATCACATGCGATGGATCCGATACATATTTCCGAAGTTGCGACACTTGAAATACATCATGCAAATTCAAAAGATGCGGTGGCAAACCCACTCTATACGTCATTGTTCCAACTCTTTCCGATATCTGATACAACCAATAAACCTCGAAGTCAACTTCTTCGATTTCAAGGCACGACCAACACCTATCATAGGAGTGACTCTTAGAAACACATGATCTGCTTCTTGAAATTCAAGGTCTTTCCTACGCTTGTCGTTGTTATCGCGATTTTCGGGTGTCAAGTCATAAATTAGGCTTGAACCTTTCAATCTTTGATATTCTCTATTTTTTCTTGGGAAGGGCAAAATTGAGAAAAACCCTTAGATTCTAAGTTCGGGGGTCGCTTTCGCTACGGGAAGGTGTTAGGCACCCGGAACGATTATGGTATTCCATAAGAACCGTTCTCCTAAGTTTATTTCTACGCTTTATTTTTAATGCTATTTATGAAAAAGGAAATTTATTTATGTTAAGAATGGGGGGGAGAAAGTGTTTGAGGTTTTATTTTAGTGGACTTGGAGAGGTTTTGACCTCATGCCTAAATACCCATTTAAGGGATCAAACTCCATGTAGTTCTCTCTCAAAAAATGTTTTTTGTGTGTTTGGTTGATTTTAGTTTTTGTTGGAAAATGGTTTTGAAGAAAAGAAAGAGGCCTTAAAGGCATAAGAGAAGAAAATGGTGAATGTTGGTTCAATTGTTATTAAAAAAGTCTAAGTAGGGATTAGGATTCATTTGGATTTGTTTAAGAAAATAAAGGAAAAAAATTCAATGGAGTTTTGACTCCAAGGTTTGTTTGGAAAAATTTGAGTGATGGAATTGGTTTATTATTTTCTTGAAAATTGGCATTTGTCTAAAAATCGCGTTTCCTAAACATACATCTAAACGGTAAACATGCAACGTGTGTGCGTGTCGGTGCTTGTGTCGGTGTACATCACTTATAGTGTCCATAGTCCTTTACATTGAGTCCTAAATACATGCTATGGTCTTGCAAGGAATTTAAAAAAGGAACTAATCTATCTAAAATTATTACAAACCCAATTGATATAGAAATGAATAGAAAAATGATGCCAAAACTATGGGATGAATGAAATGTGAGATGAAATGGTTAGTATCATAAGGCATAAAAATAGTAGAAAGGTAAACAAAATTGAATAGAATAGCAAGAGAACAAAAAAGTAGTGAAATGAAATAAAATGGCAAAATATACCTAAAATTGGTTATGACACTTAGGCATGCATATGACCTATAATCCCCTCATTATAGCAGTGTTAAAGGGGTTTGATTTTGAGCTATAATGTGGGAATAAATAGGACATATTCAAGCCAAGAATCATGACACATTTTTTAAAGATATTTTGCACTTTATTTCTTGATAAAAACACATATTGCTTGCAAAACAAGAAAGACATGAAAATCTACATCCACAATCAGCAAGATATACACATGATCAGCAACACATTCACCATGAAATTACACACCAATCATCCACATCACATGCCAACATTTTATGAGAAAATATACCACAAAAATACACAAACTTAGATCAAACCCAAAATTAATCAAGAAAAAATAACACACACATTTTTATCATTTTTTAAACCACTGGAAAATATCACAAAAGTGTTAAAATGTATTAAGAAACATATAACAATTTTTTTGGAATTTTTAGAAAAAAAAAAGAGCAAGCAGGGGTTCAATCAGCAAGAAAACAAGGTGTAAACAGCACAAAAATGCAAAAACGTAAGAAACTGCAAAGAAAAAAGCCCAAGCCCAAAACCTAAAAGATCCGGATGCATAGGAACCACAGGATTGATCCAGGAGATCAAACCCTAGATCCAACGGCCAGGAATGAAGGGGATTGGACCGGTCTTGGACCGGTCCGGTTCACTGGCCTATAAAAGGAGGCGCGCCGGTTTTATTTCATTTGCTAATTGTCTTTCTCTCTCTAACTTCTCACTCTCTCTCACTAGCCTCTCATCTTCTCTCTTCTCTTCGCCGGTTTCTGGAAGGAGACGGCCGGAGAAGATGAAGATTCATCGGAATCTTCATCGACTCCGCCGTGAATTCCAGATTCCGGCGAGTCCTAACCTCACCAGAAAATCAAAAATCTTACGTTTTCTTGCTCGCCTTTAAACTCTAAACACGAATCTGATACTGATTTTCACAAACAAGGCTTGAAACAACGTAGATCTAGAATTTTTCATACGGTTTTGAAAATTATTTAGGTTTTTTTTTTTTTTAATCTTTTCTGAATGAAACCGTTCAAACTTCTACAGATCTACATAGTTTCGTCTTTGTTGATGTTCTTGAGAAAGAAATATGAAGTTTGAGTTTTATCTGAGTTTTATTGGAGATCTTGCGAGATTCTTCAGAAAAAAAACTTGATTCTTGGCTCTGCTTTGTTGATTTTGCTTGGGAACCGAAAATAAATCGGTGTCTTCTTCGCCGGTTTGAAACTCTTCTTCTTTTCCTCTTCTTCTTCACTTTGATCTCTGTGATCGGTGCTTGAGTCTGCCGTCAACAATGGCGGATTCGCGCCTTGAATTGCAGAGGTAAAGGTTCAATGATGATGATTCTGTGTGAATCTCTGAGAACCGTGATGAATTTTGATTGAATCTGTGTTGATTTGTGATGATTTTGGTGGAATTTGGAAACGGTTAGGGTTTGAGTGTTCTTGGTGTTCTTTGTGATTCTGGATTTTGATCTAACTCAACGGAGAGAGAGAATCTGATTTTTGTTTGTGATGTGGCGTGTGATTAATGGATCTCATTCTGACTTGTACAGTAAATGCGCCTTTTATAGGCTGCCAAGTGTAATTTTGGACCAATGAGGCGCTGCCATCTGGACTTGGACCTTTCTGTAAAAAAGAAAAAAGAAAAGGACTAATCTGCAATTATGAAAGAGGACTTAAAAATGCAATTTTAAAAAGTATTGGACTAAAATGCAATTTTAGAAACTGTTTCAGGGACTAAAATGCAATAAAAATAAAATTGGACTAAAATTGGTAAATTGAACAAAACGTAAAGTGAAACCAAAAAATAAAATCAACAAAAGGACTAAAACGAACCAATTACTGACATGAGGTATTTTAAAATACCTCCCTGCCGAAATTTTGACAGGAAAAGACCAAAATGCCCCTAGGGACTAAACTGACTCAAACTGACTCAGATGCAATTTCTGAAATGATTTTTAAACAAAGACTCAACAATGATTTGTACAGACAAATTGAAAAGACTCAGAGGCAAACACAGGGACTAAAATGGGTTCCTCTGCAGGAAATGACCAAAATACCCTTTTGTATGATTTTTGAAATAAAATGCAAGAAAAGTAATGCGACGTTTCAGAGAGTTCTTAAATGACTTGTAATGTCAGAAAAGACAGCGGCAGTAAAATACGTTTAAAAAGAGAGTAAAGATTCAGAGTAAAATAACAGAGAATTGACAAATATCAGTGTTAAAAAGAAATTTGAACGAGTATTTTTAGGTCCAAAATCAGGGTATAACAGCTGCCCCTATTTAAGTTTCTTTGTCTGGAGGGTCAAGAGACGGAGTCTTTGGCTTGACGGGACGAAGATACTTAAATATTAACATTTGCACTGTGTTTGGACGTAAAAATATGTTTGTACATTTTCAAATATCATGAATGCCATGCAACATTTGGATTATGAGTGCAAGACAAACGAAAGCTGGAATTAACAAAAGGTGTCGTATCCATTGCGGGATTGGTAGACATTGACAAGATAACAGATAACAGGGTAGATAGGAGGCTAGGAACAAATTGACGGGTACAAGCTGCTCTTGGATTGAGCTGGGCACTTGACCGGGAATAAAAGCAGTCAAACAGGTGCGAGTTGTTCTTGGATTCGAACTGGTCACTCGACCGGGGACATGGAGAAGACAGGTACGAGTTGTTCTTGATTCGAACTGGTCACTCGACTGAAAGCAAGGCAAATAGACAGGTGCGAGCTTGTTCTTGGATGCGAACTGGTTACTCCACCGGAGACAAAGACAAATAGACAGGTGCGAGCTTGTTCTTGATTCGAACTGGTCACTCGACTGAAAGCAAGGCAAA
The DNA here is from genome assembly GCF_003473485.1 of Medicago truncatula. Taxonomy (NCBI): domain Eukaryota; kingdom Viridiplantae; phylum Streptophyta; class Magnoliopsida; order Fabales; family Fabaceae; genus Medicago; species Medicago truncatula. The sequence continues at coordinate 22,051,953 of NC_053046.1, read as the reverse complement.
TAGACAGGTGCGAGCTTGTTCTTGGATGCGAACTGGTTACTCGAGCGAACAGAAACAGATAGACGGGTACAAGCTGTTCTTGGACTTGAACTAGCCACTTGACCAAAATCATAGACACATAGACAGGTACGAGCTGTTCTTGGATTCGAACTGGTGACTCGACCGATAACATTGAAAAGTAAACGGGTACAAGTCGTTCTTGGATGCGAACTGGTAACTTGACCAAACAGAAACATATTGACAGGTACAAGCTGCTCTTGGATTGAGCTGGGCACTCGACCGATAACATAAGCAAATTGATAGGTACAAGCTGTTCTTGGACTTGAACTAGCCACTTGACCGAACAGAAACAAATTCACAGGGGATTAGTTTTTTTTGACAAAATATAGGCTGAAATTGACTTGACGTCGATTTGATTTGAAAGGTAGAAATTGACCAATATTATTGGCTCACAAGGTTTTGACAGAGAACTCGACATGAGTATTGAATTGAGACTGATGTTGACATTGGAGATGCAACATGCATGAATGATATAACAATTTCATTAAATGCATGGGCACGTAATATGCATGATTATGCATGTATGAATGCTTGTAATGCATGACTGTTGGCGATTCGTAGACACAGTTTCGCAGAGACAGACAAGACATTGGAGTATTGGGCACGTAGTGGCTCGTGCTATATTACACATTCCTGGAAATCCTCTTTGGAGATGACGTCGTTGGGAGACGTATCGGGACCATGGCTGAGGGCAGGTAGCTATGCAACTTGCTGGGGATAGAATCTCGGGAGACTCTACTGGGAATAATGCCGGATGTATCGTGGACGTCGCATCTGTGGTCAATGCTTTTTGCATGTTATTTTTCCAATTTTCATTCATTCATTTTTTTGCATCCTTTTTTTTGCCTGGATCGTCCTTTCGGGTTTTCGATCCACCGGGGAAATAAATTCTTTTCAATGCCCCATTTTTGCCTGAACTGCCCTTTCGGGTTGTCAATCCAGCGGGGTGCTCATTTTTGCCTAAGCCGCCCTTCCGGGTTTTCAACTTAGCGAGCCTATTCATTTTCATGCATTTTCATTCTGTTTTTTTTCATTCTTGCCATTGACCACAGACTATCCTGGAGGAGAACCTGCTTGTAACACATATTGAAATAGACATCAACATACTCTCGCTCATGCATGTTTCATTTGAATGTACCCTGTTGCTCAGGTTTGCTTTTCAAAATAGACAAAAAGTTTTCAATTTTCAAAATGTTTGTTTCAAGCATTGTCATTATCAAAATAGAAAGAAAATGTTTTGTATATAGCTTTGAAAGTAGAAGAAAAATAGAGTTTCAAACAAAAGCACAAGCTCAAATTGATGTATAAGAGTGGTGGCTGTAACGCTCCTATTTCTATTAAAGCAATTAAACATGCGAATAATACATTTATTCAAGAAATAGAGATTACGTCTTATTCAAAATTCAAAAACCGATAGACATGTATGTAAACCTCAACAGTTACAGCGGAATATAAATCAGAGTGATCAAATATATACATGCCATGAGCAAATAAATCATATCCAAAAGATAAATCTCAAAACCCAAACATCGGGTAGTCATCAACAAAATAATAATCCCAACGAAAATATAAACAACCTAATCTAGACCGACACGACAAGCCTAGATCAGAGCCGACACGACACCGATATCGGAGGAAGCTCCCGATATCCCAAGCAAAGACTCACCGAGACTACTCCTGCACAACGTCTACTCACCCATACAGGCAAGTAGGCGGTTAAAACCACTAGGGGTAAGCATTACATTATCATAATCCAGATAATAATCAAATCAAATAATATCATGTACTTGAATAATAATAGTCATGCATAAATACTTATATCACAACTTGATAGTTCATATCCACATATATCAATCACATGAATAATTATCCAATCATAAATATTCATTCACAACATCAATCACAAACAATCATTATCAACTTTCATTCTTCTCCATTCATCACCAATCACATATTTCACATAGGACTCATGCTATGATATGCACTTATTGACACATAAATGCATGTGGTACCAAATCTCAACAAGGTCGTCACCTCCGATGGACAAGTCAACATCGCATGTAAGGCTCACCTCTGCCTTACAATAATCTCGAAGTAAAAGATTCATCCCTTTTACAGCAACAACGACTATGATGCATGGACATGTGTAAGGACTCGATAATGCGACAACAAATCACAATCTCAACTCAATATATAGGACAACACCCAATTATATTGATTATCTCCACAACATTGCATTATCAAGAAAACATGCCCACACAAATAAATCATAGAATTCATCATCACACATCAACATATTATCAATAATCAACAATGTCACTCAACATCAACTATATCATATAGTTTCACCAATTCAAGCATTCTCATATTCCAAGTAAGATAGCAAAATATATCTCATGATCATTATCACATCCCAATTACATATTTACATACTCAATTATTCCCTCTAATACTTCATTAAGCCCAATATCAAGTTTGGAAAAGTTTCACGACTCATAGAAAAAGTTATGCTAAGTTTTCACAAAAATTCACATGACCCCTGTGTAGTAATTTGATCATAACTCGAGTTCTAAAAATCATTTGGACCTGAAACCAACGCCATTAGAAAGCTAACAAAATTATCTAAAACTTTCATGTTTACACCAAAGGCCAATTCGAAACAGAAATAGGTGAAAAAGACGCAAGAACGCGAAATAGGAGATGCTGGAACTGGCCTGCTTCTGAAGTGTGCTTCTGAAGTATGCTTCTGAAGTATGCTTCTGAAGTGTGCTTCTGAAGTTTGCTTCTGAAGTTTGCTTCTGAAGTATGCTTCTGAAGATTGCTTCTGAAGTATGCTTCTGAAGTGTTCGCTTACAGCTTTTCCAAAAAGTGCGTTTTTCACTATTTCGCGCGTAAAATGCAAACCGTTAATCGGATTTTGATGCCGTTTTCACCTACACGATCCTGACACTTGACTCTAACATAATCTATAAAAAATTTCATGTTTCAACCATCCCAAAAGTCATTTTCCAAAACCTCACATAATCACTTATTGGCGAAAACGCTTAAACATCGACATTTCACACGAAAAACCCGTTTTCTCCCAAACGACTCAACTAACATAACCACAACGTGAAAACAGAAATTCTCATAGGTTCAATTCATCCAACAATAACAAAATTTCAGTCAACAACCATATATATATCAAAAAGTTCATTTTGGTCCTTCACATGAACACTTAACTCAACTTCACTAATTTCACAAAACCATCAACAACAATTTATTTCTCATCATCAATCCACAATTAAGTATACCCAAATCATAATTCACTTACAATAGCATCAGTTAACAATAACCACATTAATGGAATATGAATCACATCTCTTTTCAATCAAAGCATATCAAATTTCATCAATTAAGCATAATTTCATAACTTAACATTTATACATACTTTGAAACATGTAATTTCACCCATAAACATACCATAATCATCAATTCAAGCACAAGAAAATAGCATCACAGCAAGAGCACGAATTTAACAACAATTGTTCACCAACCCATTTTCATACAACATGAGAAAATGCAAAGATTGTACATGATTATGATAATAACTAACCCCCTTACCTTTGAAGTTGATTATCTCTAACCCTTGCTACAATTCAGCTCCTAGGTCACCCAAATTGATTCCCCAAGCTTTCCCTTCAACACTCTTGTTCTTCTCTTCACCTCTTTCTCGCTCTATCTCCCTCTCTCTCTAGGAAAGTGTTTTGTGAAGTGAATGAAAGATATTTTCCTATGACAACCCTAATGTTATCTCCCTTAATGGGCTCAATTCCAAATTCTAATGGGCCTAACTCATTCTAACATAATTCCAAAAAGTTTCTATCCACTCAACGGTAATTACTAACAACGGTAAAATATAACGAACGGTCACTAACGATAAAAACTAATCATTACACTAGTAACTTGGTAAAATAAGGGTTCTCATTAAATATTAAAATGATCCTCACCAAAATTACCATTTTACCCTTACCCGTCAAATGACTAAAATACTCTTCTAATACGGTAATCCACGTAGATGCACCCGACGACAATTAAATACACACAAGCACAATTAATCACACACAAACACAATTAAAAGTAATTAAAATAAATCTAGCTAAAAATTGGGCTGTTACAACTCTCCCCCCTAAAAAGAATTTTCGCCCTCGAAAATTTACCTGAAGGAAACAACTCCGGATACGAAACTCTCATCCTACTCTCCGGTTCCCAAGTGGCACTCTCTCCAGTTGGTCCAACCCAAATCACCTTGACCAAAGCAATCTCCTTGCCACGCAAACGCTTCAACTCGCGATCCTCAATCCTAATCGGCAAAGTCTCAACCGTCAAATTATCTCTTACTTCCAACTCATCCACTTGAATCACATGAGACGCATCATGCACATACTTCCTCAACTGAGACACATGAAACACATTATGAAGATTCGACAAAGACGGTGGCAACGCAATCCGGTACGCTACAACCCCAACCTTCTCAATGACATCAAACGGCCCAACAAAACGAGGAGTCAACTTCCTACACTTTAAAGCACGACCAACTCCGGTCACAGGATTCACCCTCAAAAACACATGATCACCAACTTGAAACTCAATATCCTTTCTCCTCTTATCATGATAACTCTTCTGTCTACTCTGAGACGCCTTCATCTTCTCCTGAATCATCTTAACCTTTTCCGCAGTTTCTTGCACAACTTCCGGCCCAAACAAAGCACTTTCTCCGGATTCAAACCAACACAACGGTGTCCTACACCTCCGACCATACAAAGCCTCAAACGGTGCCATACCGATACTAGCATGAAAACTGTTGTTGTAAGTAAACTCAATCAACGGTAAACATTCGTCCCAACTGACACCTTGCTCCAAAACACAAGCTCTCAACAAATCCTCCAAACTCTGAATAGTCCTCTCTGTCTGCCCATCGGTCTGAGGATGGTAAGCAGAACTCAATCTCAACTTAGTTCCCAAAGCAGCTTGCAAACTCTCCCAAAACTTAGAAGTAAACCTCGGATCCCGATCCGACACAATACTAGAAGGAATACCATGCAATCTAACAATCTGCTCAATGTAGATCTCAGCCAACTTCGCTACCGACATACCAGTCTTGATAGGAACAAAATGCGTTGACTTCGTCAACCGATCAACAATCACCCAAATTGAATCGAAACCCTTATTAGTCTTAGGCAACGCTCCAACAAAATCCATAGAAATGCTATCCCACTTCCACTCTGGCACAAACAACGGTTGCATCAAACCCGACGGTCTCTGATGTTTAATCTTTGATTTCTGACAAACCAAGCAAGAATAAACAAACTCAGCAATCTCCTTCTTCATTCCAGGCCACCAAAACAACCTTTTCAAATCCTGATACATCTTAGTTGCTCCTGGATGAATACTCAAACTACTTCTATGACCTTCGTCCAAAATTTGCCTCTTAAGCTCAAACACATCCGGCACACAAACTCGATCACGAAACATCAAAACACCATTCTCACCCAATCTAAAGTCTCCACCTTTTCCTTGATTAACCAACGTCACTCGATTCACGAGTTCCAAATCTTCCTTCTGACCATTCTTGATCTCTCCCAAAATATTGCTTGTCAACTTCAACATACCCAACCTCACACCATTAGGTGTCAACTCACTAACCAAACTCAAGTCTCGAAACTGCTCAATCAATTCCAACTCTTTAACCATCAAAGCAGACATATGCAAAGTCTTTCTACTCAAAGCATCCGCAACAACATTAGCCTTTCCGGGATGATAACTCAACTGAAAATCAAAATCCTTAAGATATTCCAACCATCTTCTCTGCCTCATATTCAACTCTTTCTGATCAAACAAATACTTCAAACTCTTGTGGTCACTGAACACCTCAAACTTAGAACCATACAGATAATGTCTCCAAATCTTCAATGTATACACAACGGCTGCCAATTCCAAATCATGAGTCGGATAATTCTTCTCATGCACTTTCAATTGCCTCGAAGCATAAGCTACAACCTGACGATTCTGCATAAGCACACCACCAAGACCCATCTTAGAAGCATCACAATACACAACAAACGATTCCTTCGGATTCGGCAAAATCAACACCGGAGCTGAAGTCAACCTCTTCTTCAACTCTTGGAAACTCTTCTCACACTTGGCATCCCAAACATAAGCCTGTCCTTTCCGAGTCAACTGCGTCAATGGCAACGCCAACTTAGAGAATCCCTCAATGAACCTCCGATAATAACCGGCCAAACCAAGAAAGCTTCTAATCTCAAAAACAGACTTAGGAGACTCCCACTGCAACACTGCATCAACCTTGGAAGGATCCACAGAAATACCACCCTTAGAAATCACATGACCAAGGAAACTCACTTCCTTCAACCAAAACTCACACTTAGACAACTTGGCACACAACTGGTTCTCTTTCAAGACTTGCAACACAATCCTCAAATGCTCAGCATGCTCTTCCTCAGACTTTGAATACACCAAAATATCATCTATGAACACCACCACAAAACGGTCCAGATAAGGATGAAATATTCTATTCATGTATTCCATAAAGACACCTGGTGCATTAGATACTCCAAATGGCATCACAGAATACTCATAGTGTCCATACCTCGTTCGGAACGCAGTTTTGGATATATCTTCCGCCTTTACTCTAATCTGATGATATCCTGATCTCAAATCAATCTTACTAAACACCTCTGCACCCACTAGCTGATCCATCAAATCATCAATCCTTGGAAGTGGATATCGATTCTTAATCGTCACCTTGTTCAACTGTCGATAATCCACACACAACCTCATGCTTCCATCTTTCTTCTTAACCAACAACACTGGAGCACCCCACGGTGAAACACTCGGTCTAATAAACTGCTTCTCAAGCAACTCTTCCAACTGATTCTTCAATTCACCCAACTCCGATGCAGACATCCGATACGGCGCAATCGAAATAGGACTCGTGCCTGGTACCAAATCAATTGCAAACTCAACTTCCCTCTCCGGCGGTAACTCGGTAATATCCTCTGGAAAAACCTCAGGAAACTCTTGCACTACCGGCAAATCACTAACCCCTTTCTCACCACCAACCTTCAAAGATGCAAACATCATAAACACACAAGCCTCACCATCTAAAGACTTCTTCACTTGCTCCGCGGTCAAAAACTTCCTATCTAACTCTTCTACCGGCTTAGAAAAAGTCACACTCCTAGTCAAACAATTAATGCTAACCCCAAAAGCTAACAACCAATCCATACCAAAAATCACATCCATATGCTTCAACGGAAGACAAACAAGATCCAACTCAAAATCAACATCACCAAAATTAACAGGACACTTAGCACACATAAAAGAAGTAGTCACCGAACCGCTAGCCGGGGTGTCAATAACCATTCCACGCAACAAAGGAGTTACAACCAAATCCAAACGTTCAACACAACTAGCCGAGATAAAAGAATGAGTAGCACCAGTATCAATAATTGCAATCAAAGGAGTACTATTGATAAAACACATACCTCGGATAAGATTATCCGGCTGCTCCACCTCCTCGGCGTTCAAAGCAAACACCTTTCCCGCCGCCTTCTTTGGCTTGGTACACTTGGTACTAATATGACCCTTCTCTCCACAATTGTAACAAGTAGTCTCTCTTGCAACACCTCTGCAATCGACCGCCTTGTGACCCGCTTTCCCACACTTGTGACAAGTAAAATCATTCTTGCAATCACTAGCATAATGACCCATAGCTCCACACTTAAAGCACTTGACTTCCGCCAAACTTGGCCTAGAGCCTCCACCAGCTTCTCTCTTCTTTCCTTTGTCCTTGCTGTAAGGTTTTCCAGCCCCATGTCCTCTTCCTCTCTTTTCACCCTGAGCCTTGTAGTAATTAGATTTAGCTTTCCCAGCATCATCAAACATACGACACTTATGCACCAAAGTATCAAAGTCTCGGATCTCCTGAACACACATGTACTGATAGATGTCCGGCCTAAGCCCACTTTCAAACTTCACACACTTGGAAACCATAGCATCCTCCGCATTGATGTAGGGACAAAACCTTGCAAGCTCCTCAAACTTCGCCGCATACTCGGCCACAGACATACTCCCTTGCTTCAAATTCAGGAACTCCACTTCCTTCCTAGTCCTCAAATCCTCTGGAAAGTACTTCCTCAAAAACTCAGCCTTGAACCTTGTCCAAGTCACAACCTCTCCACCAATCTCAAGTCTTCCCTTAGCATTGGTCCACCAATACTCAGCCTCCTCAGCAAGCATGTGAGTAGCCAACCTCACCTTCTGATCATCACTAGTCACCATAGCACGAAAGATCCTCTCCATGCCTTGCAACCATGTTTGAGCTCCATCCGGGTCGAACCTTCCCTTGAACGTAGGTGGATTGTTTCGCAAGAAACGATCAAGCCTCCGCTCCTCAGCTTCTCCCTCATTCCGACGACCAATCGCCGCTTGCTCATTCGATTGAGCCAAAACCTGAGCCATCGCTGCCAAGGCTTGTGCAATCGCCGCATCATCACGACCTCCTGCCATGTTCGCACTACACAACCATCTAAACGATAAGAAACAACACAACAAAGATTAATCTAAACGCGACTGACCATGGCTCTGATACCAACTTGTAACGCTCCTATTTCTATTAAAGCAATTAAACATGCGAATAATACATTTATTCAAGAAATAGAGATTACGTCTTATTCAAAATTCAAAAACCGATAGACATGTATGTAAACCTCAACAGTTACAGCGGAATATAAATCAGAGTGATCAAATATATACATGCCATGAGCAAATAAATCATATCCAAAAGATAAATCTCAAAACCCAAACATCGGGTAGTCATCAACAAAATAATAATCCCAACGAAAATATAAACAACCTAATCTAGACCGACACGACAAGCCTAGATCAGAGCCGACACGACACCGATATCGGAGGAAGCTCCCGATATCCCAAGCAAAGACTCACCGAGACTACTCCTGCACAACGTCTACTCACCCATACAGGCAAGTAGGCGGTTAAAACCACTAGGGGTAAGCATTACATTATCATAATCCAGATAATAATCAAATCAAATAATATCATGTACTTGAATAATAATAGTCATGCATAAATACTTATATCACAACTTGATAGTTCATATCCACATATATCAATCACATGAATAATTATCCAATCATAAATATTCATTCACAACATCAATCACAAACAATCATTATCAACTTTCATTCTTCTCCATTCATCACCAATCACATATTTCACATAGGACTCATGCTATGATATGCACTTATTGACACATAAATGCATGTGGTACCAAATCTCAACAAGGTCGTCACCTCCGATGGACAAGTCAACATCGCATGTAAGGCTCACCTCTGCCTTACAATAATCTCGAAGTAAAAGATTCATCCCTTTTACAGCAACAACGACTATGATGCATGGACATGTGTAAGGACTCGATAATGCGACAACAAATCACAATCTCAACTCAATATATAGGACAACACCCAATTATATTGATTATCTCCACAACATTGCATTATCAAGAAAACATGCCCACACAAATAAATCATAGAATTCATCATCACACATCAACATATTATCAATAATCAACAATGTCACTCAACATCAACTATATCATATAGTTTCACCAATTCAAGCATTCTCATATTCCAAGTAAGATAGCAAAATATATCTCATGATCATTATCACATCCCAATTACATATTTACATACTCAATTATTCCCTCTAATACTTCATTAAGCCCAATATCAAGTTTGGAAAAGTTTCACGACTCATAGAAAAAGTTATGCTAAGTTTTCACAAAAATTCACATGACCCCTGTGTAGTAATTTGATCATAACTCGAGTTCTAAAAATCATTTGGACCTGAAACCAACGCCATTAGAAAGCTAACAAAATTATCTAAAACTTTCATGTTTACACCAAAGGCCAATTCGAAACAGAAATAGGTGAAAAAGACGCAAGAACGCGAAATAGGAGATGCTGGAACTGGCCTGCTTCTGAAGTGTGCTTCTGAAGTTTGCTTCTGAAGTATGCTTCTGAAGTGTTCGCTTACAGCTTTTCCAAAAAGTGCGTTTTTCACTATTTCGCGCGTAAAATGCAAACCGTTAATCGGATTTTGATGCCGTTTTCACCTACACGATCCTGACACTTGACTCTAACATAATCTATAAAAAATTTCATGTTTCAACCATCCCAAAAGTCATTTTCCAAAACCTCACATAATCACTTATTGGCGAAAACGCTTAAACATCGACATTTCACACGAAAAACCCGTTTTCTCCCAAACGACTCAACTAACATAACCACAACGTGAAAACAGAAATTCTCATAGGTTCAATTCATCCAACAATAACAAAATTTCAGTCAACAACCATATATATATCAAAAAGTTCATTTTGGTCCTTCACATGAACACTTAACTCAACTTCACTAATTTCACAAAACCATCAACAACAATTTATTTCTCATCATCAATCCACAATTAAGTATACCCAAATCATAATTCACTTACAATAGCATCAGTTAACAATAACCACATTAATGGAATATGAATCACATCTCTTTTCAATCAAAGCATATCAAATTTCATCAATTAAGCATAATTTCATAACTTAACATTTATACATACTTTGAAACATGTAATTTCACCCATAAACATACCATAATCATCAATTCAAGCACAAGAAAATAGCATCACAGCAAGAGCACGAATTTAACAACAATTGTTCACCAACCCATTTTCATACAACATGAGAAAATGCAAAGATTGTACATGATTATGATAATAACTAACCCCCTTACCTTTGAAGTTGATTATCTCTAACCCTTGCTACAATTCAGCTCCTAGGTCACCCAAATTGATTCCCCAAGCTTTCCCTTCAACACTCTTGTTCTTCTCTTCACCTCTTTCTCGCTCTATCTCCCTCTCTCTCTAGGAAAGTGTTTTGTGAAGTGAATGAAAGATATTTTCCTATGACAACCCTAATGTTATCTCCCTTAATGGGCTCAATTCCAAATTCTAATGGGCCTAACTCATTCTAACATAATTCCAAAAAGTTTCTATCCACTCAACGGTAATTACTAACAACGGTAAAATATAACGAACGGTCACTAACGATAAAAACTAATCATTACACTAGTAACTTGGTAAAATAAGGGTTCTCATTAAATATTAAAATGATCCTCACCAAAATTACCATTTTACCCTTACCCGTCAAATGACTAAAATACTCTTCTAATACGGTAATCCACGTAGATGCACCCGACGACAATTAAATACACACAAGCACAATTAATCACACACAAACACAATTAAAAGTAATTAAAATAAATCTAGCTAAAAATTGGGCTGTTACAGTGGCCAGCCGAAGGACTGACTCCACGGATTTACAAAGCTTGGAAAATGGTAATTTTATTGGTTGGTGGTACATTGAACACAGTAATCATTATATTTCCTAGAAACTTTGAATTTGCAAGCGTAGGAGCTTTTGATGAAGATAGTCATTAACAGCTGCAGATGCCCCAAGGGAGACGGTGGTTGGCTAGATATAGTTACTTGCCTCTTGTTTCAATCTCATTTTTGCATGAACCGCCCTTCCGGGTTTTCGGCTCATCGAGACGCTCATTCTTGCCTGAGTTGTGTACAATCTCAGCGAGCTTTTTCATATATTTTTTTTTGTCCCTTATTTTTGCCTGGACCGCCCTTTCGGGTTTTCGACCCACCGGGAAGCGCATTTTTGCCTAGGCCGCCCTTTCGGGTTTTCGACCTACCACGCTGTTCTTTTCACATTTCTAGGCAAAGTATTTCTTGACTATATCAGCATTCACAGGATTTGGAAGTTCTACACCATCCATGTGTGTAAGGATTAAAGCACCACCGGAGAAGGCCTTCTTGACAACATAAGGACCTTCATAGTTAGGCGTCCACTTGCCCCTTGGGTCGGGTTGCTGGCTTATCCTCCTTTTCAATACAAGTTCCCCTACCTTGAATTCTCGAGGACGGACTTTCTTGTCAAAGGCAGTCTTCATTCTTGCTTGATATGACTGTCCACGAGCCATGGCATCCATACGTTTTTCCTCAATCAAATTCAACTGATCATACCGGCTCTGGCACCATTCAGCCTCAGATAACTTTGCTTCCATGATCACACGGAGAGATGGGATCTCCACTTCCAAAGGAAGAACTGCTTCCATACCATATACAAGAGAGAAAGGGGTTGCCCCGGTTGAACTGCGCACCGTAGTACGGTAGCCATGCAGAGCATAGGGTAACATCTCATGCCAGTCCTTGTAAGTGGTTACCATCTTCTGGACAATTCTCTTGATATTCTTGTTGGCGGCTTCAACTGCACCATTCATCTGAGGTCTATAGGGAGAAGAGTTAAGATGCTCAATTTTGAATTCTTCACAAAGAGCTTGCACCACATTGTTGTTCAGGTTGGTACCATTGTCGGTAATAATCTTGCTGGGAACACCATATCGACAGATGATGTTGTTCTTGATGAACTCAGCTACCACTTGCTTGGTCACATTGGTATAAGATGCTGCTTCAACCCACTTAGTGAAGTAGTCAATTGCCACTAAGATGAAACGATGACCATTTGAAGCCTTCGGTTCAATTCTCCCAATCATGTCGATGCCCCACATTGAAAACGGCCATGGGGATGAGATAACATTGAGAGCGTGCGGAGGCACATGAATCTTATCAGCATAGATTTGACATTTGTGGCACTTTCTGGCGTGCTGGTAGCAATCATGCTCCATGGTCATCCAGTAGTAACCTGCCCGTAACAACTTCCTTGACATAGTATGCCCTGTAGCATGGGTCCCGAAAGTACCGTCATGTACATCATGCATTAACTGCTCTGCTTCATGTTCATCAACACATCTTAACAATACCATGTCATAGTTTCTCTTGTACAGAATATCTCCATCTAACAGGAATCTACTGGCCAATCTTCTCAGGGTCTTCTTATCTTGTTTGGAAGCACCCGGCGGATACTCACGGCTCAGCAAGAACTGTTTGATGTCGTAGTACCAGGGTTTATAGTCAACCACATTTTCGCCAGCCTGATCAATCACATCCCCAATAGCAAACACATGTGAAGGTCTTTCAAGGCGTTGCACTTTGATTACTGGCACATCATTCCAATGGTTTACTCGAAACATGGAGGACAGAGTAGCAAGAGCATCAACCATTTGGTTCTCATCACGAGGAATATGGTGCAGCTCAACCTTTGTAAAATATGTCAGCAAACGTCTCGCATAATCACGATAAGGAATCAACTTAGCATGGTGGGTCTCCCATTCACCCTTTATCTGATTGATGACGAGCGCAGAATCTCCATAGATGTCGAGGTGTTTGATTCTCATGTCAATAGCTTCCTCGATCCCAAAGATACATGCTTCATACTCAGCCATATTGTTTGTACATTCGAACAGAATCCGGGCGGTAAAAGGAATGTGATGCCCCTGCGGGGATACAATGACTGCCCCAATTCCTTTACCATAAGCATTGACAACACCATCAAAGACTAAACCCCACTTGCTATTGGGATCTGGACCTTCATCAATCAACGGTTCTTCGCAGTCTTTGGATTTCAAATACATGATCTCTTCATCGGGGAAATCGAACTCAATTGGTTGATAATCATCAAGAGGTTGGTAAGCAAGATGATCGGCAAGAATGCTACCCTTGATTGCCTTTTGAGTTTTGAACACAATATCATATTCAGACAAAAGCATCTGCCAGCGTGCAATCTTCCCAGTAACAGCAGCTTTCTCAAAGATATACTTTATCGGATCCATTCTGGATATCAACCAAGTTGTATGATTCACCAAATAATGACGCAGGCGTTTAGCGGCCCAGGCCAAAGCACAACAAGTCTTCTCAAGCATTGTATACCGAGTTTCACAATCGGTGAACTTCTTGCTTAGATAGTAGATATCATGTTCTTTCTTTCCAGTCTCATCTTGTTGACCAAGTACGCATCCCATGGATTCATCAAATACTGCCAAATACATAATCAAAGGCCTTCCTTCCACGGGTGGGACAAGGATAGGTGGTTCCAGCAGGTAATTCTTGATGCTATCAAAAGCTTCTTGGCATTCATCATTCCATACAATAGGCTGATTCTTTCTGAGTAGCTTGAAGATCGGCCCGCAGGTTGCGGTCATGTGAGATATGAATCGGGAGATGTAATTCAAACGTCCGAGGAAACCTCTGACTTGCTTCTCGGTCTGTGGAGCTGGCATTTCTCGGATGGCCCGGACTTTATCAGGATCGACTTCAATGCCCTTTTGGCTGACAATGAAGCCTAATAACTTGCCGGACCTGACGCCGAATGTACATTTGTTAGGATTCAATCGAAGCTTGTACTTTCTCAACCTTTCGAACATCTTCGTCAAATACTCAACATGTTGTTCCTCATCTGTTGACTTCACAATCATGTCGTCCACATATACTTCGACTTCTTTGTGAATCATGTCATGAAACAGAGTAGTCATTCCTCTTTGGTAGGTAGCACCAGCATTTATTAGGCCGAACGGCATCACTTTGTAGCAGAAAGTACCCCATGGAGTGATAAAAGACGTCTTTTCTCTATCTTCAGGAGACATTTTGATCTGATTGTAACCGGAGAAACCATCCATGAAGGAGAACACCTTAGACTGAGCAGTATTATCAACAAGCACATCAATATGAGGTAATGGAAAGTTGTCTTTTGGACTGGCTTTGTTCAGGTCTCTGAAGTCAACACACATCCGGACTTTACCATCCTTCTTTGGCACAGGTACAATATTGGCAACCCATTCAGGGTACTCAACTGTCATGAGGAAACCCGCATCAATCTGTTTTTGAACCTCGCTCTTAATCTTGAGAGCCATATCTGGATGAGTCCTTCTCAATTTATGCATGACGGGAGGACATTCAGGCTTGGTGGGGATCCGATGCTCCACAATCATAGGATCTAGACCTGGCATATCTTCATACGACCATGCAAAAATATCCGGATATTCCCGGAGGAGTTGGATGATCTTCTTTTTAACCCCTTCCTCTAGAGCAGCACCGATCTTGATTTCTCGCTTGTTCTCCTCGGTACCTATGTTGATAAGCTCAATCCCTTCCTGGTGAGGCTGAATGGCTTTCTTTTCTTGCTCAAGTAACCGAGTGATCTCATATGGTATGTCATCACCTTCCTCATCTTCGGCCTCATACACTGGGAACTCAAAATTCGGAGGGAATGCAGGGTTACTGTGCCCAACGAGTTTATTATAGTTCAATCTGCGTAAAATGGTTGGATGATTTTAGAAAGAGGGTTTTTATGCAGATTTTTGAAATTAATAAGAAAATACAGATGTTTTGGTTTTTTCTGGCATTACCATTATTTCCAAGAAAAAAGGCACTAAAAAGCAGTCGTGAAAGAAACGACAAATTTTTTTATTAATCAACGGCAATGCCGAAACAAACATGCCCTTACAGAAAATATCACTCTCGCTTTGGGCAGAGCGAGATGATTGTTATTTTGAAAAAAACAAGATACTTAAGCAACAAGGTATATTACTCAGAAATATGCATGATTGAGGGAATGTCAATGGCATCCCAATCTCTCGCAATGCCTCCTGGTGTAACAAATACAGGCCTCGGGCCAAATCCGGTTGCTTCTTCTGTGATTGCGTTGACAAACCCAGCACTATAGAATGCCCCGGTGGAAACTCCTGAAGTTGGGGAAAAGCCAAGACCTTCCTTATGCTTGTTCTCATGAAGCTGTATTAACCTGCCCCAACCGGCAGCTTGGCCCTCTTGGACGGCTCTCTGTGCATCCTTCAAAGAAGCCATGGCAGTTCCATCCCTCTTGGGCTCCGTACCTTCGACAGTTAATCCTTGAAAAGCGGTCCCCTCTGCAGACCCTGCTTCTATGCAAGAGAAAGATGATAGCTGGCTAACCAGGTATGCCTCCTCTCCATGAATGGTAACAAGCTTTCCACTTTTTGCAAATTTCAACTTCTGATGCAAGGTAGAGGTTACCGCCCCCGCGTCATGTATCCATGGTCTCCCCAAGAGACAGCTGTAAGAGGCATTAATATCCATGACTTGAAAGGTGATTAGAAAGGTTTCGGGGCCGATAGTTATGGGCAAGTCTATCTCCCCGAGAACACTCTTGCGGGTTCCATCAAAGGCTTTGACCAAAAAAGTGCTCCTCCTCAAGGGAGTTCCCCGGTAACTCAGCTGATCCAGCGTTGACTTGGGCATCACGTTCAAAGATGAACCAGTGTCTACTAACACATTTGAGATCATGTCGGACTTGCAATTTACGGAGATATGCAAGGCCAGATTATGATGCTTTCCTGCTTCGGGCAATTCATCTTCACTGAACCACAGATTGCTGCAGGCGGTAATGTTCCCCACTATGCTACCAAAGTGATCCACAGTTACTTCATGATCCACATAAGCCTGCTCCAATACTTTCAAAAGGGTATCTCTGTGAGCAGCGGAACTCAGGAGTAGAGACAAAATGGGTATCTTCGACGGAGTTTGCAACAGCTGATCCACAATCTTATAATCACTTCTTTTGATCAACCTCAAAATCTCGTCCAGATTAGAATCCTCTATAGACCGGCCTTATTGGCTCGCGTCTCTGTTAACGGGAGAAACATCAGTCGGGGTTGGTTTGTCAATGGGTGGCACGGTAGGCGTAGCTGCCTTCTTTTGAAACAACGGTGGACGGACTCTTCCGCTTCTAAGGGCTGCTGAAGTTCCTTCGGCGGTATTGTTCATCACAGCCAAGGACACCAGAGGCACTTCTACTCCGTTTTCGATTATGGTAGCATTATATTTGTACGGGATAGCCCTATCTGAAGTATACGGTACCGGTCCGGGCAACCTTATCACCAGAGGCTCAGCATTCTCCTTCAAAGGCATACTCTTGACAGGCGGATCGTGAAAAACTGGCACAATCACGCAGACATCACTAACAGTCAAAAAATTATCATTCATCAAGCTTCGGATGTTGTCTTGAACAGTATAGCAACCCAAAGGATTACGAAGGCATCCTAGGCACTTGGCATGATCATGGCTAAACAGAGAAGCTTTGCACAGCTTGATGTGTAGAGGCACCAGAGGAGTTGTGACGTTACGGACATCAAGTCTAGGAGCTTCCTCACATACTTCGATCATATTTACAGCGGCATGATTTGGAAGAGGATTGTCGAGGACGTGTGGGACATTATTCTCAAAAGTCAGCTTTCCTTGATCAATGAGCTTTTTTACGATATACTTCAAAGCATAGCACCCCTCGACATCATGACCCAGGGCGCCTTGATGAAAATCACATTTGAGATCGGACCTGAACCTTGGAGGCAACGGATCAGGTGGGGGCTTGCCTTGTCTAGTTGTACAATGTCCTCTATGGAGTAAAGTCGGAAGCAACTCAGCATACAACATCGGTATCGGAGGGAAAGTAGGTCTAGCTTGCTGATTTTGTTATTGTTGTTGAACTGGCAACTGTTGTTTCATCTGTTGAGCGATTGCATTAATGGGTACTTGAGGTTGACCCGGTGGCAGAGGGTACTGATGATAAAATGGCGGAAAGAAAGGATGCTGAGAATACGGCACATATGGGTATCTCGGAGGCATTTGGGCTGTATTGATAGGAGCAACAGTAGCCATGGATTGACCGGCTCCAGCTGACACCATCCCTACTTCCGTTTCTTTCTTCTTGTGGTGTCCATTACCATACCTCTTTGATGCATTCACAGAGGGTTCAGCTTTCTCGAACACAATGATTCCATCCCTGACGGCTTCCTCCAGACGGGTTCCCATGGTGACCATCTCCGAAAAGTTATTCGGGGCAGCGATGATCATTCTCTCAACATAATTCTTTTTCAAGGTCTTTAAGAATGTCTGGGTCATTTCTTCTTCATCAAGAGCGGGAGTAATGCGGGCAGTCGCCCCCCTCCATCTTTGTGCGTATTCACGGAAGCTTTCCTCCTTCTTCTGGGAGAGAGATCTGAAGAATTCCCTGTTCGGCTTCAATCGGGTGTTAAACCCATAGTGGCTCTTGAAAGCAGCGGCTAATTCATCAAAGGTATGGATGTCATTTTTGCTCAAACTAGTATACCACTCTGCAGCATCTTCCATCAAACTATCCTGGAAGCAGTGGATCATAAGTGAATCATTGTCTTTGTAATTGCCCATCTTTCGGACGTACTTGATGATGTGGTTCTGGGGACAAGTCAGCCCGTTGTATCGGTCGAAATCTGGGATTTTGAACTTCTTAGGGACATCCACCTTTGACACCAAGCAGAGATCTTGAGTTTTGAAAGAGTCCGCATTCCCTCGATTGGCTTTGATCTCATGACGGAGTTCTTTAGCAAGTTCCTCCATCATCTCTTCCATGGTTTTGGTCACGGGGATGCTTCCGTGCTGTGTGTTGATGTTAACACCTTGAGGTAAGGCATGCACAAGAGGCTCGGTGACAGCTGCCGTTGTTTGTGGCAAAGTAGCATTGATGGAGACAGCATTTGTTGCAGGGATCAGAACATTGTTAGCAGTGCCCGAAGTGCCCGCTGCAGTACTGGGAGTGAAGAACGGTGGAAGCCCATACGGAAACCCAGCTGGCATAGCAAAGCGAGCGTCTGCAGATGCGGTTGGGAGCACGCTTGTAGTCACCGGTATAGCTGTGGCTATAGGGATAGCCGTGGCTGATTGTTCTTGAGCGGCTAGCAGAGCAGTCATGACATCATTAGCTTTAGCCAATTCTTCCCTTAGAGTGGCTAACTCAGTACGGAGCTGAGCATTCTCTTCTTCCATGGCTGCCGAGTTCTTCTTTCTATAGAGTCTAGTCCGGTGTATTCTGTCTGATTCGTAAACTTTCCGAGCACGAGACACCTTTCAATCTGTGGCAGAAGAACCAGGAGGCAGTGAGCACTTGTAAACCTTCTGTGGCTTGATGAATGATGCACATGATGCATGATATGTACAAATACAAATGCAAAAGTTGTTTTTGGACATCGAAGGATTTTTAGACAAATTAGGAGTTTTGTAAACAATATCTAAACAAGCAAAGCAAAACGAAGCGTTTACAAGATGAATCCCTTTGAAATACTAAGCCAAGGGAAGACTTTGAAATATAAACAAATAAAACTCTCAAGCATAGGAAGTAGTGGGATGATCCTCAGACTCAGACTCCGAATCCGAACCGCAATATCTAGCATAGAAGTTGCGTCGTCCTCTAGCTCTCTTGGAGTCCCGCATAAGTCGCTCATCCTTTTCTTCAAGTTCCCTTCGGACCTTGACCAATTCCTTCTTCAACATCAGGTTCTCATGAGTCTTCTGCTCATCCTTACCATCCAAAGTCATGATTAGATTCTCAGCCTCATTGTATCGGGCGTTCCACATTTGTTTCTCACGACTTTCCATGGCCAGATGCTCTTGATACATCTCCTGAGTAGTGGGAGGTAGAGGTAAAGGTATAGATGGAGCAGATGCAACCACATGTCTCATAGCAGGGTATGGCATACCAATCTCTTCGGCTCGGTTTATTACCCACTGAGTATAGGCCTCGTGAGCAATACCAGATCTCACACCCAAATGCTTCACACTCTTCCTACGGACCTTAGACCAAGCCCTTGTGAAAGCCTCCCTTTGTCCGGTGGGGGCGTTCGAATAATAGAAGAACTCCGGAGATGTAGCAAGATTGATGGGCTTTGTCTCCATAGGGAACCCAAACTGTCTCATAGCAAGCTCCGGATTGTAGTTGATTCCCCCACGGGTACCAAGAAGAGGTACATTGAGAAAGTCTCCACAACCAGTAATAATCTCCTTAACCTGAGCGGCGGGAGTGATCCAGACCACCTCGTTAGGAGAGAGAGCCATCATCCGCTGTGAGTAGGACCAATCCTCCGAGTTGTCATGGAAGGAGCTCGGAAGGTGAGAAATAAACCACCTATATAGGAGAGGCACGCAGCAAAGGATATACCCACGACCTTTGAGAGTTCGGTCATGGATAGCATGGTACATGTCAGCTAGCAAGGTAGGAACCGGATTCCTAGAATGGAAGATCTCAATAGCATTCATGTCCACAAAGTTGTCGAGATTCGGGAAGAGAATGAGCCCATAGATAAGCAATGCAAGAATAGCCTCGAGTGCGTCCTGACAAGTAGTTTTGAGATTAGCTTGCTCAAGTAGATACTTGGAAGTGAACCCTCGGATGTGAGACTTAGTAGTAAGATGCTTGGAGACATCAGAAGTCTTGAGATAGAGATCCTTGGCAATAACCAGAGGAGTAAGAGAAGCCCCGGGACCGGTGAAAGGCGTCTTCTCGGCTATAGGTGAATCCAATAAGTGGGAATAAGCCTCAAGAGTAGGGACCAACTGGAAATCCGGGAAAGTGAAGCAGCGGAAACTCGGGTCATAGAATTGCACTAGAGTGTGCACGAGCTTCTCTTCAACATTGGTCCGGAGAATAGTAAGCAAACCACCATACCGGAGTCGGAAACCTGTTTGATTCTTCACCTTGAGTGCCAACTCTCTCAAACTAACCAAATCAACCTCCTTGAACTTGTAGGATTTAGTCTTCTTCATACCTGTAATGTTTACAAAGCTTTTTAATTTGTCCAATCCTTCGATGAATGCATGAGAAAAAAAAAAAAAAATTTATGCATGAATGCATGTATGCATGATTGTTTTTTCAATTACAGAGAAAACATGGAGGGTTTGAGATTAAAGTCGAGGAGCCAAGGGCGGACACAGTGCCCGGTGAACTAAGGCTTAGGATAATAGTAACCAAGGTTCTAATCAAGTTCCCAAACTGCAACCTCTCTTACGTATATCATGGTAGCACGGGACAACGTCCGTTCCATGTTTATTCGCAAGAAGGTCTAGTTTGAGTGTAGTATCGCGTGACGACTAAAACTCGAGACAACACTCGGTTTAGCCACCGCACTACGTCCTAAAAAAGGCCAGGGATGGGTTTGGTAACTACGGTCCATAGCATCGTCGAACAATTGAAAGTAAAGTGCCTAAGCATGACAACACACGCCGACAATATTACTTCCAAAATGCCTCAGCTATGTGAGATTGATCGCATAACCCAATACACGAGGCAACCCTCGGATCGAATTGTCGATTATATCTCTACCTATTCATAAGTTCACTCAGCCCGGGTATAGGACTTTTGATATTCTCACCCCACACGTCAAATGAAAATAAACAAGTATTCACATATGTAAGCAATAAAACAAAGTGTAAATATAAACTAAGGAAAACTAGGCGTGACCCGCTAAAAGTGTCCCTAGTGAAGTCGCCATTTCTGTTATCGCGATTTTCGGGTGTCAAGTCATAAATTAGGCTTGAACCTTTCAATCTTTGATATTCTCTATTTTTTCTTGGGAAGGGCAAAATTGAGAAAAACCCTTAGATTCTAAATTCGGGGGTCGCTTTCGCTACGGGAAGGTGTTAGGCACCCGGAACGATTATGGTATTCCATAAGAACCGTTCTCCTAAGTTTATTTCTACGCTTTATTTTTAATGCTATTTATGAAAAAGGAAATTTATTTATGTTAAGAATGGGGGGGAGAAAGTGTTTGAGGTTTTATTTTAGTGGACTTGGAGAGGTTTTGACCTCATGCCTACATACCCATTTAAGGGATCAAACTCCATGTAGTTCTCTCTCAAAAAATGTTTTTTGTGTGTTTGGTTGATTTTAGTTTTTGTTGGAAAATGGTTTTGAAGAAAAGAAAGAGGCCTTAAAGGCATAAGAGAAGAAAATGGTGAATGTTGGTTCAATTGTTATCAAAAAAGTCTAAGTAGGGATTAGGATTCATTTGGATTTGTTTAAGAAAATAAAGGAAAAAAATTCAATGGAGTTTTGACTCCAAGGTTTGTTTGGAAAAATTTGAGTGATGGAATTGGTTTATTATTTTCTTGAAAATTGGCATTTGTCTAAAAATCGCGTTTCCTAAACATACATCTAAACGGTAAACATGCAACGTGTGTGCGTGTCGGTGCTTGTGTCGGTGTACATCACTTATAGTGTCCATAGTCCTTTACATTGAGTCCTAAATACATGCTATGGTCTTGCAAGGAATTTAAAAAAGGAACTAATCTATCTAAAATTATTACAAACCCAATTGATATAGAAATGAATAGAAAAATGATGCCAAAACTATGGGATGAATGAAATGTGAGATGAAATGGTTAGTATCATAAGGCATAAAAATAGTAGAAAGGTAAACAAAATTGAATAGAATAGCAAGAGAACAAAAAAGTAGTGAAATGAAATAAAATGGCAAAATATACCTAAAATTGGTTATGACACTTAGGCATGCATATGACCTATAATCCCCTCATTATAGCAGTGTTAAAGGGGTTTGATTTTGAGCTATAATGTGGGAATAAATAGGACATATTCAAGCCAAGAATCATGACACATTTTTTAAAGATATTTTGCACTTTATTTCTTGATAAAAACACATATTGCTTGCAAAACAAGAAAGACATGAAAATCTACATCCACAATCAGCAAGATATACACATGATCAGCAACACATTCACCATGAAATTACACACCAATCATCCACATCACATGCCAACATTTTATGAGAAAATATACCACAAAAATACACAAACTTAGATCAAACCCAAAATTAATCAAGAAAAAATAACACACACATTTTTATCATTTTTTAAACCACTGGAAAATATCACAAAAGTGTTAAAATGTATTAAGAAACATATAACAATTTTTTTGGAATTTTTAGAAAAAAAAAAGAGCAAGCAGGGGTTCAATCAGCAAGAAAACAAGGTGTAAACAGCACAAAAATGCAAAAACGTAAGAAACTGCAAAGAAAAAAGCCCAAGCCCAAAACCTAAAAGATCCGGATGCATAGGAACCACAGGATTGATCCAGGAGATCAAACCCTAGATCCAACGGCCAGGAATGAAGGGGATTGGACCGGTCTTGGACCGGTCCGGTTCACTGGCCTATAAAAGGAGGCGCGCCGGTTTTATTTCATTTGCTAATTGTCTTTCTCTCTCTAACTTCTCACTCTCTCTCACTAGCCTCTCATCTTCTCTCTTCTCTTCGCCGGTTTCTGGAAGGAGACGGCCGGAGAAGATGAAGATTCATCGGAATCTTCATCGACTCCGCCGTGAATTCCAGATTCCGGCGAGTCCTAACCTCACCAGAAAATCAAAAATCTTACGTTTTCTTACTCGCCTTTAAACCCTAAACACGAATCTGATACTGATTTTCACAAACAAGGCTTGAAACAACGTAGATCTAGAATTTTTCATACGGTTTTGAAAATTATTTAGGTTTTTTTTTTTTTAATCTTTTCTGAATGAAACCGTTCAAACTTCTACAGATCTACATAGTTTCGTCTTTGTTGATGTTCTTGAGAAAGAAATATGAAGTTTGAGTTTTACCTGAGTTTTATTGGAGATCTTGCGAGATTCTTCAGAAAAAAAACTTGATTCTTGGCTCTGCTTTGTTGATTTTGCTTGGGAACCGAAAATAAATCGGTGTCTTCTTCGCCGGTTTGAAACTCTTCTTCTTTTCCTCTTCTTCTTCACTTTGATCTCTGTGATCGGTGCTTGAGTCTGCCGTCAACAATGGCGGATTCGCGCCTTGAATTGCAGAGGTAAAGGTTCAATGATGATGATTCTGTGTGAATCTCTGAGAACCGTGATGAATTTTGATTGAATCTGTGTTGATTTGTGATGATTTTGGTGGAATTTGGAAACGGTTAGGGTTTGAGTGTTCTTGGTGTTCTTTGTGATTCTGGATTTTGATCTAACTGAACGGAGAGAGAGAATCTGATTTTTGTTTGTGATGTGGCGTGTGATTAATGGATCTCATTCTGACTTGTACAGTAAATGCGCCTTTTATAGGCTGCCAAGTGTAATTTTGGACCAATGAGGCGCTGCCATCTGGACTTGGACCTTTCTGTAAAAAAGAAAAAATAAAAGGACTAATCTGCAATTATGAAAGAGGACTTAAAAATGCAATTTTAAAAAGTATTGGACTAAAATGCAATTTTAGAAACTGTTTCAGGGACTAAAATGCAATAAAAATAAAATTGGACTAAAATTGGTAAATTGAACAAAACGTAAAGTGAAACCAAAAAATAAAATCAACAAAAGTACTAAAACGAACCAATTACTGACATGAGGTATTTTCAAATACCTCCCTGCCGAAATTTTGACAGGAAAAGACCAAAATGCCCCTAGGGACTAAACTGACTCAAACTGACTCAGATGCAATTTCTGAAATGATTTTTAAACAAAGACTCAACAATGATTTGTACAGACAAATTGAAAAGACTCAGAGGCAAACACAGGGACTAAAATGGGTTCCACTGCAGGAAATGACCAAAATACCCTTTTGTATGATTTTTGAAATAAAATGCAAGAAAAGTAATGCGACGTTTCAGAGAGTTCTTAAATGACTTGTAATGTCATAAAAGACAGCGGCAGTAAAATACGTTTAAAAAGAGAGTAAAGATTCAGAGTAAAATAACAGAGAATTGACAAATATCAGTGTTAAAAAGAAATTTGAACGAGTATTTTTAGGTCCAAAATCATGGTATAACAGTCGTGATAACTCTTCTGTCGACTCTGCGACGCTTTCATCTTTTCTCTTATTAGCTTAACCTTTTATGTAGTCTGGTGAACAATATCCGGTCCCAACACTACACCCTCACCCGACTCAAACCAACATAACGGAGTTCTGCACCTCCGACCATACAAAGCTTCAAATGGTGTCATTCCTATACTAGAAAGGTAACTGTTGTTGTACGTGAACTCTATCAACGGTAGATGACTATCCCAAGTCCCACCTTGCTCAAGTACACAAACTCTCAACAAATCCTCTAACGACTGACCATGTGTTTGCGGATGATAAGCCGAACTCAACCTCAACTTAGAACCCAACGCCTCTTGCAAACTTTTCCAAAATCTAGAAGTAAATCTTCGATCTCTATCTGACACAATGCTCGACAGAACACGGTGCAGCTTCACAATATCACGAATATAAATCTCCGCCAACTGAGCCACCGGAAAACTAATATTGATTGGAATAAAGTGCGCCGACTTCGACAATCTATCAACAACCACCCAAATGGCATCATGCCCTCTCGGAGTATTCGGTAATCTTGTTACAAAATCCATGCATATGCTATCTCATTTTCACTCCGGCACATCTAACGGTGTCAACAACCCAGTAGGCTTCTGATGTTCAACTTTAGATTTTTGACAAATCAAACATGCATATACAAACTGTGCAACATCACGCTTCAATCCGGACCACCAAAACAATTTCTTCAAGTCATGATACATCTTTGTAGCTCCCGGATGAATACTTAAACTACTTTTGTGACTTTCTTCTAAAATCAACTTTTTCAACTCATCATTATCAGGGATACAAATTCTGCCTCAGAATCTCAACACACCTTGATCATCAACCTTGAAGTCACCATCTTTAGTTTGATTACTAGCAACCAACAATTCTACAAACTTAACATCAACTTTCTGCGCTTCTTTAATATTGTTCAAGAACTCACTGTTGATCTTCAACATACCCAACTTCACACTCTGAGGCGACAACTCACAAACGAGACTCAGGTCTCTAAACTGTTCAAGCAACTCAAACTCTTTAACCATCATAGCAAACATATGCAACGTCTTCCTGCTCAAAGCATCTGCAACAACATTAGCTTTGTAACGCCCTAGTCGTTATTTTATTTATTTTAATTTATTTAGAGTCTTTTAAATGATTTTAAATAGTATTTGTGATTTATGTGGTGTGTATTATTTTATTATATAGTTTATTTTAATAATAATTAGAATAAGTGGGAAATTAATATTATTTTGGAGTTTGGGGAGTTAATTAGAATTAATAGAATTAAGGGGGGAGTAAATGAAATAAAGGGGAGTTATTATTTAAGGGGGGAGTAAATGAATTAAGTCAGAAAACATTTTTACGTGAAAGCAGTCAGTTTTGGGAGAAAAGAGCAAGTAGAGCCAAGAGAATCAAATTGATGTGCATTTGTCTTTCTGAATTAAGGTAAGGGTGAGATTTGCTTCAATAGTGTAGTTAATGAATTCTGATTTTGATTTTAACAGGTTTATGAGAAAATTGGAAATTTTAGGTTTATGGTGAATTGTTGGGTTTTGGGTGTAGAGATTGTGGTTCTGATGTTAGAGTTAGGTTCTGGTTGCATACAACACTTAGTTTAGCATCTGTAAACTGATTTGGGGAGTGAAATTGAGAAAATTGGGATTTTGGGGAAAAACCTGCATTCTGGTCGTGCTGACATTCATCGCTCGCCTAGGCGAGTGGACTTTCCCGCCTCGCGAGTGAGCAATGTTCATGGCTCACCCCGTGAGCAAGACAACTCGCCATGGCGAGTACCCGTGAGAAAAACCATGAATTTTGAATTGTTGTTATAAGCTGTAAAATGGATAGTTTTAAGTGCCTAGATGATTTTAGAGAAGTCTGGGACAATTTTCAGATTAAAAAGATGAATAGGGAACTTAAAAATGAAGATTTAGTGAGAAAAATGTCAAAACTCCCGAGAGCACCATATTTTCGTTCGCCTTGAGTTCGCCACGGCGAGCAACCCGTTTTCTTGTGCTCGCCATAGCGACTAGATGTACTCGCGAGGCGAGTTGCCCAGTTCTGAGCTGTTTGTTAATTAATTGAATGTTGTTGAATGATATTGAGGTCTAAGCAAGATTATTATAAATTGTGTATTTTTCTGGAATGGTTGGATTGATTATACTGATTTGTTGTTGACTGTGATGTATGCTTTTATTCAATTAAGTCATACATGTTGATGCATTATGGAGTTGTAAGTCATATATACATATATGCATTTGTTGAAGTTGTATGTAGATATACACAAGTGGAGTCAGTTGCATAAGCATAAAAGCGGGAGGGCTCTGGCCTTGGAACGCCTTGTCGTTCAAAGCGGGAGGACTCATGTCCTGGAACACTTATTGTTCAAAGCGGTGAGGGCTTAGGCCCTGATGAATGCTTTAACCATTCAATATCCGGTGAGGGCTACTGCCCTGTAAATTGGTATCAAATGCATGTGCATTGTAGAAGAGTCTTGGTGGAGTTGTTGAGTGTTGCATGAGTCGTTGTCTTGGTTGTAAATACCATTGTTGATGATGTGTTGATTATGAAATATACATTTATATTTGAATCATTGTTATTATGTTAGGTTGTTAGATTCAATTGATGAATTTATTATCTATATTTATTGTTGTGAATCTCACCCCTTCTGCTTGAAAATGTTGCCCTTCCTATGGGTAACTTGCAGGTGATCCTGAGTAGTAGGTGGTGGCTCAATGTCTAGGGCTCTGATACGTACGGGATGGGATTTAATTACTTATTTTCATTCCTATGTATCAATTTTTGGAACTTGCTGATGTAACCCTTTATTTGGTTGTTGGATTTATTTTTGATGAGGCTTTTATGCCAAGATTATTTATGGAGAATTAAACAGTTGTTGTTGTTGCTTTTGATGCAAATATTCCGCTGCAAATTAATGATATTTGAAGGATGTTTAATTAAATAGTTTTTATATTCTATTTAAGAAAATTTGAAAATGTAGTGTGACATGCCCGTTTTGGGATATACTGTGATGTGTTTATTTATTATTTAATCGTTTTGGGATAACAGGGTGTTACAAGCTTTACCTGGATGATAATTCAAACTCTAAACACCGATATCAGAGAAAGCTCATGATATCCACCAAGCACAACACACTC
Organism: Medicago truncatula; assembly: GCF_003473485.1. Lineage (NCBI taxonomy): Eukaryota > Viridiplantae > Streptophyta > Magnoliopsida > Fabales > Fabaceae > Medicago > Medicago truncatula. Next base: position 22,024,053 of record NC_053046.1, on the reverse strand, counting down.
ACCAAGCAGCTATCCCTGCACAACGTCTACCCATCCATACAGACAGGTAGGCGGTCAAAACCACTAGGGTAAGTATTACATCATCATAATCCAAATAACAGTTAACATGGATATTTCAATTTAAACATCATGCAATTGATCAATAATAATATTCTCATACATATGCTTACATCAAGACCCCAATATCTCACAACAATAATCACCAATCACATGTGTCATGAACAAATATCAATTCACAATTATTCATACACAATCACCAATCACCAATCACATTTCCAAATAAGACTCATGTCATGATATGCACTTATTGACACATAAATGCATGTGGTACCGGATCACCTCAAGGTCGTCACCTTCGATGCAACAAAAACATCGTATGTAAGATTTCACACCAGTCTTACATGGCAATGAAGAAACAGCAAGAAGAAACTAACAAGATGCTTAAACAAATGATGGAAATGTTTAGCAAACAAGCCAACCATTAGTTGCACACATTTTATAGCTTATTCTATTTCTTGTTTTTAACTGCTTTTGAACTCAGTTTATCTTTATTGTGCTCTGATATTTCTTTTATTATGCTCTGATTAATATATGCATTGCTCTCATATCTTGCTTTATCATTTTGTTTAATTTTTTTTAATTTCTTTTTGTTGATGACAAAAGGGAGAGTAGATGTATAGTATTTATATAAGCACTGAGCCCCATCATTAATTTTAAAGAACCTCCTTCTTATCTCTTAACCTTCAAGTGAATTTCGTTTTTAAATGATGAATTTAATTAACATGGATAGAACTCAGGGGGAGCTTACAAACCTCACCTTAAGAGTACTATTGGACTTAGGGGGAGCTTACAAACCTCTTACCCAAATAATCAACGTGTTAATTAGATTAACAACAATTGAACATTTTAAATACTATTGTTTGTCATCATCAAAAAGGGGGAGATTGTTGGAACAAAATGTGTTTAGCAATAATAACCCTTAAGAGTTTTGATGATAACAAAGTATTAAAAATTGTCAATTGGATACGCTAATATTTATTCAAGTGTACAGGACTATAGACAAAATTTGACATCTTAAATTAGTCTTGAAAGAATAAATAAAGAGCAAGTATTTCAACAACAAGGGAAGCTTAAAGCGTCTGAAGAAAACTGCGTCTGAAGTTATGAAGTGCTCCTGAAGACAAAGTGCATCTGAAGTGATGACGTCATCAGAAGCAAAGTTCATCAGAAGCTAGGTCATCAGAAGTTATGTATCACCAGAAGCTACAGTTCATTTGGAAATTGAACTCAAAGTTTCAAAAGCTGTTTCAAGGACTCTAACTCGTCTAAAGATTGCAGAAGACCGGAAAAGTATGGCAACAACTATTTTCAAATGCATTGGATGCTTAGTCCTCAAAGATCGTTGACATAGTATGTTTGTACGAAGTGTACAACCACTACTTCCACTACTCTGAGTTTGTCTCTGCTACAAGACAAGGATAACAACTCTGCCTGCAAACAATGTTTATGCACATTGGGAACGCATTTGAAATTGATCCTTCATAGGACAATAACCATATCAGGCAAAAGATCAATGGTGAATCATCAAAGCTTCAAACGACTCTATTTTGAATGTGCTGGCAATTCAACGTCACTCTTAGACCTCTATATAAAGGACTGAAGACATAGAGTATCTCAAGAACAATACAATGCATCTGCTAAGCAAAAACTCTGTTGAAATTTCTCTTCACTTCAAAGTTCACTTAGAATTTCTTATCAAAGCTTATATCTTAGGAATTCTAGAGTCTTTAGAGTCTGTATCTGATTTGTATTGTGAACACCACTGATTGTATATCAAGTGTTCAATCTCAAACATTTTTCATTGTAATTCTGTTTGGATTTAGAAGTCTCTTGCAGTTGTGCTTGAGCAATGGAAGTCTCTTGATCGTGTTCAGGAGCATAGGAAGTCTCTTGCAGTTGTGCTTGAGCAAGTTGAAGTCTCTTGCTAGTCTTAGCAATGAGCAATTGTAATCAGATATTACATAGTGAACTCTCCTTGAAAGTGCAAGGGGGACTAGACTACTTCCGGTTTGTGGAAGGAACCAGTATAATTGATTTGTGTCTCTCTTCTCTCTTTCTCTCTATTTTATCCGCTGCATCTAGTTCTGGACATCTATTCATAAGTGGATTGAACTATCCCAAACATTGCAAAGGTAAGCTTAGCTTAGATTGAACCATCCCAAACATTGCAAAGGTAAATGAACAATTGACAATGATGAAAACTTAACAAAAAAGTTAGTTTGTCTAATTGTTTCCATATTATCCTTGAAAACTTAATAAAGTTAAATGAACAATTGACAATGATGAACAATCTACTACGAGGAACATATAATCTACTACTCACATATACCCTTTTTAAGGGAGGCAAACGTAGAATTGTTGGTTCAATTTGTAAAAAATATATAGTTTGTATATACTTTATGCAAAAGAGAGAAGCTTTGAAGGATATCTTAATTGATTTTAGTTTGTATAGAACTTATGAATTGTTTGTATTAATTCAATAATAATTTTTTGAAGCTATTATCTAATAGTGGATCTTATTCTAATATGAAGGATTATGGTACGTGAATCATTGGCTCTACTCAATAATTAATTATTGAATCAAGTACTTTTTTTAGGTACAAAGTATACAATCAAATCTATTTAACAAAAGAAGGGGAAAAAATTAGGCACTCAATTATTTTAGCAGACTGATTTTTGAAATCCCAAACATCTGAAAATTTAATGTTTTTCAGATAATTGGTAACCTCAAGAATCAATGCACCAAAAATGATTAATAATGAACCGTTTTATCACTTAAGTGAGCAGCCTAAAGTGAAAATTATTTGATCCAAACAATTACTTTGCCCTCAGATATACAAGGGTCTTTTATAATATATCTTCCTATTGATTGTTTAAGCAGCACTGATGTGGGACTATTGAAACTAAACTATTCTATATGTCTTGTTTCCACTGCTCATGTCTCTAGTTGTTTTATGCATCTTGGTGCTAAGATTTTTTATATGTTTCAATCACTTCAACGTGTTTCAAATAAATTCAATTCCTCAAACAAATCAAATTGTTTCAAAGGAAATTCGGTTAAAAATAGATTGTGACAGAGAAAAAGAAACTGAGAAAAAAATTGAGAATAGAAAGTTAATGTTTAGGTTCATCTCGTTTGCTTGATTCGTATAATTTAAAAGTCAATTACAACAAAGTCAAAAAAAATTATTATACGAAGAATATAGTTCAATGTACTTTTTAAATATTTAATTTAATAAATTAAATAAAAGTTAAAGTATTTAACTTTTTTTAAAATAATTAAAGTTTATACACAATTTGGTTAGTTCATGAACTAAACAAATCAAATTATATAACTCATGTTCTTCACAATTAGTTAACAAAATAAATTTCCTATTTATTCAGTTTATTAACCAAATTTAACAAATCAATTATTCAACGAAATATTCAATGAAGTTCGTATAATGCATTCATTTACATAGAAAGCAAGGTTCAAATATTCTAAAGACTATAGTTATTTCGGTGTATTGATTTTTGAGAAACTTATCGGCTAAAAAATTAATTAATAACATTAATTTTAGCCCATTTATCTTCACAAAAATTAATTAACCAAAAAATATAAGTGAACCGTTTAATCAATTAAGAGGACAACAAATGTGAGTTATTTAGTCCCAACCTTTTCCAGCTTGTATAAAAGAATGTTTTATAGGTAAATCTTCCTCCTGGTTCTTTGAGAACCTTCGATGTGTAACAATCATAACCAAACTAATTTATATGTCTTTTCTTCCTCCTGCTCATGTTTCTAGTTGTTTTATACATCTTGGTGTTGAGAATTTGTATATGGTATCTTTAGAACTATGTGGCATAACTGCATTGCATCCATTGTCGTGTCTTTTATCTATCTAATGATAATTTTATTGTTCTTTAAAAGTGTGCCTATAATCTTAGTTTTGCTTAGATTGAACGGTGATTTTTTCAATTCATCATTTCATCTGCTCTCTCTAAACAACCATCCCAAAACATTGTAAATGCAAATGAACAATTGACTATAAGACAAATTGTTCATTCACAATAATAAAGTGGCAGTATAAGAGGTAACAATCTTTGATAAAATAATAGAATTGTGATAGGAATCTTTACTTTGTATTATAGTTAGCCAAGTGTAGATCCCTGTAAACTTAGTTCAGTTTGTAGGGACAATGCATAATATATGTAAGGTTTGAGGTTCAAACCTCAGACACCACAAAAAAAAAAAGTTAGTTAAGTGAATTACATGTCAATGTTTGTTATATAAGGCTACCAAACTTCGAAGAACCTTAAGATAAAGTATGAAATGAAAAAATATAATTTTATAGTATAAGTGGTAGCAATCTTTGATAAAGTAATTAAATTATTAAAGGAATTATTGCTTTGTACACAAATAGCTTATGAAAGTAATCAAGTTCACACATAATTTAATCTATTTTTTAAATTAATTTCAAACCAGTAATGTACACACGTAGCTTAATTTATTTTTTAAATATATAATTTAAAAAATTAAAAATGAAGGTATTTTGATTTTTAAATATTCACCTAACTGAACTATGATCAAATTGGCTCCAGCGTTTTTACTCATGTCACATAAGCCAAATAACCATATAAAATAGTTAGGGATGCAATATTAGGTACATTGATATTTGACTACAACCGAACACCAAAAAATTTAATTGAAATAATTTTTTAATGTTGGATCAAGTCAAAATTCAATGGATCAAAATTTATTATAACTAGAACAACACCCGTGCGATGCACGGGTCTATTTAGCTATAACTATGACATTGAAATATAGTAAATAATATAGGAAAATTACATAAGTTGATAGAATAATGTACATAAAATTATCCAATGACAATAATTAACCTGTGACAATAATGATCATGCATTTCGAAAAACTTTATAAAATGCTTAATACAAAAAATAAAATGGTTTCAACTTCAAAATGAAAAAAATAAAAAAATAGGGTGGATATTTTATAAAATTTACCCTATCATGCATTGGTGTCTTATACACATAAAATGCAAGATAATGTTTTTAAAGGCACGTGTCAATTATAGATTACTAATTTCATATCACTTTTACTATGGTCTCAATAAGATTACTAATTTCATATCACTTGTGCTAACATGCACGACTCATGGAGAACTCATTATATAAGAAATCACAAAGCAAATGACCATTATCAAAAAGGAAGTAATCCCACGCTGTCAATGTTTAAGCAGAAGATGAATTCAATTTAACATGTCAAACAAAAAACGAAACAAAATGAAGAAATAAATGTTCTTATACAGAGTTTAAGATCAAATTGAATCACAAAATAAAATAATAAAAAAAAACATCTTTATTTGGCACAAATCATTTTCCTTCTGGAGGCTCAACCTTGACAGTTGACACCAACAATTGTCTGCTTCTTTGTGGTAGAACATTGGCCATTATCAACACATTCTGTTTCAACAAAATCCATTGTAGATGATCTCTTTGTGCCTTGTTTGCTCAGTAGAGTCTCATTCAAATCAGTATTGAAGGACGAATCAACACATTTCAATAGTCCCTATACAACAAATAAATTAGATTAACAATTTCAAAAAAAAGTTATAATAAACTGTAATATAACGAAAATATAGTAACTTAATGAATGCATACCACAGTCAAATTTTCAGCATGTATTTTGGTTACATCAGGCTCATATTCAGCACCATGTATTTCATTTGACAACTGCAGAGCAGTTTCAAATGTCTATATGAAGATGTGAAAAAAACAGGACTCGACATAAAATGATAAGAAAACAAATGTAAGGGTTCTGTACTCACTCTTAAGCCATGTTTGTCTATAAATTTCTTAATCATGTCAGCGTCTTCGGTGGCTCTACTCACGGCGCTATTAGGGAAAAATAAATCAAATGTTAGATAAGAAAAAATATATGATGAATGAATACAATTGTAAAAGATTGAAAGCATGAAACATACATGTCAAACATTCAACAACAAGTAGTGTTTCAACTTTGGATAGGCCATAGTTTCTATGATGGTTTGGTTGTATTGGCTGAGATGAGATGGGAAATTGCATAGTTGATAAGTTTACAAACATATATATAGTGAACACTATAATGGTCTTTTGGGGGAATTGATAAGTTTCCTGCATGAGAAAACGTATAGACAATTAGGTGCATTAAAGGGTATTAGGTGAGTGAGTGTATACCATCACGAGTCATACCGTCACTGTGAGCCACCACAAGCAATCACCATCGCATAAGCCATCACCACTGCAAGCAGCTACCACGCACAAACCTTCTTCTTAAGGGATCTACTAACTTGAATTATATAGCGATTTCCTTCCACAAAAAAAGGAAGACACAGGTAGATTGAATTTTTTCCAAGGAAAATGAACATAAACCAATTCAGTATGACACCATTCTAGATCATCAGCCGGGATCGATTTCGACGTATTAGGAAGAGCATCAGTTTGAGATCCGATTGTTGATGTTATTAGGAAGAAAGGAAGCCACAGATTTTGGTCTATAAAGAGGAAGGGAAATATAACAAAGGGATAAATTGTGTGTGAAGAGCTACCTTTCTCAGCATTGGAAACACACAAACAAATGTTGAGTGGATATTAAAAGCTGAGAAAGGCTGGATATTGTATATTCTAAAAGTCTGAATATAAGCAGGTTTTGATTTGATTTTCAATGAAGAAGCCGTTCCAATTTTCCTAAAAGAATGCATTTAATGTGGCATGAGAATAGGAAGGGACGCAACAATTGGCAGCCAGAATTTGAATTTCATTATATCAAAAATTTAACAAAAATCTAATGCAATTTAAATTGGACAGCAAGAGGTGAAATTTAATGCAATTCATTGTATCACAAATTTAACAAAATGGCACGTTATAAAATGTTATGATTGCTAACATCAAGATTTTTGAAATTCATCTAGTGGAATATAGAAGGAATTTTTTAGGGTTAACACTAACAATAATTAATGCATCAGATTTAGAGGGAAAAATGTAGGGTTTAGTGTTTGCACACCTAATAACATTAAGGAGTAAGGGATTATCCAAATTACTCAATCCGGAAAGAGTTACTTTGTGTCCATGTATAAAGGATCTTTTGTTGGTAATATTCCTCTTGCTTGTTTCGGCAACTTCGATGCGGGACTGCTGAAACCAAACTATTTTTGGTGTCTTGTTTTTCCTCCTACTCATATTTCGAGCTCTTTTATATGTCTTGTGGTGAATTATTGTATATGCTATTCTTTAAACTATTGAACTTGTTCAAATTTTGATTAAGCTAGGCTTCGTATTAAGAACCATTCAACTAGTCGATACTTGATGGAAAGTCATCACTTTGGACCATATAGTTTTACTAAGAATAGGTTGTGATAGAGAGAAAGTGAAATGTTATATATCTAATCCAAAACTACAAAAACAAACAATGCAAACGTTATATGGTTCAAACCTTCCTTCTTCAGTTGGGAAATGTTATATAGTTACAGTGACATGTTCTTCATTATAACGATAACATGCAAGTGGATGTTAAGAACAAATTTATCCACTTGTTTACATCAATTCCAGAGTACTCTCTAATAGCTTAGCTTAGATTGAACGGTGACTTTTTCAGTTCATCTGCTCTCTCTAATCAAATTAAAACATCTCAAAACATTGTAAAGGCAAATGAACGATTGACTATGCATGATAACACAAAATAAGTTTAGTCGTTTTTTTTAGAGAAAAATAAGTTTAGTCTTTGTATTGCATTTTTTAAGAACTAAATTTACTTTTGCATATAATGCTATATTAGGAACATAGATTATGCATTTTGTAGTCAATCATATGAAAGCAGGGAAACATTACACTGTATTGTCAGCGTGCCACATGCAGATACTGCTGACAAGGTTAATGAAAAAGCAAAAGTTAAAGAATCTAAAATGAAAAGTATAGATTTCAATATTATTGGAAACAAAAACAGTTTTTTTTTGTTTTGTTTTTTGAAGCAGCAATGTATATATAACAAGAGACCAGCCCACCAAGCATGTTGGGAACAAAAACAGTACTCTTAACCAAAATATTAATAATTATTCTTTGACCATATCTATCTCAGAAATACAATATGCTCAAAGAAAATTTAAAATTCATGTCTCAATATTCTTTAACATGTGGTGATCAAAACTTATATATTTCAAACATTTTAAAAATTATAGATTACCACAGACCATAACTCAATTTTAAAAATGCAGATACCGTCGAATTTGTGAATGGAATTATGTAGAACTTTGAACTTGTTTCATTTTTGTGTTAAAATGGGCATCGTTTCATATATAGATATACTTATACCAAAACCTCAATATCTCACATCAATAATCACCAATCACATTTCATGAACAATCATTAATCACATTTCATGAACAATCACCAATCATATTCCATGAACAATCACCAATCACATTTCATGAACAATCACCAATCACATTTATCAATAAGACTCGTGTCATGATATGCACTTATCGACGCATATATGCATGTGGTACCAAATGTCCTCAAGGTCGTCACCCATATCCAGACCACCAAGGGTCTCTGCAAGACCGAAGTCCACAAACTAGATCTCAAAATATCTCTGCAAGGCCGAAGCCCAAAACTATATCTCAAAAGATCTCTGCTAGGCCGGAGCCCAATAACGAATAAAACATCGTATAAATCCCCAACATGACTATAATGCATGGACATGTACAAGGACTCGATAATGCGACAACAATCCACAATTTTCACCTCAATATATAGGACAACACCCAATTATATTGATTACATCCACAACATTTGCATTATCAAGAAAACATGTTCATACACAAATAAATCATAGTATTCACCATCACACATTAACATGATTATCAATAATCAACAATGTCATTCAACATTAACTATCACGTATAGTTTCACCAATTCAAACATTCCTTACATCCTAAGTAAGATAGCATATACATCTCATGATAAACATCATATTCAAACTACAATCATTCATTCATACAACTTCTTTTAGTTATATAAAAATAGCCACCACAATTCTTAAGATAATTGGTTCAAGGAACATTTTCGACCAAAAACCATATCAAGTGGCCACCGACCAACATTGACAGACTCCGAGACAAAACGGTATAGACAGGTTGAAAACCTTCAAACAATCCTAATCGACAATGTATTCATGAAGTTAAGTCGCCTTCAGATCATTAACATTAATCCAAGCACAACTTAAGTTCGTAAGAAAATCCTATTTCACAACCTTTCACATTCCCACCCGAAATATCACTTTTTACATGATTAAGATGTTTGACCACTCTTACAAGTTTTACCTTAGTCTATATGAGTTGTAGGTTTAACTTGCAAGCTTCATTAGTTTACAAAAGTTGTTTTCGACAAAAGTCTAGAATTCCTAAAATTTCCCAAGTTAAGACTCAAGTGAAGAATTTCAAGTTAGGCAAGCTAATCAATGTTTCAGTAGATTTTAGGAGATTAACAGTAGTTAAACATGCTTAAAGAATCATTGAAGAAAGCTCGGATAGTCCCCCAAAGACTCGGAACAAAAGATTGAAGTGGCTGAAACTGGAGCTGTTCGCTTAAGCGACCACCTGGTTCGCTTAAGCGAACGAGTTACAGTGACAAACACTCTTGCACGCTTTCTGGTCGCTCACCAGTTCGCTTAAGCGACCACTTGTTCGCTTAAGCGAACGAGTTCCAATAGCTACCAGAAAACTTCGCTTACCAGGTCGCTCACTGTTCACTTAAGCGACCCAACCCATAAAATCAATATGAATGTTCGCTTACCAGGTCGCTTAAGCGAACCTTCACAGGTTTGCAGAAAATGTTACGGGTTTGGACCCCTTTTTACCCCAAATCCCCAATTTTGATCCCTCACTGCCCAAATGTGTTTCCAAAACATGTTTATAGGTCAATATGACTAGAAAGACTCACAAAGACTCAATCAAACTTGAAAATGTAACAGCCCGATTTTTAGCTATATTTATTTTAATTACTTTTATTATGTGTTTTATGTGTTTCTGTGTGATTATTCATCATTGAGTGCATCTTCATGGGTTTCCGTGTTAGAAGGGTATTTTTGTCATTTTAGACTTAAGGGTATTTTGGTCATTTTGTGAGAACGGGTAAAATTATAATTTTGGTGGGAATTACTTTTAGTGATTAGTGAGAATAGTTATTTCATTAAGTTACTAGAGTAAATTGAGATTTTACCGTTTAGTGATCGTTAGTGACATTTTACCGTTATTAGTTAAATATCGTTCGAAGTGTAGAAATATTTTGGTTTAAATAGAAATGAGTTAAGCCCACTAGAAACTAGGTTAAGCCCATTAAGGGTTATACCTAAGGAGTTCTCTTAGAAAAATATCACTTCATTCATTTCATAAGATATTTTCTAGAGAGAGGTATAGAGAGAAAGTGGGAGAAGAGAAGAACAAGGGTTAGAGAGAAGAACTTGAAGAATTAAGGATTGGAGTGAGCTTAGGAGCTAAATTGAAGTCTAAGTTGGGATTAATCTTCATCTAAGGTAAGGGGGTTAATATTTATCATAATCATTTGGTTAATTCTTTTTCTCTTGTTCTGTGCATAGTTGATTATGGGAATAAGTGATTATCATGAACCCAATCTTTGAAATTCGTGCTTATGTTGTAGAGATATGTTTGAATATGTTAATTTGATGTTAAATGAATTGTTGATGATGAAATTGCAAGTTCATGATGTATGAAAATGGGTAGTTTGTAAATTATGCTCAATTGGTGAATTATGCATGGTTGTTGTTGAATTGTGATAAGTTTCATGATCAATAGATGTTGTTGTTGTTAAGTGATGTTATGAATGCTAATTCATGGTTTGGGTATGCATGATTCATAATTTGTTGTGGTGAAATAAGTTGTTGTTGTTGGTTTGGTGAAAATGGATACTTATGTGTTTTGCTCAATTGTTAGATTGGGATATTGTGTTGTTGAATTATGGTTGAATTCATGTCTAAATGAAATGTTGTTGAAGTAGATATTTGTTGTTGTTGAATGATATCATGAGTATTCCATTTTATGAAATAAGTTTTTGTATTGGTGAAGTTGTGCTAGATGTTCATGTGAAGAACCCAAAGTGAAATTTGACATACAAAGTTGATGACTGAGTTGTCTATGTAGTTGGATGAGTTAAACTTGTTGGAATTTCTGTTTTTATGTCGTAGTTGTGTTAGTCGAGTCATTTGAGAAAATTGAGTTTCGGGTAAATATTCATTTGTTAACCGTTTTGGAAAATGAGTGTTGTGTAAGGCTTTGGAAAATGAATTTGGAAATGTTGAAACTTGATTTTTTTTCTGTACATTAAGATAGGGCTAAGTGTCGTGAACAAGTAGGTGAAAACGACATCAAAAACGGATTAACGGTTTGATTTTTATGAGCGAAAACGTGGAGGTTGAAAATCTGATTTTGTCTGTCAAACCAAAATCGTGCCACGATACGGGGCCAACGTGCCACGATTTTGACCAGAATTTCAGTTCTTCTGATGCTGGAAAAATTGTGCCACGATGGGAAACCAACGTGCCACGATGCTGTCTTTTTAAAAACCTTAACAATGCAATTTTCTTTGATCCAATTTTTTCCAAACTTATTTCTAAGTATTGGGACTTTATCCTAATCATCTAGGGGTGTTTTTATGAAAGATTTAACCTTGTGAAAAAGGGGTCTAGTGAATCTTTGTGTCGTATTGTCTTATGAATTGTTGTGACCATTCTTGTATGACTAAGTAAAGTTGTATGAATGAATGATTGTATTTTGGATATGATAATTATCATGAGAAGTGTATGCTATCTTACTTAAGATGTAAGGAATGTTTGAATTGGTGAAACTATATGTGATAGTTGATGTTGAATGACATCGTTGATTATTGATAATCATGTTGATGTGTAATGATGAATACTATGATTTAATTATGAATGGGCATGTTTTCTTGATAATGCAAATGATGTGGAGATGAACAATATAATTGGGTGTTATCCTATATATTGTGGAGAAAATTGTGATTGTTGTCGCATTATCGAGTCTTATTACATGTCCATGCATCATAGTCGTGTAGTTGTAAAAGGGTTGAGCTCTTTTACTTCAGAGATTATGTAAGGCGGGTGTGAACCCTTACATACGATGTGTTTTTATCATCGAAGGTGACGACCTTTTGGAGATTTGGTATCACATGCATTTATGTGTCAATAAGTGCATATCATAACATGAGTCTTATTTGATATATGTGACTGGTGATTGTTCATGAAATGTGATTAATAACTATTCATGATAATTGTGATTGGCGATTGTGAATGAATATTTGTGAATTGATAATTGTTCATGTGATTGATGATTATTGATGTGAGATATGGTGTAACACCCCGTTTTCCAAAATCAATTTAATTATAGTTATAAAATCAGAGTTCCACATTAAACGGCATGTCACACTACAAAATATAAATTCTTATATAGATTAAAACTATTTAACAACATCCTTCATTAAACTGCAGCGGAATATTCTTTAAATTAAACTCCATTATCCAAAATAATCTTGGCATTAAGCCTCAACATGAAAATTCAACATAAAACATGGACTACATTAATTTGTTCCAAAATTTGATACATAGGTAGAAATTAAACTATAAATCCCATCCCACGTATCAGAGTCCTAGACACTTTGAGCCACCACCAACTACTCAGGATCACCTGCAAGTTACCCATAGGAAGGGCAACATTTTCAAGCAGAAGGGGTGAGATTCACAACAAAATATAGATAAAGAATACATCAATTGAATCTAACACCCTATCATAAATCATCAACATTATTATCATTTACATAACATCATTTTCGCATCTCATCACAATATTAATTCATACACCTCTCAACAATATATACAACTTATCACCACTCCACTAAGACTCCTCTAAACACCCATGCATGTGGTACCAAAAATCAGGGCCGTGACCCACACCGCTGTCGAATGGTTAAAGCATTCTCAACAGGACATAAGTCCTCACCACTACACCACTTTGAGTAACTAGTACTCCACCACTTTGAACGACTAAGCATTCCAGAGCCGAAGCTCTCCCACTGTTATGTTTATGCAACTAATCCCCATTGAGTATATCTACATACCAACCAACCTAGACATATACATATATATGATTCATCATCCAACTTACACCTTTAAGGGAATTTTAATTATGTACAACATACATTCAGTCAGCATCCATTCATCACAACCAACCAAAGCATCCAGGGAAATATATATCAGCATACAAGCCATGCAATAATTCAACAAAATAAACCATCCAAACAACAACAGAAATCAACAAACAAAAATACTGGGCAGCTCGCCTCGCGAGCGCATCTGCTCGCTATGGCGAGCTCAGGAAATCAGGTACTCGCCATGGCGAGTTGGAGGCGAACTCGAGGCGAACAAAAATATGGTGCTCTCGGGAAAAATGACATTTTTCTCACTCAAACCTCAATTCTAAGCTCCCTAATCATCTTTTAAACTTAAAACTTGCTCTAGTCCTCTTAAAAATCATCTAGGTACACGAAACTACCCAAAATACGGCTTATAACAACATTTTCAAAATCCAGATTTTCACAAGGCTACTCGCCATGGCGAGCTGTATCACTCGCGAGGCGAGCGATGAAGTTGTTCACTCGCTATGGCGAGCAATGGCTACTCGCGAGGCGAGAGATGAACTTCTGTACGGGCAGAATGCAGATTTTTCCCAAAAATCCCATTTTTCCTCAATTCACTCCCCAAATTAGTTTACAGATATGCAATGAAAGGTTTTATGCACCCAGAACCCATTTCTACCCTCAATTCCATGATTCCTACACCCAAAACTCCTTAATCAACAAAAACCTAATTTCTCCCAATCCTCACATAAACCTGTTAGAACAAAATCAACATTCAGAATCTATATAATTGCGGTAAACCTCACCCTTACCTTGGAATTGCAGAATAAACACATCAGAAAATGGTTCCTAAGCTCCTCTCCCTTGCACTAGCTTTTCTCCCAAAACTTGACTGTTTTCACGTAAAACGTTTTCTCTGTTTTTCTTTCCTTAACTCCCAAAGTGTAACCTCCCCCACTCCTTAATTAGCAATTAACTCCCTACTAACTATACTAATTATTTCATAACCCCCAAATTCTAATTAATCCTATTATTCTCCTATTTTAATTATTTAATAAAATAATCATATAATAATTATATATACACCACATAAATCACCAAAATCAAATAAAAGACACCACACAATAAAAAAAAATAATTAAATAAAAATTAGAGTGTTACATATGGGGGTGTGATGTAAGTATTAATGTGTGGTAATTATTGATCAAATGCATGATGATTAATTGAAATATTCATGTTAACTGCTATTTGGATTACTCTGGTTTATATTCCGCAACAACTGTTGTGGTTTATATACATATTTATTGGTTTTGAATTTTGAATGTGGTGTAGCCTTTATTTCTTGAATAAATGTATTATTCGCATGTTTAATTGCTTTAATAGAAATAGGAGTGTTACAGAAAACACTTGACAATTGGACCAATTCATCATTTTCACCAAAACACCAACAACATCTCATTTCTCAACAACAAACCAATAATTATACAAACCCAAGCCATGAATTATCATCAACATCATGACTAAACAACAACAGCAACAATTGATCATGAAACATATCACAATTCATCAACAACGATACATAATTCACCAATTGAACATATTTTCATACATACCCATTTTCATACACTTTAAACATGTAATTCAACTAACACAATTCAATTATTCATAACTTCATACATCTAAACATGTCATCATAATTAGAGTACGAATTTCATCACATATGAACACTTAATCAATTCACCCAAATAAGCACTTTTCATACAAATAATTGAAATTGCAATAAGTGATTATGATGAATTTTAACCCCCTTACCTTAGTAGGTTAATCTCTCTAGTTTAGGCTTCAATTTTGCTCCTAGCTCTTCTCCCAACCCTTGATTCTTCAAGTCCTCTTCTCTTTACCATTTTCTCCTTTTGCTCCCACTTTCTCTCTCTATTCACTCTCAAAAATATCTTATGAAGGAAAGTGTGAGGAAATTCTCATAAGAGTAGGTTTTTATATTAAGTCTCCTTATTGGGCCTAACCCTCCACTTAATGGACTTATCCCATCTCTATTCAAACCAAAAATGTTTCTACACTCCAACCGGTAATTCACTAAAAACGGTAAAATATCACTAACGGTCACTAAACGGTAAAATCTTAATTTTACTCTAGTAACTTAGTAAAATAACTATTCTCACTAATCACTAAAAGTAGTTCCCACCAAAATTATAATTTTACCCGTTCTTACAAAATGACCAAAATACCCTTAAGTCCAAATGACTAAAATACCCTTCTAACACGGGAACCCATGAAATTACACCCAATGATGAATAAACACATAATAAAAGTAATTAAAATAAATCTAGCTAAAAATCGGACCGTTAGATTAAACATTGAGGTTGGAACAATTTATTTAGCACACATGTATAAAATGTTGTTTTATAGGTAAAACTTCCTATTGGTCTTTGAAGCCCATCAATGTGGGACTGTTGAACTAAACTTCCAAGGTGTTACTTCTTTCTTCCTTTGCTCATGTTTCAAGTTGTTCTATTTATCTCTTGGTGCTGATAATTGCTATATTCTATTATTTAATTAATTTGCATAATGCAATCATTCATAGAGAAAACAAGGTTCAACGGATGTTTGGGAAAACTATTCTATATGTCTTGTTTCCACTGCTCATGTCTCTAGTTATTTTATGCATCTTGGTGCTAAGATTTTTTATATGTTTCAATCACTTCAACGTGTTTCAAATAATTTTAATTCCTCAAACAAATCAAATTGTTTCAAAGGAAATTCGGTTAAAAATAGATTGTGACAGAGAAAAAGAAACTGAGAAAAAAAATTGAGAATAGAAAGTTAACGTTTAGGTTCAACTTATTTGCTTGATTCGTATAATTCAAAAGTCAATTACAACAAAGTCAAAAGAATTATTATATGAAGAATATAGTTCAATGAACTTTTTAAATATTTAATTTAATAAATTAAATAAAAGTTAAAGTATTTAACTTTTTTTAAAATAATTAAAGTTTATACATAATTTGGTTAGTTCATGAACTAAACAAATCAAATTATATAACTCATGTTTATCACAATTAGTTAACAAAATAAATTCCCTATTTATTCAATTTATTAACCAAATTTAATAAATCAATTATTCAACGAACTATTGGATGAAGTTCATATCATGCATTCATTTACATAGAAAGCAAGGTTCAAATGTTCTAAAGACTATAGTTATTTCGGTGTATTGATTTTTGAGAAACTTATCGGCTAAAAAATTAATTAATAACATTAATTTTAGCCCATTTATCTTCACAAAAATTAATGAACCAAAAAATATAAGTGAACCGTTTAATCAATTAAGAGGACAACAAATGTGAGTTATTGAGTCCCAACCTTTTGTATACAAGAATGTTTTATAGGTAAATCTTCCTCTTGATTCTTTGAAAACCTTCGATGTGTGACTATCATCACCAAACTAATTTATATGTCTTTTCTTCCTCCTGCTCATGTTTCTATGTGGCATAACTGCATTGCATCCATTGTCGTGTTTTTTTTATCTATTTGGTGATAATTTTATTGTTCTTTAAAAGTGCGCCTATAATCTTAGTTTTGCTTAGATTGAACGGTGATTTTTCCAATTCATCATTTCATCTGCTCTCTCTAAACAACCATCCCAAAACATTGTAAATGCAAATGAACAATTGACTAAAAGACAAATTGTTCATTCACAATAATAAAGTGGCAGTATAAGAGGTAATAATCTTTGATAAAATAATAGAATTGTGATAGGAATCTTTACTTTGTATTATAGTTAGTTAAGTGTAGGTCCTCGTAAACTTAGTTCAGTTCGTAGGGACAATGCATGATATATGCAAGGTTGGGATTCAAACCTCAGACACCACCAAAAAAAAAAGTTAGCCAAATGTAGTTACGTGTCAATGTTTGTTATGTAAGGCTACTAAACTTCGAAGAACCTTAACATAAAGTATGAAATGAAAAAAATCTAATTTTATAGTATAAATGGTAGCAATCTTTGATAAAGTAATTAAATTATTAAAGGAATTATTGCTTTGTACACAAATAGCTTATGAAATTAATCAAGTTCACACATAATTTAATCTATTTTTTATATTAATTTCAAACCAGTAATGTACACACGTAGCTTAATTTATTTTTTAAATATTTAATTTAAAAAATTAAAGATGAAGGTATTTTGATTTTTAAATATTCACCTAACTGAACTATGATCAAATTGGCTCCAGCGTTTTTAATCATGACACATAGGCCAAATAACCATATAAAATATTTAGGGACGCAATATTAGGTACATTGATATTTTACTGCAACCGAACACCAAAAAATTTAATTGAAATAAATTTTTTAATGTTGTTGGATCAAGTCAAAACTCAATGGATCAAAATTTATTATAATCCGAATTACTCAGTTCGAAAAGAGTTACTTTGTGTCCAAACAAACGCCCGCTAAAATTGATAACACATTCCTGAGAAAGTTGATACCGAAGAATAAATTTTGTAACCCTCAAACAAACACCCCCTAAAAGATCTTTTGTTGGTAATATTCCTCTTGCTTGTTTCGGCAACTTCGATGCGGGACTGCTGAAACCAAACTATTTTTGGTGTCTTGTTTTTCCTCCTACTCATATTTCGAGCTCTTTTATATGTCTTGTGGTGAATTATTGTATATGCTATTCTTTAAACTATTGAACTTGTTCAAATTTTGATTAAGCTAATCAAATTAAAACATTGTAAAGGCAAATGAACAATCGACTATATATGAAAGCATAAAAAAAGTTTAGCCTTGAAATGCATGTTTAAGGAACAAAGTATACTTTCACATTTAATGAAACATGCTACCAAATGTAAGTTAATTAGCAAACATGGTTTACGCATTGCAGTAGTTAAAGTAAGATTAAGGAGATATAATCTACATTGTGTAGTCTCTAAAGTTGTATTGATTTGGACCTATATTAAGTTAGAAACAACAGTTTTGAAGCTAAAACCTAATCCCATGAATCAAAACATGATATCATGACTCATGCGTTCATTCAGTACGATAAGCTTAGCTTAACTTAGATTGAACAGTGGCTTTTTTAATTCATCTACACTAATGAAAGTAGGGAAACATTACACTGTATTGTCAGCGTGTCACATATGCAGATACTGCTGACAAGGTTAATGAAAAAGCAAAAGTGAAAGAATCTAAAATGAAAAGTATATATTTCAATATTATTGGAAACAAAAACAGTTTTTTTTGTTTTGTTTTTTGAAGCAGCAATGTATATATAACAAGAGACCAGCCCACCAAGCATGTTGGGAACAAAAACAGTACTCTTAACCAAAATATTAATAATTATTCTTTGACGATATCTATCTCAGAAATACAATATCCTCAAAGAAAATTTAAAATTCATGTCTCAATATTCTTTAACATGTGGTGATCAAAACTTATATATTTCAAACATTTTAAAAATTATAGATTACCACAGACCATAAATGAATTGACTCTAATAATATGTGAACTTAACAAACAAATTGAATCCTTATTTTTAAAATAAAACTCAACATGTTGATTTGTTTAAAGAAAAATTAAAACAAAATTTAATCTAAATCTTAATGATTAAATATATTGTTTTAAATATAAAATTAGCTTGTAGTGACAATTCAAAAAAATAGTTAAGATTCTCAATCTTTACCGACATTGTTCATTGTAGGTTGATATATCTTTCAACGTCATTGAACTTATAAGTTCATATTATAAAGGATTATTTCTAACTTTAATTGTTGTAAAAAATTGTGTAAAGAGAATATATAATGTTAATTAATTTTAATCAAGCAGCAAATCTTCTACTCCATCTGTTTTAAAATGAATGTCGTTTAAAGTTTTTACACACATATTAAGAAATGCATTAATTAAAATAAAGAGAGATGTTATTTTACCAAAGTATCATAATCAATTATTGGTTTGTTTTTCATTAAAGAAAAATAATATTTTGGAAGTAGTGTATATAATATTAATTGAAATGTATCGTTGAAATGGTTCAAGTGTCGAATTTGTGAATGGAATTATGTAGAACTTTGAACTTGTTCCATTTTTGTGTTAAAATGGCCATCGTTTCATATAGAATAATTGTTCAATTTTGGATTTAGAACTAGATAACTATGAGGAAATTGAACACTCAGAGAATTCCATAAGCAAGAAAAAGTAAAAAAAAAAATGGAAAAAAGTGATTATTATTCATTGAATGAAATCTGTTACAACTTGAGGTATATATAGAAGCTTGAAACACCTGATCATAACTAATTTCTAACAAACTAAATGCAACTGAAATGAAATCTAAATGCACAAGAAACTCAAATGAAAATGAAGTAACTTGTGCCCCAAACTATCTCAAACTAAGTTGCAAAGCTCAATTCTCCTTCAGTTTTGTTGCTTTCTTCTAATAAACATCATTGCTTCGGGTAATTTCTACATGGTCACAAGAGTTCACATACCGACTTTGAACACAATATTATGGCTAAAGAAATAATCAAATGAAGTATATTTTGTGTCTCAATATGGTATGTGTATTGGGGAAATCCAAGTCACACATCGGATAGATGAGAAGACTCTTGAGAATAAAATATAAAGACGAGGCAATCCTCACCTTACAAACCGGTTTTGTAAGGTTGAGTTAGGCCCCCAATTTTAACAATGTGTAGACTCATGTGTCGTTGTTAACATAATTGTTTGGTTATAAGTGTGAGTGTTTAAGTTCCACATCAATTAAAAATGGAGAAAATATTGGATATATAAAAAGATGATACATACTGAATGACTTGGATGAGAGTTCAGGTATATGCTCCATTTACCCCATTTAGGATCTTGGATGCAAGACACGTGGCAAAAAAAACTACTTTATTTTTTTTTTTCAAAATTTTTTCGTTTTTTTATGACCTATTAGGGGGTATTCCAAAAAAAAAAATATTTAATAAGGGGTAAATAAAAATAAAAAAATTCAGGAAGAAAACAAAAAATAACCTATATTACAAGAGGTAAAGCACTGTTAATCCAAAAAATAATAATGTAATTTATCCTCCATATTTCACCTTTCCTCTTCCCTTTCACACACGTTTTTTCATCACCATCCATAACCTCCCTCCACTGTTTTTCTTCCCTTATTTTTTTTTTTTATGGTTTAATACTTTTTTGTTATTTTGTTTTTTCCATCGCCGGTGTGTTAACATGATAACTTTTAAGATCTGAAATTTATCATCCTGATTTGCCCCAATTTATCGTCGGAGTGTTTCAAAACTGGCAAGGACCGACGGTAGAGGAAAGGAATGAATCAAGTGTGAAAGTGGATATCAACAATGGTTGAATTGGTTACGGCGGTGGCGAGAGGGAGATGAGAGGAAGAGAGGGGAGATGGGAGACACTGCCATTGATGGAGAGAGAAGTGACAACGGCGGTGGAGTGGCTATGGAAGATGATGATGAGAGATCAGAGAAGAGAGAAAAGAGAAATTGTTTTTTTTTTTTTAGTTAACAAACATTTTTAATTTTAATTTTATTTTCATTATTTTTAATCTGAACCATTGAATTCTTTATTTACCAGATGTCATTCATCCATGACCCTAAATGGGGTAAATGGAGGATACCCAGACTCCTTGGATGAATATGTGATGAGTAAATAGTCAATTTCCCCCCTGAAATTGTAAGTTTCATCAATTACCCCTCTGAAATTAATAAAACTTCAATTACACCCTGAAATTTCACAACGTTAGTCAATTTATTCCCTCCGTCAAATTTTTCTGTTAGTGAACATTACGTTTTGCAAATACTCCCCCTGAAGTTTTGCACTTATGTGCAAAATGCCCCCCAAACTTAAAAATTTATATTATTTTTTTCTTAAAAACAAACAATTAATAGTTAAATATTAAAACTAACTATTAATTTTGGAATTTGGAAAAACTACATGCATATATACATCAAAATAGGCTCCAAAATGGGATGATTTGTGGATTAATATTGGGGATTGTGTAGTTTAAATGGTTTAAGTAAATTGTTGAAGGAGTTGGAGGAGTTAAAAGACTAAGATGGTGAAGGAGAAAATATAAATTTAAATATGATTATTAATTTGTTTATAAACCTCTAAAAATAATAATTTGTCTATTAGAAATAACGATTATTGTCACTTTAAAAATACACATTTTTCCCTATTTTGATGTATATATGTATGTAGTTTTTCCAAACTCCGTTAGCTTTAATATTTAACTATTAATTGTTTGTTTTTAAGAAAAAAAATAATATAAATTTTTAAGTTCGGGGAACATTTTGCACATAAGTGCAAAACTTCGGGGGGGTATTTGCAAAACGTCTTGTTCACTAACAGAAAAATTTGACGGAGGAGGTAAATTGACTAACGTTGTGAAATTTCAGGGGATAATTGAAGTTTTGTTAATTTCAGGGGGGTAATTGATGAAACTTACAATTTCAGGGGGGAAATTGACTATTTACTCAATATGTGGTTTCAAAGTCGGTCATAGATTCTGCCGCTTATGCTCTACATAAATTAAAAAAAAAATTGATAAAAAAATACATAAGTTAAAGAAGATACCCCCTCCATTTCACAATACTTGTTGCTTTTGGAGAATAATTTTAAGAGTAAATTACACTCCCCTCCCTTCAAAGATCCTTGAATTACATTCCCCTCTCCTCTTATATTAAAATATGCACTCCCCTCCCTTGAAAAATAAGATTTATACTCCCCCTCCCCTATAAGATGCTTGAATTATAACCCCCTCCCTTAATAATTAAATATGAACAACACTTTAATCTATTTTAACATAAATAAATATTTTTTTAATATATATTAACTTTGAATCACCATTTAAAAAATATAAATTCGTTTCTTTATAATCTAAATCTCAATGATAATTAAATTTAAATATTTTGTAATTAATTTTATAATTTAGAGTACAAAATTCGCTTTTAAATAACCATACTTAATCGACTTTAGTAATTTTTCACATATTTTAATTTTATTTTGGGTTGTTTCATATTTTGTAATAGGGTTTAAAACTATATGTTAATGAAATTGTAAATAAGAAATAGAGAAAGATATGTATTCAAAATTTGATTATATTAAAATGAATCCGCAATGCTATTTTTCTTTAAAGTGTGCTAGATTATTTTTTTGCTAGATTATTAGAAGAAAAAAAAAATTATTGAGGGACTAAAGCATAGATTTTAACTTAAGATGGGAGAGGAATGTAATTGAAGCTTCTCTCAAAGGAGGGGAGTGAAATATTTTCTAATATGTTTTGAATAAGAGGGGAGGAGAGTGTATATTTTAACATAAGAGGGGAGTGGAGTGTAATTCAAGCATCTTTGAAGGGATGAGAGTGTAATTTACTCTAACTTTAATTTGTTCCACTTGACTTGTCACATTTAAGTTTAAATGCAACATTAAATATTGGTTTGTCAATAATTCTCTTACCTATATATTGTGGAGAGAAATAATAGAGTGAAATAATAAATGGCTAAGAGTATCATAGGAAAACACAATTTCATAAAAAATAACACCACAAACTCTGACGCAAGTTACGGAGTTGAAAAAAAAAAAATACTACTAATTATTGGGTACATTGATTTTAAAGGATGTTTTTCGAAAAAAATTATTTAAAAAAGCTCAAAAATCAATGCACCGTAAATTACTCTATAGAACTTAATTATTATGAATTAAGTGGACATCACCGAGTAGTTGCTTTTATAACCAAATCTTCCTCTAGGTTGGTTAAGAACTTTCGATGTGGGACTATTCAAACCAAACTATTTTATATGTCTTATTCTTCCTCCGCTCATGTGTCTAGCTGTTTTTTACGTCTTGGTTATATAACTTAATTTTCAGCTCAAGTTCAACTCATTTAATTTATAAACCAAGTTTAATGAATCATTTATCAAATCAAGTTTCGAATCTGTATATGCTATTCTTTAGAACTTTGAACTTGTTCAATTTTGGATTAATGGAGGATCTACAGTACCTCAATTTCCTCTTATTATATAGTACACAGTTTTGAATAAAAATGAAGACATGGGCATGGCCATAAGAGAACAAGTAAAGGAATTCCAAAACAATGTTTTTGAACCACTTAACATACTCAAGATTATTTTTCTTGGATATTAATTAAAAACAAGAAAATTGATATGACAGAAGAGAAATACTAAACAGCAGTAGTACAATGTGGATGAAAGGTTTTTGTATGTTCGAAGGAGAAGAAGTGCATTTCGTGTAATTATTGACGAAAATGCTAAATATTGTGAATATTAAAATCACGAAAGCATCGTGATCGACTATATTGTTATGCCACTTATTCTTCATATATCTATAGGAAATGAATGTATATTATTAATGTTTTGAAAGTGAATCAAAATTGATGTTTGGGAATTTGTTAAAATCGCAGCACGATTTTCGGACCAAATCTGGCAGTTCCCATTTGGAAAAAATCGTAGTACGATCTGGAAAAATCAGCATGTTGTATTGTTTTGTTGTTCCATTCTCTGATTCTAAACAGGTCCATAAGTTATTGCCAGAAAAAGCTGTTTTCGATGAAATCGCGTTTCTTTTACAGAAGAGCGTTGCAGAAGAGCGCTTTCAATAGCGTGTTTGGAAAAGCTGTTTTGGTCCATGTTCGCATAATCCTTTGCAGAATCATATTTTACGAAATTACGGTTATGTTGTTTCTTTTGTAAGTCGATTCAGAAGCGCTTTATGCAGCGTTATGCAGAAGTTCTTCTGATTAAGTGTTTAGAAAAGCTGTTTTTGGAAGAAGCACGTTTTGCAGATTATGGCATTTTCTTGCTTCACCTCACAGAAGCATGTTTTGAAGCAGTTATTTTGCATCAAATTATGGAAAAGCATTTTTTGAAAGCACGATTGGTACAAGTTGTTTTGTTAAATCCCGTTCAGTTAGCAGTACATCGTTTCTCCTTCATTCTTATGTTTGGAACTCAAATTGGTGAATTTCTCAATCTTGAGTTTGAGGGGGACTATTAGAGTATAGTGAATAAACCATAGTTAGTTTATATGAGAACTATAGTTAGTTGGTTGGTTAGGTAGTTAGGAGTTAGTTACACTAACTCACCCTTATAAATAACTTTCGACTATTGTACTTCCATTCATCATTTATCAAATAAAGTTCATTCCACTATAAGTCTCTATGGGTATCTTCCACATGAATACTCTTATGTTCTCTTTCTTACTGATCATTATGATCTTTATCCATGGGATTCCATGATTTATAACAGTTTTTGTTACAATGGTGTTGTGGCTCGAAGTTGCTGAAGGTAACGGATCTCGTTCCTCTTTCATTCGTTTATTCAATTCGTAAATTTCAATTCTGATTCGGTTAATTTTGAATATCTAGTGTTTTGGTTTAGTAATTGTTGATTTTGAGCTTGATTTCAACCAATTTCCAGCATATTTCAGCACAATCCAGCATACTTTTCAACCGAATTCACCCCGAAGTCTCTAAAAACTGTAACACCCCGTTAACCCAACAGCTAAATATTAAATAAAATAAACCAGAGTTCAACAACAAACGGGAATGTCACACTGCTTTTCAAAATTTCTTAAATAGAATAAAATGCTATATATTAAAATCAACTTTAATAGATAAATCAATACTTTGCAGCGGAATATTTTTCGATCACTTAACATCAATAAATTCTAGCTCAAAGGCCTCAACATAATTATCGATCAACAATTTGTTCAACAACAATAAAGGTTCCAACAACATGTTCCAAAAATTGATGCATAAGGAATGAAAATAAAACAACAATTTCCCATCCCGTTACGTATCAGAGCCCTATGACACTTGAGCCACCACTTCTACTATTCTGGATCACCTGCAAGTTACCCATACGAAGGGCAACATTTTCAAGCAGAAGGGGTGAGATTCACAAACAACGATAATAGATATAAAATTCATCAATTGAATCTAACACTCTAAATATCAACAATACTTCAAAATAATTAAATATTTCATGATCAACATCATTATCAACATATTCAACTTCAATCAACAACAGGAACTACTACTCAACCATCAACAACGACTCATGCAATGACATGACAACACTACTATGACTCAACAACAAAATGCGACAATGCACATGCATGTGTTACCATTTAACACGTTTGAATGACAAAGCATTTCAGGGCATGAGCCCTCAACAATTTGAACAGTTAAAGCATTCATAGGGCATGAGCCCTCACCAATTGAATGAACTAGCATTCACAGGGCATAAGCCCTCTCCATTTGAACGGCAATGCGTTCCAGGGCATGAGCCCTCAACAGTTATGATTATGCAATGAACTCCATGTTGAGGCAAAATCCCTTAATTAATTTTAAAGATAATAAACAAATATGATTAAAGAATTAATGGACTTTGATTAATTCATTGGTATTTAACTTGTGCTCTTGAGTGTTTTACTAAGACAGGAACAAGGTTTAAATCATACCAAGAATCAATAGATCAAAGGACATTTGAATTCATGATCTAACACTGAGGTCATAATGTTAGATCAGAATGTTGCTCGAAGATCAGAATGTTCAAGCAGAGATCAGAAGGTTGAAGTTGTTCAAGTAGTAGTTCTTGTTGTTGATTGAAGTTGAATATGTTGATAATGATGTTGATCATGAAATATTTAATTATTTTGAAGTATTGTTGATATTTAGGGTGTTAGATTCAATTGATGAATTTTATATCTATTATCGTTGTTTGTGAATCTCACCCCTTCTGCTTGAAAATATTGCCCTTCGTATGAGTAACTTGCAGGTGATTATTTTTAAAAAACAACTTATTCAAAACAACTTATTTATAAAAAAAAAAAAAAAAAATAATCATTCGTTCCAACAAACAGTTTCAAAAAAAAGCCCAACAACACTTGCCCAAAATTTAATACTTTAAATAAGCTTCACAATAGTTCAACGGTAAAATAAAAGTCTAAAACTCTAGTACTCTGTTTCTTACCACGCAAGCTACACTTCTTCACCCACACTTCTTCTTCAACCTGCACACAATGAGCAAAGAAAGAGAGTACGCGATCTTTGATTGTTGCTATTCAAACAAGATTGACAAGCCGCAACACCACTTTACACGCAATCTGGGATGCAATTCTTTTTCAGAATTTGTACATCAAGAAGATGCAAATATAGGAATATTTTCTCTGCCTCAGCATTTATCTCTTCTTCATCTTTCTCTATTCCATTATTCTCCTCTTTCACTTTACATAATTTTATTTTATCGTCCTTATCCCACAATTTCAAAGAATAACAAAGAAACAAAAAAAGTTCAAAACCATGAAAGAACACATCTTTTTCATAAATTCAACCAAAATTTCTTTTTGTCTCGGTTTCTACATTCAAATACCTTTTTTTTTTTTTGTTAGTTTTATGTTATAAGGCATATTAGTTTGTTTAAAGTTTTAATCTTGAAATATCAATCAATGTTGATATGTTTAAAATTTATAGAAAGGGTTGCCCGCATGATCAAAAAAACCATTTAAATTCAAAACCATGAAAGAACGCATCTTTTTCATAAATTCAACCAAAAATTTCTTTTGAAAAACCTTTTTTTTTTTGTTAGTTTTATGTTATAAGGCATATTAGTTTGTTTAAAATTTTAATCTTGAAATATCAATCAATGTTGATATGTTTGAAATTTAAAGAAAGGGTTTCCCACATGATCAAAAAACCATTTTAACCACTTTTATGATTTAAACCCCATATTCTTTTTGTCGGTTAGGTTTAGATTTCAACAAACCATGATTGTTTTTTCATTTGTTATGTTTATAAATTCGACCCACTTTCAATAAATGCAACCATGAATAAAATGTGATGAGATCGTATTAAGCTGTTTTGCATAAATAAGTTGTTTTGAATAAGCTGTTTTTGAAAATGAGGTCATATGAAGCTGTTTTGAAATAGCGATTTTTGAAAATGAGGTCGTAATAAGCTGTTTTGTATAAATATGTTTTTTGAATAAGTGGTTTTTAAAAATGAGGTCGTAATAAGCTGTTTTGTATAAATAAGCTGTTTTGAATAAGCTGTTTTTGAAAAAGAGATCGTATTAAGCTGTTTTGAATAAGTTGTTTTTGAAAAAGATATTGTAATAAGTTGTTTTGTATAAATAAGCTGTTTTTAACAAGTTGTTTGTTGAAAAGAGGTTGTAATAAGCTGTTTTGGATAAGTTGTTTTTGAAAAAGATATCGTATTAAGCTGTTTTGAATAAATTGTTTTTTTGAAAAGAGGTCATAATAAGCTGTTTTGTATAAATAAGCTGTTTTTAACAAGTTGTTTGTTGAAAAGAGGTTGTAATAAGCTGTTTTGGATAAGTTGTTTTTGAAAAAGATATCGTATTAAGCTGTTTTGAATAAACTGTTTTTTTGAAAAGAGGTCATAATAAGTTGTTTTGTATAAATAAGCTATTTTGAATAAGTTGTTTTTTTAAAAAAAGATCGTAATAATTTGTTTTTTGTAAGATAAACTGTTTTTTAAAAAGAGGTCGTAGTAAGTTGTTTTTAAAAAGTGATTGTAATAAGCTTTTTTTTTTTTTTTTTATAAATAAGTTGTTTTGAATAAGTTGTTTTTTAAAAATAGATCGTAATAATTTGTTTTTCATGAGATAAGTTTTTTTGAATAAATTAAAAGTTAAATTACGTAGTATAACAATGTATTGATTTTAAGAGGAAAAAGGGTAAAATAGTAAAATTATAACATAAGCCCTCCATCTCCTTACCTTATTGGCTTTTTTAACTCCCAAACAAGGGGAAGGTTTTCCCTCCTTTCTCCCTTCCCTCCCTTTCTTTCCCTTCCCCTCCTTTGCCTTTCCTTTCCTTCCCCTCAAAACTCGCAAACAAAGCCTAAGTAACTAACGGATCTCACGTTCAAAAGAAGTAATAAAATATGTACTATGTGGTCGCACTTACAAAAAAAGTAATATTTTAAGAATTAATAGTTGTTTTGATTTAAAAAAAAATTTAATAGTTGTTTTAAATATTATTTGAAATAAAATTTAATTCATGCAAATTATTATTATTATTATTTTTTAACGACGGAATGTAAAATTTGTAATGTTAATTTTTCCATTTTCAAATCATTAGCAAATGTGGTAGAAATTTAAGTTCATACCAATAAATAAATATTTTATAATTTAATTTTTAAAGGATTATAATTAAATATTACGAGATAATTTATAATTTAATAAAAAAAAATAAAGATAGAAAGTTAATGAGGCCAATTTAAGTACTTTTCATTGGAGTCCGTAGGTACTTTTATTAAAATATTATAAATAAGTGATGTGTAATGTGGGATCCATTTAATGAGTTTCTATTAATGAACTATTTGGGATTATGACAGTTGTACCCTTTGGTCAGTATAGCAGTTATTTTACAATTTGAAAGTCAGATTAAATATGGATATTCAATCGACAAAAAAAAAAAAAAAAATAATCATTCGTTCCAACAAACAGTTTCAAAAAAAAGTCCAACAACACTTACCCAAAATTTAATACTTTAAATAAGCTTCACAATAGTTCAACGCTAAAAAAAAAATCTAAAACTCTAGTACTCTGTTTCTTACCACGCAAGCTACACTTCTTCACCCACACTTCTTCTTCAACCTGCACACAATGAGCAAAGAAAGAGAGTATGCGATCTTTGATTGTTGCTTTTCAAACAAGATTGACAAGCCGCAACACCACTTTACACGCAATCTGGGATGCAATTCTTTTTTAGCATTTGTACATCAAGAAGATGCAAATATAGGTAAATTTTCTCTGCCTCAACATTTCTCTCTTCTTCATCTTTCTCTATTCCATTATTCTCCTCTTTCACTTTACATAATTTTCTTTTATCGTCCTTATCCCACAATTTCAAAGAATATCAAAGAAACAAAAAAAGTTCAAAACCATGAAAGAACACATCTTTTTCATAAATTCAACCAAAATTTCTTTTTGTCTCGGTTTCTACATTCAAATACCTTTTTTTTTTGTTAGTTTTATGTTATAAGGCATATTAGTTTGTTTAAAGTTTTAATTTTGAAATATCATTCAATGTTGATATGTTTAAAATTTAAAGAAAGTGTTTCCCACATGATCAAAAAAACCATTTAAATTCAAAACCATGAAAGAACGCATCTTATTCATAAATTCAACCAAAAATTTCTTTTCAAAAACCTTTTTTTTTTGTTAGTTTTATGTTATAAGGCATATTAGTTTGTTTAAAGTTTTAATCTTGAAATATCAATCAATGTTGATATGTTTAAAATTTAAAGAAAGGGTTTCCCACATGATCAAAAAACCATTTTAACAACTTTTCTGATTTAAACCCCATATTCTTTTTGTCGGTTAGGTTTAGATTTCAACAAACTATGATTGTTTTTTCATTTGTTATGTTTATAAATTCGACCCACTATCAATAAATGCAACCCTGAATAAAATGTGAAGATATCGTATTAAGCTGTTTTGCATAAATAAGTTGTTTTTGAAAATGAGGTCATATGAAGTTGTTTTGAAAAAGCGATTTTTGAAAATGAGGTCGTAATAAGCTGTTTTGTATAAATATGTTTTTTGAATAAGCGGTTTTTAAAAATGAGGTCGTAATAAGCTGTTTTGTATAAATAAGCTGTTTTTGAAAAAGAGATCGTATTAAGCTGTTTTGAATAAGTTGTTTTTGAAAAAGATATTGTAATAAGTTGTTTTGTACAAATAAGCTGTTTTGAACAAGTTGTTTGTTGGAAAGAGGTTGTAATAAGCTATTTTGGATAACTTGTTAAAGAAAAAGATATCGTATTAAGCTGTTTTGAATAAACTGTTTTTTTGAAAAGAGGTCATAATAAGCTGTTTTGTATAAATAAGCTGTTTTGAACAAGTTGTTTGTTGAAAAGAGGTTGTAATAAGCTGTTTTGGATAAGTTGTTTTTGAAAAAGATATCGTATTAAGCTGTTTTGAATAAATTGTTTTTTTGAAAAAAAGGTCATAATAAGTTGTTTTGTATAAATAAGCTATTTTGAATAAGTTGTTTTTTTAAAAAAAGATCGTAATAATTTGTTTTTTGTAAGATAAACTGTTTTTTAAAAAGATGTCGTAATAAGTTGTTTTTAAAAAGTGATTGTAATAAGCTTTTTTTTTTTTTTTTTTTTTTTATTTTTTATAAATAAGTTGTTTTGAATAAGTTGTTTTTTTAAAATAGATTGTAATAATTTGGTTTTCATGAGATAAGTTTTTTTAAATTACGAAGTATAACAATGTATTGATTTTAAGAGGAAAAACGTTAAAATAGTAAAATTATAACATAAGCCATACATCTCCTTACCTTATTGGCTTTTTTAACTTCCAAACAAGGGGAAGGTTTTCCCTCCTTTCTCCCTTCCCTCCCTTTCCTTCCCTTCCCCTCCTTAGCCTTTCCTTTCCTTCCCCTCAAAACTCGCAAACAAAGCCTAAACAACTAAGGGATCTCACGTTCAAAAGAAGTAATAAAATATGTACTATGTGGTTGCACTTACAAAAAAAGTAATATTTTAAGAATTAATAGTTGTTTTGATTTTAAAAAAAAAAATTAATAGTTGTTTTAAATATTATTTTAAATAAAATTTAATTCATGCAAATTATTATTATTATTATATTTAACGAAAGAATGTAAAATTTGTAATGTTAATTTTTCCATTTTCAAATCACTAGCAAATGTGGGAGAAATTTAAGTTCATGCGAATAAATAAATATTTTATAATTTAATTTTTAAAGGATTATAATTAAATATTACGAGATAATTTATAATTTAATAAATAAAAATAAAGATAGAAAGTTAATGAGGCCAATTTAAGTACTTTTCATTGGAGTCCGTAGGTACTTTTATTAAAATATTATAAATAAGTGATGTGTAATGTGAGATCCATTTAATGAGTTTCTATTAATGAACTATTTGGGATTATGACAGTTGTACCCTTTGGTCAGTATAGCAGTTATTTTACAATTTGTAAGTCAGATTAAATATGGATATTCAATCGACAAAAAAAAAAAATCAAAAATAATCATTCGTTCCAACAAGAAGTTTCAAAAAAAATCCCAACAACACTTGCCCAAAATTTAATACTTAATAAGCTTCACAATAGTTCAACGGTAAAAAAAAAGTCAAAAACTCTAGTACTCTGTTTCTTACCACGCAAGCTACACTTCTTCACCCACACTTCTTCTTCAACCTGCACACAATGAGCAAAGAAAGAGAGTATGCGATCTTTGATTGTTGCTATTCAAACAAGATTGACAAGCCGCAGCACCACTTTACACGCAACCTGGGATGCAATTCTTTTTCAGAATTTGTACATCAAAAAGATGCAAATATAGGTAAATTTTCTCTACCTCAGCATTTCTCTCTTCTTCATCTTTCTCTATTCCATTATTCTCCTCTTTCACTTTACATAATTTTCTTTTATCGTCCTTATCCCACAATTTCAAAGAATATCAAAGAAACAAAAAAAGTTCAAAACCATGAAAGAACACATCTTTTTCATAAATTCAACCAAAATTTATTTTTGTCTCGGTTTCTACATTCAAATACCTTTTTTTTTGTTAGTTTTATGTTATAAGGCATATTAGTTTGTTTAAATTTTTAATCTTGCAATATCAATCAATGTTGATATGTTTAAAATTTAAAGAAAGGGTTTCCCACATGATCAAAAAAACCATTTAAATTCCAAACCATGAAAGAACGCATCGTTTTCATAAATTCAACCAAAAATTTCTTTTGAAAACCTTTTTTTTGTTAGTTTTATGTTATAAGGCATATTAGTTTGTTTAAAGTTTTAATCTTGAAATATCAATCAATGTTGATATGTTTAAAATTTAAAGAAAGGGTTTCCCACATGATCAAAAAACCATTTTAACCACTTTTCTGATTTAAACCCCATATTCTTTTTGTCGGTTAGGTTTAGATTTCAACAAACCATGATTGTTTTTTCATTTGTTATGTTTATAAATTCAACCCACTTTCAATAAATGCAACCCTGAATAAAATGTGAAGAGATCGTATTAAGCTGTTTTGCATAAATAAGTTGTTTTGAATAAGCTGTTTTTGAAAATGAGGTCATATGAAGCTGTTTTGAAAGAGCGATTTTTGAAAATGAGGTCGTAATAAGCTGTTTTGTATAAATATGTTTTTTGAATAAGCGGTTTTTAAAAATGAGGTCGTAATAAGCTGTTTTGTATAAATAAGCTGTTTTGAATAAGCTGTTTTTGAAAAAGAGATCGTATTAAGCTGTTTTGAATAAGTTGTTTTTGAAAAAGATATTGTAATAAGTTGTTTTGTATAAATAAGCTGTTTTTAACAAGTTGTTTGTTGAAAAGAGGTTGTAATAAGCTGTTTCAGATAAGTTGTTTTTGAAAAAGATATCGTATTAAGCTGTTTTGAATAAACTGTTTTTTTGAAAAGAGGTCATAATAAGCTGTTTTGTATAAATAAGCTGTTTTGAACAAGTTGTTTGTTGAAAAGAGGTTGTAATAAGCTGTTTTGGATAAGTTGTTTTTGAAAAAGATATCGTATTAAGCTGTTTTGAATAAACTGTTTTTTTGAAAAGAGGTCATAATAAGTTGTTTTGTATAAATAAGCGATTTTGAATAAGTTGTTTTTTTAACTTAAATTGCTATACTTCGTAATTTAACTTTTAACTTATTCAAAAAAAGTTATCTCATGAAAAACAAATTATTACGATCTATTTTTAAAAAACAACTTATTCAAAACAACTTATTTATGAAAAAAAAAAAAAGCTTATTACAATCACTTTTTAAAAACAACTTATTTATACAAAATAACTTATTGCGACCTCTTTTTAAAAAACAGCTTATCTTAAGAAAAAAAATTATTACGATCTTTTTTTAAAAAACAACTTATTCAAAACAACTTATTTATACAAAACAGCTTAATACGACCTTATTTTCTAAAAGCGCTTATTCAAAACAGCTTATTTATACAAAACAGCTTATTACAACCTCTTTTTCAAAACAACTTATTTATACAAAACAGCTTAATACGACCTCATTTTCTAAAAGCGCTTATTCAAAACAACTTATTTATACAAAACAGCTTATTACAACTTTGTTTTCAAAAAGAGCTTATTCAAAACAGCTTATTTATGCAAAACAGCTTAATCCAATCTCTTTTTCAAAAACAGCATATTTATACAAAACAGCTTATTATGACCTCATTTTCAGAAACCGTTTATTCAAAACAACTTATTTATACAAAACAGCTTATTACGACCTCATTTTCAAAAATCGTTTATTCAAAACAACTTATTTATACAAAACAACTTAATATGACCTCATTATCAAAAACAGCTTATTTATACAAAACAGCTTAATATGATCTCATTTTCTAAAACTGCTTATTCAAAACAGCTTATTCTTACAAAACAGCTTCTTACGACCTCTTTTTCAAAAACAGCTTATTTATGCAAAACAGCTTAATACGATCTCTTTTTCAAAAACAACTTATTCAAAACAACTTATTTATACAAAACAGCTTATTACGACCTCATTTTCAAAAACCGCTTATTCAAAACAACTTATTTATACAAAACAGCTTAATAGGACCTCATTTTCTAAAACAACTTATTCAAAACAACTTATTTATGCAAAATAACTTAATACGATCTCTTTTTCAAAAAAAGCTTATTCAAAACTGCTTATTTATATAAAACAGCTTATTACGACCTCATTTTCAAAAATCGCTTATTCAAAACCGCTTATTTAATAACAGCTGTTTTGAATAAGCTGTTTTTAAAAAAGAGATCATAATAAGCTGTTTTGTATAAATAAGTTATTTTGAATAAGCTGTTTTTGAAAAAGAGATCGTATTAAGCTGTTTTGCATAAATAAGCTGTTTTGAATAAGCTATTTTTGAAAAAGAGGTCGTAATAAGCTGTTTTGTATAAATAAGCTGTTTTGAATAAGCTGTTTTTTAAAAAGAGATCGTATTAAGCTGTTTTGCATAAATAAGTTGTTTTGAATAAGCTGTTTTTGATAATGAGGTCATATTATGCTGTTTTGTATAAATAAGCTGTTTTGAATTATCGATTTTGGAAAATGAGGTCGTAATAAGCTGTTTTGTATAAATCAGTTGTTTTGAATAAACGGTTTCTGAAAATGAGGTCATAATAAGCTGTTTTGTATAAATAAGCTGTTTTGAATAAGTTGTTTTTGAAAAAGAGGTCGTAATAAGCTGTTTTGTAAAAATAAGCTGGTTTGAAAAAGTGGTTTCAGAAAATGAGGTCGTATTAAGCTGTTTTGTATAAATAACCTATTTTTGAATATGAGGTTGTATTAAGCTGTTTTGTATAAATAAGTTGTTTTGAATAAGCTGTTTTTGAAAAAGAGATTGGATTAAGCTGTTTTGGATAAATAAGCTGTTTTGAATATGCTCTTTTTGAAAAAGAGGTTGTAATAAGCTGTTTTGTATAAATAAGCTGTTTTGAATAAGTGCTTTTAGAAAATGAGGTCGTATTAAGCTGTTTTGTATAAATAAGCTTTTTTGAATAAGCTGTTTTTGAAAAAGAGATCGTATTAAGCTGTTTTGCATAAATAAGTTGTTTTGAATAAGCTATTTTTGAAAATGAGGTCGTAATAAGCTGTTTTGAATAAGCTGTTTTTGAAAAAGAGATCGTATTAAGCTGTTTTGTATAAATAAGTTGTTTTGAATAAGCTATTTTTGAAAATGAGGTCGTAATTAGTTGTTTTGTATAAATAAGTTGTTTTTAATAAGCGGTTTTTGAAAATGAGGTCGTAATAAGTTGTTTTGAATAAGCTATTTTTGAAAATGAGGTCGTAATAAGCTGTTTTGTATAAATAAGTTGTTTTGAATAAGCGGTTTTTGAAAATGAGGTCGTGATAAGCTGTTTTATATAAATAAGTTGTTTTGAATAAGCGGTTTTTGAAAATGAGGTCGTAATAAGCTGTTTTGTATGAATAAGTTGTTTTGAATAAGTTATTTTTAAAAAAGATTGTAATAAATTTTGTAATGTCTAAAATTGGAATTTTGAATTATTAAGAGGGCAAAATTGTCAATTTGTATGTTTAACCCCCCAAAACCCTCCAATTTGAGGGAACTTTAAAATTGGACAAATGAAGCCCTTCAAAACCTCCCAAAACCTTTCCCTTGTTTTTTTAAAACTCACAAACAAGGGTTTACACTCCATAAGCCTTTCCTTCCCTTCCCCTCCCCTCCAAAACCCAACTCGCAAACAAAGCCTAAGTAACTAACGGATCTCACGTTCAAAAGAGGTAATAAAATATGTACTATGTGGTCGTACTTACAAAAAAAGTAATATTTTAAGAATTAATAGTTGTTTTGATTTTAAAAAAAAATTAATAGTTGTTTTAAATATTATTTTAAATATATTTTTTTTTTATAAGCAAGGAGAAAGGACGTGCATCAGGAGACATCGTCGACATCCCAACTAGTTTGGCACCCCGAGACATCGCCATCCTTTGTCGCCAAACTCGAAGAAAAATTTTATTAAAAAAAGGGAAAATTAATTACAGAAGGAGGGGGGACTAGGCCAATACCCTAAAAAAAAAAAAAAAAAAAACAGAACAAAAGAAATAAAAGATTAAGGAACTCTATAATTGGGTAGACCAATTATGTCACAATAGAAATCCATAAACAACTCAGCTGAAAGCGTGTCTAACCAAATAGTACCATAGTTGAAGCAAATCATTTTCTTTGATAACACTTCTTTCTTTGATTTCTTTGTAGAGAGAAGCATCCTTTCAACAAATCATCATTGAATAATCCAGAGAAATTAGTGAGACATAGAGGTTGTGATGAGAAACACAAACTAGAGAGTACTTCCTCAACATTGGCATATCCATCTTCACTTTTTGGCTTCCTCGGACATTCCAAAATAACATAATCATTGGGAAGATGGAGGAGGACCTCCCTTTGCACGAGTCTGATAATACGGCTTGCCAATGACTTGATTTTTACGAGCTTGCTTTTGTGACTTTGAGAGGACTTGCATGAAGCCTTCATCAGCCATTCGTTGGTCGTATTCGCGAATTCTGGCCCATAAATCCAGACCATTATGTATGTTTTTACTGATGTGTGCTTCAGGCTGAACATATGGGACCTGAGACGATATATTTACCTCTGCGTGATCAGTACCAGTGTTTGCTGCGTGTTGGGTTTGTAGGCCAATTTCAGTTGTAACTTGCTCGAAGTCATTTCCACCATCAGCCTTGCCTATATTCTCATCAACAGTTATCTCCTCCAACACATGTATTAAAGTGCTAGGCAGCTAGTTTGTGCGATTCTTAGTAACTTCTGCTGCACCTTGTAATGTTGCCCCTTCTGCGGCTTCAAGGGTAATTTGGAGAGGAATACTTGTATCTTTGTGCTGACTTGTATCTATTTCCTGCTCCAATGTTGTGGTTTCTAATTGGATGTCCATAGTGGCGGTTTCCTCTTCTCTGTCACATGTTGCGGTT
This sequence comes from Medicago truncatula, assembly GCF_003473485.1. Classification (NCBI taxonomy): domain Eukaryota; kingdom Viridiplantae; phylum Streptophyta; class Magnoliopsida; order Fabales; family Fabaceae; genus Medicago; species Medicago truncatula. Next base: position 21,987,268 of record NC_053046.1, on the reverse strand, counting down.
TCTGTCTGGTCCAATGTTGTTTTTCCTGCTTCCTTGTGCAATGTTTCTGTTTCTGTTTCTTTTTCGAATGTCGGGTTGTCAATGATCTGAACAGGAACAGTAACCTCCAAAGTCTTTTGAGGAATTGCCGCTGCTGCATCCTCCTGATTATTTGCTCCAAAGGCAGTGGATGAACCAATACCTGCCTGGTTGTCTTGGGCTGGGACCCAATTTTCCTTCATGACGGGGACTGGTTTCTTCCCTTGTGCAATCTTCTCCTTAGCTGCGATTGTTTCCTTACGAGGGTACAACCTTCTACAAGCAGTCACATTGTGCCCTATGGCTTGACAATGAGTGCAAAAATCCGGTAACCATTCATATGCTACTTCCAACGTAAAAGCAAACCCTTCCCTCTCAACAACTATTTTGTGAAAGAGCTTGCGAGATAAATCCATGTCCACCAAAATGCGAGCGTAGTGACCGAACAAACGTTTGGTTGTTGCGTTGTCGATCAAGAGAGGAGCACCACTTTACACGCAATCTGGGATGCAATTCTTTTTCAGAATTTGTACATCAAGAAGATGCAAATATAGGTAAATTTTCTCTGCCTCAGCATTTCTCTCTTCTTCATCTTTCTCTATTCCATTATTCTCCTCTTTCACTTTACATAATTTTCTTTTATCGTCCTTATCCCACAATTTCAAAGAATATCAAAGAAACAAAAAAAGTTCAAAACCATGAAAGAACACATCTTTTTCATAAATTCAACCAAAATTTCTTTTTGTCTCGGTTTCTACATTCAAATACCTTTTTTTGTTTTGTTAGTTTTATGTTATAAGGCATATTAGTTTGTTTAAAGTTTTAATCTTGAAATATCAATCAATGTTGATATGTTTAAAATTTAAAGAAAGGGTTTCCCACATGATCAAAAAAACCATATAAATTCAAAACCATGAAAGAACGCATTTTTTTCATAAATTCAACCAAAAATTTCTTTTGAAAAACCTTTTTTTGTTGTTGTTAGTTTTATGTTATAAGGCATATTAGTTTGTTTAAAGTTTTAATCTTGAAATATCAATCAATGTTGATATGTTTGAAATTTAAAGAAAGGGTTTCCCACATGATCAAAAAACCATTTTAACCACTTTTCTGATTTAAACCCCATATTCTTTTTGTCGGTTAGGTTTAGATTTCAACAAACCATGATTGTTTTTTCATTTGTTATGTTTATAAATTCGACCCACTTTCAATAAATGCAATCCTGAATAAAATGTGATGAGATCGTATTAAGCTGTTTTGCATAAATAAGTTGTTTTGAATAAGCTGTTTTTGAAAATGAGGTCATATAGCGAGCATGACCAGAGAGCTGTCCAGATTTCGTAATTTTGACTTTTGAGTTGATCCTTAGATGTTTTTGAGTGCCTGAACATGTCTAATAATGATTAGGAAAGATTGGAGAATGAGATTGAACCTGGAAAGATTTTAGAATGAATTTTCGTGAATTGTACCTGAACTCGCCATGGCGAGCAGAGGCTCTCGCCTCGTGAGCTAACTAGTTACAGAATGACTTGTTTATGTAAAATGCGATCTTTGTCGCACGAGTTGATGTGAGTTGATCTTAGAGGTTAGAAACTAAGTTGTTTATCTTGCTGTTGTTGTTCCAGTAAGACTGATGCATATGAATTGATGTTGTTTATAATGTTATATAATTGTATATACATTACATGAATTATGTTTGATATTTGAAATGTTGATGACTTGCATTCGATATTGTTATATCATGATGATTTGGATACTGCCTATGTTGCTATTTGTTATTTAACTAAGCTGCATGAGTCGGTCTAAGTTGATGATGATGATGTTCCAAATTATTGGACTTATTTAAGAGGTTGTCGTTCTAAGTTGTTAAGATGTTGTGACCATGCATTAGCATTCATTGTTGGGGGCTTGACGCCCTGGAGCCCTTGCTCACCACGTTGGGGGCTTGGTGCCCTGGAGCTTTAGCTCAATTACGTTGGGGGCTTGATGCCCTAGAAGTATATTAATACTTATTACGTTGAGGGCTTGATGCCCTGGATTGGTACCACAAGCATATAAGAGGTCTAAGTTGCATAGTTGCATTTGTCGAGTCAAAGATGACAAGTTGTGAAGTTGTGATTATTTATATGAACTATGTATGAAGTGATAAATGATACATTATTATCTATGATGAATATTATGATGATTTCTTGTTGTTAAATATAATTGTTGAATTATATGCTTAATATTATTGTTTTGTGAAATTTCACCCCTTCTGCTTTGAAATGTTGCTCTTCGTATAACTAACTTGCAGGTGATCAAGTTTAAGTAGCTGGTGTTGCTGTCGTGAGTGGTTATCCCTCACTGTGTCCTTTTAGGTGCTCTGATACGTAACGGGATGGGATCTTTTGTGGCTATTTCTTATTCCTTTACGTATTTGTTTTATGAATTTAAATGGTAAGTTGTTTAACTGAATTTATGAGATGTTTTGATGAGGCCTGCGTGCCAAGACTATTTATGATAAAGAATTTAATTCGCTGCTAATATGTTGATGATTTATGCCGAAGGATAATTAGTTAATTATCTCGTTTATGATTTTATGAAGTGTTGCATTCCGTTATGTGTTGAATACTCTGATTATATGTTTGGAATTTTTAAGTTAGGAAAACGGGGTGTTACACGTTACAACTCTCCCCAACTTAAAAACATTTCGCCCTCGAATATATTACCTCATGCAAACAACTCTGGATAAGACTCCAGCATCTTACTCTCCAGTTCCCATGTCAAACTTTCACCAGCCGCTCCTCCCCAAACGACTTTTACTAGAGGTATCTCCTTGCCTCTCAACTTCTTCACCTCACGACCTTCAATTCTCAACTGTAAGGTTGTCTCTAACTTGCACATCATCTCTTGGAATAGCATGCGAAGGATCCGCTGCATACTTCCGAAGTTGCGACACATGAAACACATCATGCAAATTCGAAAGATGTGGTGGCAAACCCACTCTATATGCCACTGTCCAAACTCTATCAGATATCTGATATGGACCAATAAACCGTGGAGTCAAATTCTTAGACTTCAAAGCACGACTAACACGTGTCACATGAGTGACTCTCAGAAACACATGGTCTCCTTCTTGAAACTCAAGGTCCTTTCTTCGCTTGTCATGATAACTCTTCTGCCGACTTTGCGACACTTTCGTCTTCTCTCTTATCAATTTGACCTTTTCTGTAGTCTGATGAACTATATCTAGTCCCAACACTACACTTACTCAAACCAACATAACGGAGTTCTGCACCTCCGACCATACAAAGCTTCGAACGGTGTCATACCAATACTCGAATGGTAACTGTTGTTGTACGTGAACTCTATCAACGGTAGATGACTATCCCAAGCTTCACCTTGCTCAAGTACACACACTCTCAGCAAATCCTCTAACGACTGAATCGCTTTCTCCGACTGACCATATGTTTGCGGATGATAAGCTGAACTCAACCTCAACTTAGAACCCAACGCCTCTTGCAAACTTTTCCAAAATCTAGAAGTAAATCTTGGATCTCTATCCGACACAATGCTCGATGGAACACCATGCAGCTTCACAATATCACGAATATAAATCTCCGCCAACTGAGCCACCGGAAAACTAATATTAATCGGAATAAAATGCGCCGACTTCGTCAATCTATCAACAACTACCCAAATGGCATCGTGCCCTCTTGGAGTATTCGGTAAACTTGTCACAAAATCCATGGATATGCTATCCCATTTCCACTCCGGCACATCCAATGGTGTCAACAACCCAACAAGTTTCTGATGTTCAACTTTAGATTTATGGCAAATCAAACATGCATATACAAACTGTGCAACATCACGTTTCAATCCGGACCACCAAAACAATTTCTTCAAGTCATGATACATCTTTGTAGCTCCTGGATGAATACTTAAGCTACTTCTGTGACTTTCTTCTAAAATCAACTTTTTCAACTCATAATTATAAGGAATACAAATTATGTGTCGGAATCTCAACACACGTTGATCATCAACCTTGAAGTCACCATCTTCAGTTTGATTACTAGCAACCAACAAGTCCACAAACTTAACATCAACTTTCTGTGCTTCTTTGATACTGTTCAAGAACTCACTGTTGATCTTCAACATACCCAACTTCACACTCTAAGGCGACAACTCACAAACGAGACTCAGGTCTCTAAACTGTTCAAGCAACTCAAACTCTTTAACCATCATAGCAGACATATGCAACGTCTTCCTGCTCAAAGCATCTGCAACAACATTAGCTTTACCTGGATGATAATTCAAACTAAAATCATAGTCCTTCAACAGTTCAAGCCACCTTCGCTGCCTCATATTCAATTCCTTTTGATCAAATAAATATTTCAAACTCTTGTGATCGCTAAACACCTCAAATCTGGAGTCGTACAAATAATGCCTCCAAATTTTCAAACCAAAAACCACAGCAGCCAACTCCAAATCATGCGTAGGATAATTCCGCTCATGAATTCTCAACTGTCTTGAAGCATAAGCTACCACCTTGCCATCTTGCATAAGCACACCACCTAAGCCCAACTTGGACGCATCACAATATACAACAAAAGGTTCATCTGGCTTCGGTAAAATTAAAATTGGAGCCGTTGTCAACCTTTGCTTCAACTCATTGAAACTATTCTCGCACTGAGCATCCCACACAAAAGCTTTACCTTTACAGGTCAACTGAGTCAATGGAAGTGCCAACTTCGAAAATCCTTCTATAAATATGCGGTAATAACCAGCCAAACCGATAAAACTTCTAATGTCTGTAACTGACTTCGGAGTCTCCCATTGTGATACTACATCAACTTTTGACGGGTCCACTGCAATATCACATTTGGAAAACTTGGCATACAGCTTTTTTTCCTTCAACACTTGAAACACAATTTTTAAATGCTCTGCATGCTCTTCTTCAGTCTTAGAATAAATCAGGATGTCATCTATAAACACAACTACAAACCAATCTAAATAGGCATGGAAAATTCTATTCATGTACTCCATAAACACACCAGACGCATTAGTAACACCGAAAGACATCACTTTATATTCATAATGTCCATATCGTGTCCTAAAGGCCGTTTTCTGCATATCTTCATCTTTCACTTTAATCTGGTGGTAACCCGACCTCAAATCAATCTTGCTGAACACGCGTGCACCACTAACTGATCCATTAAACCATCAATTCTCGGAAGTGGATACCTATTCTTTATCGTCACTTTATTCAACTGACGGTAATCTATACACAACCTCATGCTACCATCTTTCTTCTTAACCAACAACACCTGCGCTCCCCAAGGTGAAATACTTGGTCTTACAAACTTCTTATCAAGTAAATCCTCCAACTGTTTCTTCAACTCAGCTACCTCAGAGGCCGACATACGGTAAGGCTCCATCGACACAGGCTTCGTACCCAGAACAAGATCAATTGAAAATTCAACTTCCCTCTCTGGCTGCACATGAGGAATCTCATCAGGAAAAACTTCTGGAAATTCATTCACAACCGGTAATCTATCAATCACAGCTTGATTCTCCACCGACAAGTATGCCATTAAAGAAAACATTAAGATCTCATTAGGTTCTAATTGCTTCAACTGTTTAGTAGTCAAGAACTCAGCTTTACTCTCTTCCTCAGCAGAAGAAAAATGCACCGTTTTACTAAAACAATTGATATGAACATGGTTATACTCCAACCAGTTCATCCCAAAGATTACATCCACACCCGTCAATGGCAAACATACTAGATCAACTTCAAAATCTCTACCAAATAGACAATGGACAACTCAAACAAACGAGAGAAGTAGTTACTGAACCCTTAACTGGAGTTTCAACAACCATTTCTCCACTCATACTTGACATAACCAAACCTAACTTATATGCACAATCAACAGCAATGAAACAATGTGTAGCACCAGTATCAATAATAGCAATTAAAGAAGTACTATTAAAGAAACAAGTACCTCTGATAAGTCGGTCCTCATTAACTGTTTGCATACCAGTCAATGCAAACACCTTTCCACCTGCCTAAGCCTTCTTATGCTTCCTGCACTGCGAACTAAGATGACCTTCTTCGTCACAATTGAAGCAAACAATATCACCACACTTGCATTTCGCTATCGTATGCCCTTTCTTCCCACATCGGAAGCACTTTTTCTCAACACCATTGCTAACATTACTCTTGTGGCCCTTCTTACCACACTTGAAGCAAACAATCTCAGCAGGAACATCTCTTCTCTTAGGTCTCCTCTCATCATTCAATCTTTGTTTCCCTTTGTCAGCAGTAGCACTGTAGGGCTTCGGACGACCTTGCTGACCTTTGTTCCTCCTCTCACTCATAACCTTATAACGGGCTTTCGTATCCTCCTCATAAATTCTACAGCTGCTCACCAATTTAGAAAATTACCTGATCTTTTGATAACCAATGGCCCGCTTAATATCAGCACGCAGACCATTCTCAAACTTTATGCACTTGGAGAACTCAGCAGTCTCGGCAGTGTAATGTGGATAAAATTTAGCAAGATCCACAAACTTTGCAGCATACTCAGTTACTGACATATCTCCCTGTTTCAATTCAAGAAACTCGATCTCTTTCTTTCCATGGACATCTTCTGGAAAGTACTTTTTCAGGAACTCCCTCCTAAACACAGCCCATGTCACAACTTCTCCTCCGTTCTCAAGGATAGGAAGCTCACCCACCCACCAGTCTGCCTCTTCGGCCAACATGTGGGTACCTAAACACACATTATGAACCTCACTGCATTGCATGACCCTGAAGATTCTCTCAACCTCTTTGAGCCACCTTTGAGCTCCATCAGGATCGTACCTTCCTTTGAAAGTTGGTGGATGATTTCTCAAAAAAGTTTCCAACATCCTGGCTCCATCATTTACACCAGCACCAGCATTCGGCTGTTGTCCCACAACTTGAGCTACAGCTTCAAGTGCAGCAGCAATAGCAACATCGTTTCTTCCAGCCATCTCAAAACTCTACACAACAAACAACAATCAGGACAACAACAAGGCAGTATAAACTGACACACGACTCACTACTTGGCCGGACAGACCGACCTGCTCTGATACCAATTGTAACACCCCGTTAACCCAACAACATAAATATTAAATAAAATAAGAGTTAATCCACAAAAGGAATGTCACACTGCTTTTCAAAAATTCATAAATAGAATAAAATACTAGTTATTAAATAATAGCTTTGGTAAAACATATCAACTCATTGCAGCGAAATTATTTTCAACATTAAACAACTTTCAATAAATCTGGCACATGGCCTCAACATATTTATCTTTAAAGATTTAATCCAACACCAGCAGGTTCATAATGATACATAAGAAATGATGAATACAACGACAATATTTCTCATCCTGTTACGTATTAGAGCACCTAAGACACATGTGAGGAAAAGTCCACTCACAACAGCAACTAACAACAACTATTCTGGATCTCCTGCAAGTTACCCATACGAAGGGCAACATTTCCAAGCAGAAGGGGTGAGATTCACAAACAACAATAATAATAGGTATATAATTAATCAACTGTATTTAACAATCTAGTAAACAGCAGATATTTCTACAGTCATATTTCTTACTTTATCATCATTAACAACATCTACAAATTCAACCAACAACAACAACAACAACTCAACCAACAACAACGACTATGCAACGACACAACGACTACGCAATGACACAACGACAAAACAACGACAAATGCGACAATGCACATGCATGTGGTGCCATTTTTACGCGTTTGAATGAACGAGCATTCACAGGGCATAAGCCCTCAACAATTTGAATGAACTAGCATTCACAGGGCATGAGCCCTCAACAGTTTGAATGATTAAGCATTCACAGGGCATGAGCCCTCAACAGTTTGAACGACAAGGCATTCACAAGGCAAAAGCCCTCAATAATTTATGAGTATGCAATGGACTCAACTTTGTGTATATCAACATACAACTCATCTACAACAATGACAACATGGACAACGACATCTACTACACAATAGTGCATATTTAAATATGACTTATACCTCAACATGGGCAACTTGTGACACAACAACTTTTGACAATGGCATTCAACAACTTTGTATATTTTATTTAAATGCAATTACACATAACTCAACAATCAATCATATTCAAATCAACAGCTCTGGTAAAAATAACATAATTAATCATAATTATTTATTCTACGCAAAAGTCCAACAAAAACAATGTATGCAAACAAATACGCGAAAAACACAATGTGACATCAGCCACTGTGCAACTTCGCCAGGCGAGTGCACTGCTCTCTAGGGCGAGCTCAAAGAAATGGCTACTTGCTATGGCGAGTAAGTCATTTGTAACACCCCGTTTTCCCAACTTGAAAATTTCACATATAAATCAGAGTATTTCAACATAAACGGAATGTCACACTTTTTTTCATAAAATCATAAACTGAATAAAATAACTATTTATCCTTCAAATTCAACAACATATCATTTATTACATCGCAGCGGAATTTATTCAACATTTAAACATCTTTGGCACCAAGGCCTCAACATAAAATCTCTTAAAGTTATTCCAACAACATGTTCATGAAAGTTCATAAAATAATACGTAAGGAATAGAAAGCAACAACAAAATTCACATCCCGTTACGTATAAGAGCACCTAAGACACACGTGGAGAATTGACTCATTTCACAGCTAAACTTGATTACCTGCAAGTTACCCATACGAAGAGCAACATTTTCAAGCAGAAGAGGTGATATTTCACATTCAATAAAAATAAGCATATAATTCATCAAATGCATTTAACAACTTAAACTTCATCAATTAATAACATTACCTCTTCTTATTATGCTTCATTAATAACTCAATCAACTTCTAATCATTATTAACTTCATATTCGTCGCATTATATACATCATTATATAGCACATAATAATCAAATCATAACCATCATCATATAACATCATAAATCACCACATCATAAACATCATCTTATAACAACAGAAAAAACATATCAGAAACATCATCTCATAACGACATAAACAACAACGATTGATAAATATTAATACTTCACTTAATTATCTATTAACAACTCATTGACAAATGCCAACTAAACGACAACGACAATGCGACTTCTACAACTTAAACTCAACATATGCAACTTCAACTTCTTAATCATGCATGTGGTACCAATCTAGTGCATCAAGCCCCCAACGTATAAGGGTAAATAGGCTCACAGGGCATCAAGCCCTCAACTTACAGGGCATCAAGCCCTCAACATAATATGTATAAATATACATTACAGGGCATCAAGCCCTCAACTTAAATGAGTATGCAATGGACTCAACATCTAACGACTTAACAAGTTGGACATCTCATATGACTCCAATAATTTGGATCAACATCTTACAACTTAACAACTTAGACATCTTAATGGTATTAATTCATCATAACAGCAAGACAACATCATTTAAACATATGCAGCAAGTCACTATCAATAATAATCATCATATATAACAATTACAACTTCATATCAACGTCTTTCACAATATATAAATATTTTCACATTTAATCATCAAACTAAAACATCAATATTAATCATCTTATTCATCCTCTCTGAACCTCATTATAATCATTAACAAATTCATTCCTACCCCAAGGGTCGACTCACAACATAGTTTAAATACTCTTTAAACACCTTAATTGAACTTATAGTACTTCTAGTTTTTAGGTTTGGAATTATCCCATAAGTTTTGGATTAACTTAGAAATGGTTATACTGAATTTTCGTAAGATTTCACTAAGACATCCTTGGAGTATTTTCATCATATCTTAAAAGCCAAAAATCATTTTCAAGTCAAACCAATACCACTAGAAAGCTAACACAATTATCTAAAACTTTCATGTTTACACCAAAGGTCAATTCAAAACAGAAACGTGTGAAAAATATGCAAGAACATGAAACATGGTATGCATCAGACATACTGAAATTACAGATTTTCTGTCAAAATCGCCTCACGATCACTGGAATCGCCTCACGATTTCGACAGCATCATACATGCTGAAATCACAGATTTTTCTGCGATTTTCTACCATGGGAGCCTCCTTGGCTCCGTTTCTTGACCCTAAACTCTCCAAAATCGTCCATAATCATCACCATATGATTACCCTATCATTAAAACGTCAATCCATCACTACCCTACCTGATTAAACACTCTTTTCACCGTTCAATTCTATGGTTCACTTTACCCTAGGTTATTTCTCTCAAATTATAATCTCTCAACAATCAAATTGCAATTCAAACCCTAATTCCCAAAACTACAACCTACAACCTGATAAATCTAGTTTCAGAATTACATATTCAGAATTACTGAAGGTTAGTCTCACCCTTACCTTAGTATTGATGATCGGCGGTCTCTCTCCCTCTTGGTTCTCTTTTTTTCTTGTTTTCTCCCTTTTTCTCCAAAAAGCAGTTCACGTAAAAAACTTTTCTAAACCTAGTTTCCTCCTTATATCTCTTCTCAATCCACTTTATCTTATTTCCTCTATTTCTACTAAACTCTTCTAAATTTCAAAACAGCCCCACATCTCAATATTATTTTATTTTCAAATCTTATTCTATTAAATAATAAAATAAGTCACTTAATAAATCAATAACACATCACAAAAATCATATAAATCGCATAAGTCATAAAAATAGACTATAAACTCAATAAAATAAATAAATATTAAAATAGGGCGTTACAACTCTACCCCCTTAAAAGAATTTCGTCCTCGAAATTCAAAGCACAAAAGAAAATGAATTCAATTATTGCTTAAATATGATAACTATATATAATAAAATAGAAACTTCAAACAATACACATAAACCACATTAAAGTTAGTCAGTCAAACATGATCACATAATAAAACATAGCCATTAATTAGAAAAACACAACGACAGTATTCAACTGTGACACGACACAAACGACTCAACTTCTTGGCCGGACGGACCGACCTGCTCTGATACCAATTGTAACACCCCGTTTTTCCAACTTAAAAATTTCACATATAAATCAGAGTATTTCAACATAAACGGAATGTCACACTTCTTTTCATAAAATCATAAACAGAATAAAATAACTATTTATCCTTCAAATTCAACAACATATCATTTATTACATCGCAGCAGAATTTATTCAACTTTTAAACATCTTTGGCACCAAGGCATCAACATAAAATCTCTTAAAGTTATTCCAACAACATGTTCATGAAAGTTCATAAAATAATACGTAAGGAATAGAAAGCAACAACAAAATTCACATCCCGTTACGTATCAGAGCACCTAAGAGACACGTGAGAGAATCTACTCACTTCACAGCTAGACTTGATTACCTGCAAGTTACCCATACGAAGAGCAACATTTCCAAGCAGAAGGGGTGAAATTTCACATTCAATAATAATAAGCATATAATTCATCAAATGCATTTAACAACTTAAACTTCATATCAATTAATAACATTAACTCTTCTTATAATGCTTCATTAATAACTCAATCAACCTCTAATCATTATTAATTTCATATTCATCGCACTATATACATCATCATATAGCACATAATAATCAAATCATAATCATCATCATATAACATCATAAATCATCACATCATAAACATCATCTTATAACAACATAAAAAACACATCATAAACATCATCTCATAACGACATAAACAACAACGATTAATAAATATTAATACTTCACCTAGTTCTCTATTAACAACTCATTGACAAATAACAACTTAACGACCACGACAATGTGACTTCTACAACTTAAACTCAACATATGCAACTTCAACTTCTTAATCATGCATGTGGTACCAATCGAGGGCATCAAGCCCTCAACGTATAAGCGTAAATAAGCTCACAGGGCATCAAGCCGTCAACTTACAGGGCATCAAGCCCTCAACATAATATATATAAATATACATTACAGGGTATCAAGCCCTCAACTTAAATGAGTATGCAATGGACTCAACATCTTACGACTTAACAACTTAGACATCTCATATGACTCCAATAATTTGGATCAACATCTTACAACTTAACAACTTAGACATCTTAAATGGTATTAATTCATCACAACAGCAAGACAACATCATTTAAACATATGCAGCAAGTCACCATCAATAATAATCATCATATATAACAATTACAACTTTATGTCAACGTCTTTCACAATATATAAATATTTTCACATTTAATCATCAAACTAAAACATCAATATTAATCATCTTATTCATCCTCTCTGAACCTCATTATCATCATTAGCAAATTCATTCCTAACTCAAGGGTCGACTCACAACATGGGTTAAATACTCTTTAAACACCTTAATTGAACTCGTAGTACTTCTAGTTTTGAGGTTTGAAATTATCCCATAAGTTTTGGATTAACTTAGAAATGGTTAGACTGAATTTTCCTAAGATTTCACTAAGACCTACTTGGAGTATTTTCATCATATCTTAAAAACCAAAATCATTTTCAAGTCAAACCAATACCACTAGAAAGCTAACACAATTATCTAAAACTTTCATGTTTACACCAAAGGTCAATTCAAAACAGAAACGTGTGAAAAAGACGCAAGAACATGCAACTGGGTATGCATCAGACATACTGAAATTACAGATTTTCTGTCAAAATCGCCTCACGATTTCGACAGCATCATACATGCTGAAATCACAGATTTTTCTGCGATTTTCTACCATGGGAGCCTCCTTGGCTCTGTTTCTTGACTCTAAACTCTCCAAAATCGTCCATAATCATCACCATATGATTACCCTATCATTAAAACGTTAATCCATCACTACCCTACCTGATTAACCACTCTTTTCACCTTTCAATTCTATGGTTCACTTTACCCTAGGTTATTTCTCTCAAATTATAATCTCTCAACAATCAAATTGCAATTCAAACCCTAATTCCCAAATTCTCAAAACTACAACCTGTTAAATCCAGTTTCAGAATTACGTACTCAGAATTACTGAAGGTTAGTCCCACCCTTACCTTAGTATTGATGATCAGCGGTCTCTCTCCCTCTTGGTTCTCTTCTTTTCTTGTTTTCTCCCTTTTTCTCCAAAAAGCAGTTTCACGTAAAAAAACTTTTCTAAACCTAGTGTTCTCCTTATATCTCTCCTCAATCAACTTTATCTTATTTCCTCTATTTCCACTAAACTCTTCTAAATTCCAAAACAGCCCCACATCTCAATATTATTTTATTTTCAAATCTTATTCTATTAAATAATAAAATAAGCCACTTAATAAATCAATAACACATCACAAAAATCATATAAATCGCATAAGTCATAAAAATAGACTCTAAACTCAATAAAATAAATAAATATTAAAATAGGGCATTACATCATTCGCCGTGGCGAGCAGAAAATAGCTACTCTCAGGAGTTTTGACATTTTTCACACTAAATCCTCATTTTTAAGCTCCCTAGTCCCCTTTTTCATCCAAAAACTTGCCCAATCCTCTCTATACATATCCAGGCACTCAAAACCATCCAACCCACGTCCTATAACGACATTTTGAAAAATCACATTTTCTCCCTCAGGTACTCGCTATGGCGAGCGATCTTGCTCGCTAGGCGAGCGATGGATTGGCTTACTCGCCAGGCAAGTCAGCTTATTCGCCATTGCGAGTTGTGTCAGGTCTGATTACGTGAATTCTACAGTTTTTCACCAAAAGTCCCAATTTTCCCCGATTCAATCCCCAAAACTGATTACAGAAGTGTTATAAGTTTCTGCCTATGACCTGAACACAATCTAACACAATTGTCATGGTTTCTACACTTTTCAATTCAAAAATCAATGATCAAAACCTAAACCCAATTCCCAATTTAACCAGAACCCCTTGCTAAAACAAAATCAGAATTATATAGACTATAACCATTGAGAGTTAGCCTCACCCTTACCTTAGATTGATGAACAAAACTCTATAGAATCTGATTCTCCCCACTTGGCTCTTCTCTTGGTTTTTCTCCAAAAACTCTGTTTGTACGTGAAAACTGCTTCTAACTCCTAGGTTCTAATTTTCTCAGTAAACATAACCTCCCAATATCTAATTAACTCCCATTTAATTCACTTAATTCTTAATTAACCCCAAAACTCCAAATAAATTCTAATTCCTAGTTATTCTATTAAATAATAAAAATAGTCATTTAATAAAATACATCTTAAAGCCTTAGCTGGTTTCAAGATGTTTCTAGAAGTCAGGTAAGAGACCTAAAGCCCAACTTACTTAGGGCATAAGTTACGCTTAAAGAAGCTCATAATAAGCTATAAATACCACCCTTAAAATCAGTTTCAAGACATAACATAAACAATCTCTAGTACATCTGATAAATATTTAAAGATTCATTCGTGTAGTTTATATAATATAATTTTCTTATATATATTTTTACATGTAAAATGTTCTCCCCCGTGTCTCTTTTTGGAGATGTTCTCTTTTTATTTTTTTGGAAGAAAGGTGTTCTCTTTTTCTTTGGTGGTATCTTCCGTGTGCCTAATCTACTACTATTAATAATTGCCCCATAATTTTTTAGGCAATTTGATCACGTCATTTAATTTTTTTATTTTTTTTTACGATTTAATCTTTGACGCAAAATCACATTTAATTTACTATCAAAATCAGATTTTGTTTTGCATCTGATCATTGCATTGATTTTGCTAAAAAAAAATTCTTTGACAGAAAGGAATGACATTACAAGTTTATTTATGGAAATTGATATAAGTTTTTTTTCCTTAAAAAACAAATTTATTTGTGGAAAATCAATGTCAATATTCAATTGACGTGATTAATGAATTTATTTGTGGAATTTTTTTTTTGTAACTAAACAGAGTTATATTGATCAATTCCTTAAAAAAAATATTATAATCCATTAATTGTTAAACGTATATTCCTTTTTTTTTCAACAATAAAAAATGGTATATAGATTTATGAAATCTTTCAAGCACAAGTGTACCAAGGAGACCTCTAATAATTACAATTTATCAATGTTACATAAGCAATTAGCCAATGCTCAAATAAAACAAGGGGCTTCACCACCACCACCACCACCACCACGAACTAAATCAGAAAATAAAGTTAGCGTTTTAAACAAGGGCCTTGACCACCATGAACTAAACCAAAATTTTAAACGTATATTCCTAATTTCAATACACACTATTTTGATATCTCATTTATTAATCAATAAAATCTGTATATACATTTGTACAAATAAAAAGATTGATTAAATAAATGATTCCTATAAATATTAAATGTCCATAAATTTGTTTTTAGTTCCTACACAAAAAATTGACACTTTTTAATCCCCATAAAAAATTTTACTAGCAATTTAAGGACAAAATTTGTTGAAGGAATTTTTTTATAGGGACTAAAATGCCAAAGGAAAATGTTATAGGTATTAAAAAGTAACATTTTTTTTGTAGGGACTAAAAATGAATTTGTTGATATTTATAGGGACCAATTACTTAATTAATTAACTTTTATTTTTGTAGCAAAAAGGTTAATTAACCCTTCACTTAATTAATTAATCTTTTTATTTATACAAATGTATATATAATTTTTATTGATAAATAATTGAGAGTTCAAAGTAGTGTGGATTATAGGAATATACTGTCTAACAATTCATTAATTATAATAACTTTGTTTAGTTACAGAAAGTTTTTTCAACAAATAAATTCATTAACCACGTCAATGGAATATTGGCATTGATTTTTCCACTAATAAACTTTATTATTTTGAGAAAAAAAAATTATATCAATTTCCATAAATAAACTTGAAATGTCATTCCTTCCTGTAAAACTATATTTTTGGTGCAGGGATCAGATGCAAAACAAAATGTGATTTTGGAAGTAAATTAAATGTGATTTTGGGTCAAAGACAAAATCGTAAAAATAAAATAAAAATAGAAACAAGACTTAAATGACGTGATCAAATTGCCTAAAATATTACAGTAGAAGGGTATTCATTTGTTTATAATGTAGATATTGGTAATGGTGATGCTTATGTTATGGAAAATTTCAGATTTGGAGATCATTGCTTAAATGAGTTATTGCAAAAGAGTGGGCATGACCAGAAACAATAAGTCCAACATTGTAAAAGGACAATGGACACTAGAAGAAGATAGGTACATATAAAAATTTCATTTTACTTTTTCTGTCGCTGTTTTATATTTTTTACCAATTTGGAATTTTGATCTAAGAAGGTTATATATGTCTCTGTATGTAAAAACAGGTTGTTGATAAATTTGGTTGAACAATATGGATTGAGAAAATGGACTGATATTGCTCAGAAATTGCCTGGTAGAATGGGAAAACAGTGTAGAGAGCGATGGATTAATCATCTAAGGCCAGATATTAAGGTTCATATTTAGACCCCCCTGATTCCTTTTTTTAGTATTTCTCATGTGTACTTGTGTTTAGACCTTTTATTGAATTTTTTAGACCTTAATAAAAAAAACTTATATGATTAGATTTTCCGATTGTACATTAGCTAGTGACCTAGGTTCAATCTTGAAATTCTTGTAGGCTATAATAAAATAAATAAAAATACCATCTTAAAATTGGTCGTTTTCTCTAACCTAGCATGGTGTATGTCTCCCTTAATCTAGAATTTTTATAGGTATAAAAAATACAAATAATGATGTAGAATTTCTATGCAAATAGACAAGGATGGCCTAATAACCTTTACTAGTAAGTGAGACCTAAATGAAAGCTGAATATATGCGATTTTTTTATTTGAATAAATATTACGTCTTTTTTTTGTAAAATTTATTAAAAAATAAATTTGTAATGATGGATCTAAAGTGAGGATTTTAGTGGCACTATCCTTACCTTTGGGTCTGCCATGCAAATACACACATAGTATTACATAGAAAAATGTTGGTTAAAATGCACTTTTGGCCGTCTATGTTTGGCACCGTAGCAATTTTGGTCCCCTGTTAAGAAAAAAATTAACTTTCCAGCCCCCCAACTTCATCCCTTTTGCAACTCACTGACCCCCTTCTATTTTGACTGGGTCAATGCCCATTTGGCCACTTACTTAGATACAAATAGAAGGTGAAAAGTTAGGGTTACATATTTCCCCCCTATCTTCATCTTATCTTCTAGTCTCCCTCTCTCTCTCAAACGAACTCCATTGACCCGTTCAAAATAGAAAGGGGCCACTGAGTTGCAAAAGGGGGTGAAATTGGGGGGCTGAAAAGTTAGTTTTTTTAACAGGGGCCCAAAATTGCTACGGGGCCAAACATAGGGGGCCAAAAGTGCATTTTAGCTAAAAATGTTTGGTAGACATGTCAATGGTGTATCCTCTTGAGAGAGATAAGAGAGCGTGACGTAATATATTGATGATCAGATAAAAGGAAAAAAGATAGAGAGAAAATGAAGTGTTGAATGAATGTGTGATATTTGGGGTGTTTCAAATACTATTGTTGAGTTAGATATCTGGCATACATTTATTTCACATGTTATATGTTTTCATTTTCACTTCAACTAATGAATATTAGAGAATATAAATTTAATTTTTCTAACTATCCTCTTGTGGCTTATTGCAGAAGGACATATGGAGTGAGGAAGAAGAAAAAATATTGATGAAAGCTCATGAAGAATTGGGAAACAAATGGGTAAAGATTGCCAAAAGGTTACCTGGGAGAACTGAAAACTCAATTAAAAACCATTGGTATGCAACAAAGAGAAGAGAATATTCAAAAAGAAATTACCCTAGTGGAAGTACTCTTCTACAAGAATATATCAAGAGCTTGAACTTAGACAAAAATCCCCCAAAAGAGTATACAAGAAAATCTTCAACTAAAGCCAGTGACAGTGAGTATTTGCTAACCAACCAAAGCACAATATCAGCTCAGTCTCAGAAAGCCAATGACAGTCAGTGTTTGCTATCAAGCGGTGATTTTGAAGACGATATCC
Organism: Medicago truncatula; assembly: GCF_003473485.1. Lineage (NCBI taxonomy): Eukaryota > Viridiplantae > Streptophyta > Magnoliopsida > Fabales > Fabaceae > Medicago > Medicago truncatula. Next base: position 21,969,266 of record NC_053046.1, on the reverse strand, counting down.
TAGATATTTGTTTCGATGATAATTTGTTTCAAGATGGGTGTAGTATTGATTCTCTGCTAGATGATATGCAAATTGTTGAAGATACTATGCTTGGAGTTGATGTTAAGAAAGAGCTGGATTTGATCGAGTTTTTTTACTCAGGTCAATGAAATAACTCTTATCTTTGGCAACCCACTTGGGTTGGCCTAGTGGTATTGGCTTGGGACCTGGGAGTGTGCTCCTCCTTAAAGTCTCAAGTTCGATTTTCTCTAGTGCCAATTTGAGGGGTTAGTTTAGCTTCTTCAAAAAAAAAAAAAAAAACTCTTATCTTTGGCGGTAGCTGCAACTATGTTTAGTTTTTACAACTTTCTATCTAGTCCAGGAAAACAAGACAGATTATAGATCTTTGAATTTAGTTATTATTCGCTCCTGCATGTTAAAATTGTTGCTTACAATGGTGACATTTTATGTTCTATTTTGTGATGCTTCACTTTTATTCTTTGTCATAAGTGTGAGATTTTCTACAATTTTTGGTTTCAATATAATGGAAAAATAAAGGCTTTAAGTTTCAGTTTAATCAGGTAATTTATTTTCTTGATCATGCCTCTATAGCTGTGGTAATTTGCCATGTTTGTCTAATTTAGATCAAAATACTTTGAACTTGGCACACAACATAATATTGCGGGTGCAGAAAAAGACTGAATGAATAGGTATTGTACGATCATACTAAAAAGGGTTTATTCAAATTGACCCTGAAAAATACACAATGTCTGAAAAATGACCCTGTAAAATAAAAAATAGATATTATAACTCTGTAATTTGAAATTCTTCAGATTTTTAACCCTATAATATAGGTGTGGTCCAAAGGTTGATCTAGATAATGAATTTTTTCATGCTTTTTTCAAGTCATTGTTATGATGTTAAAACATGGCTTTACACAAAATTCGATTTGGCATAAGGAGGTGCCTTTGAAAGTTACGGTTTTTGCTTGGCGTATTCTTCGTGAAAGCTTCCTGCAAAGGACAATCTTCTTTGGCGCGACATTCTTCATCATGATAATCAGAGATGCGTGGGTGGATGCAGGATGGAGGAAACGACATATCATTTATTTCTTTCTTGTCCTATTTTTGGCACCATTTGGTATCAGTTGCATCATTGGTTACACTCAGGGGTCGATCCTATGTTTTTGTCTTAGCATTTTTTGCAGTTTGGTCAATTGGGAGGCAATCACAGATGCCTTAATCGATTCTTATTTTAATTTGGCTAACGTGCACTTGGGTGTTATGGAAAGAACGTAATAACAAAATTTTTAACGACAAGGCATTATCGATTGATAAATTAGTGGATAAGGTGAAGCTACTTTCTTTTTGGTGGCTGAAGGCGAAACATGTAATTTTTGCTTTTCGCTATCATTGTTGGCGGCTTAATCCCTTGGCTTGACTTAAGAAATCCGTCGGACAAGCGGACTCACACCTCTTACAACCAACACAGTCCTATGTTCTTGGGGCAGAAGCTATTTGCTTAGCTTTACATCCATCCCAATGTATCATTTCTAATACATCTGTGGGACAAGCTCGGACACATTGAGTACCTATACATGTATCTTAAATCTTTACTGAATGTGACATTGTATCTATAGTAATTTTTGAACATAAAAAAATGAAAATTATCGATCTAGTAAACTCGTAAATGAATCTGGACATTGCCATGTAATTTTGTTTTCCAGCACTTGTAATTTGCAGATGAACTCTATAAACATTGTTTGCTTTCTGTTCCGTCACTCTTGTGCTAGTTAGAAAGAGCATTTTGTTAATATAAGTTGGGAAATGCTAACCGGTGTCCCCGGGCATCGGTTAAGGATATAAAAAAGGAAATTATATAGTAGTTAATGCATTGAAATTGTGTAATTAATTTATAATAAAGTCAAAAACAGTTTCATTTTAAGTTAATAATTCTCATTTATGGTATGCTTAACCAGTACCCCGGAGACACCGGTTAGCAGGACCCATATAAGTTTTATCTTGGCTTGTCAAAAAAATTTAATGGTACTAAATCAATGTAGTTAATTACAAATCGTTATTTTCTTTGTATCAGCCGAGAACGAAGAAAAGAAAAATATAATATGTTTATATTTAATGGTAGGTGTTAAAATCAAATCAATGGAAGTTATTCGCCATAACGAATTAACGGCTAAATATTCGCTTTAAAGAAATCAAAACAAATTTCCAAGTATAAATTATTGCCAAATTGGGATGGAAATTAACTATAGCAGTTACAAACATGCATTGAATTTTTACCAAAAAAAATATCAATGCATTGAATATAAGGATCGTTTAAATAAAATTAAGTGCAGCAATTTGTGACTAGTTGGACACATATCATCATCATCATCATTATTATAAAAACGATGGTTCCATATACATAATGCCTTATATAAACGATGGTTCACCCTAACTTATAATATCACTTTCAAAAATCTTATAACTCCCATAATTTTTGTTTTTATAGACACAAACATGAATATTTTCCTTCTGCTGTGTGTCATCCTACTTGCAGGTTTGTAACCACCAAGGTTATGATTTCTTAATGTACACCAAATAGTAAAATCAATAGTTGCTAAGCTAACAAAATTGCTAAGTTGTTTTGTACTAAAAAAAATATTTTTCAATAAAAAATCTTCTTTTTTTTTTTTTAATTATCTAGTTTCAATTGACAATTTGAATCGATATTTTAAAAATTTAACCAAATTAACAATTCTGTCGAGAATATTGTTAGGATTTATCTTTAATTAGCGATTCTGATATGTTTTTGAATTACAATTTAGCTCTACATTTACATCTGATTCGAGTTTAGTACATTTACATATAAATATATCACATGCATATATATAAAATAACAATGACTACATATTCGTGTGTTAAATGAAGATGTAGAGACTAACAACAAACCGTGATCATTTTCAAGTGTTACGTAAAGTATGTTTGTGTTCTGCGAGGGTTCGATTTCGTGTGAGCATTATATTACAGTGTTGTATTTTAGTTTTACTTATGATTTTATGAATGCAAGCATAATATTAGTATGCTACCACAGGTTTTGAAGCTGAAGCATTATCCTATGATCATAGTGCCAGCATTGAAGTAAGCTCTCTCACTAACATTTACATTTTGGAGTGTAACAAACTGCAGAAAATAAAATTTTATTCAAATTGTTGGTATCATCCACAGTGTTTGGCACACCCGCAAAAGCCTCAGTATAATGGTGGAATCATTAAAAATCCAGAACTGAATGATGGACTACAAGGATGGACAGCATTTGGGAATGCAAGAATAGAACATAGAGAATCATTGGGTAACAAATATGTGGTAGCCAATAACAGAAATCAACCACATGATAGTGTCGCACAGAAAATTTACCTACAAAATGGATTGCATTATTCTTTATCAGGTAAAATTTTTACTCAAATACCATAAATAAATTCTGCATTGTTCCTTGCACCTAACTAGATTTACTTAATACTAGAGTGTATAATATGAGAGTGTGAGAGGAGTAGATCTGGACCATAAAACCATAGATGGTCACGCGACATTTTATTCTAGTCTTCACGATCGAAAATTTGATCTAAGTAAGGCTAAGAATAATTCCTCTCATACTCGCATCGTCAAAAGACCAGGGAAAATGATGAATAGCACGGCACAAATGTCGTGCATATCCCGCGAAAGATCTGGCGTCTTGATGAGGCCCTTATATTTCATACAAAATGTCCAGTTTGTCCTTAGATTCTTTTGTACCAACTGTGTGACTCAACGTCAGTGCGGCAAAACTCAGCCATTTTAAATGTCGCAGAAAATACTTATTATATTTTTTTTGATCGTGAGAAAATACTTTTTATATAATCAAAGGCAAAGTGATGTGATGATTTAGAATCTTATTACAAAATGAAACTTGCTGTAATATGAGAGTATGGAGTAGTAGTTCTATTTGGTATCTTTGATGAAGACATCAACAATGGCAGAAATGAAGACAAGGGCGACAACAACAATGGTGAAGACAGCAGTAAAAATAAGTTGTGAGATTGTATCCACAAAGCTCTGCTATGCCAAGCGGTGATGCGATAGAGACAAGGACTTATAAATGCTTTCTCCTTAGCATTTTTTTATTTCAATATTTATTGTTTATTTTATTGTTGATTGAGTAAAAATAAAATAAAAAATAACAGATAAAAATGGAAAGTGCACGTGATGGGTACGCTGTCGTGCGATTCGTGGGTGCTATATGTCGCACCATATAGCACTTCCGAAAGACCAAATTATAGTGCTTAAGTACACACAAAAGAACAAACACGACAAAGAGTAATATCAACTTATTTATTATTAGAAAAAGTGTTTCTTTTACGTGTGCGCCTAAGTATTGTGCAATTGGTCTTGTGACCATGCAACACTAAATCGCAATTTTGAGACTATCTTTTAATCTTCCTTAGTTTTAATCATTTTCTTTATCTTTTTAATCTTCCATAATTCTGCCGGAGATTGTTCTCTCTATTCATTGCCAGTTTTTGTTTTAACTCATCTTTGTCTGAAGAATTCATTCTCTAAGTTTGTTGTTAAAGAATTCGATTGAACTATGGGTTAAAATTATGCAGCTTGGATACAAGTGAGTGAGGCGAATGTCCTGGTAACAGCAATGGTCAAAACAACTGAAGGATTTAAATTTGGTGGTGCCATTTATGCTGAGCCGAATTGTTGGTCTATGCTTAAGGGTGGTCTCACAGCGGACGCAACAGAAGTAGCTGAGCTCTATTTTGAGGTACAATTCTTGTCACTCTTCTTCATAGTTATGATTTTGTAGTATAGCTCTATTTTTGTAGCATTTATTCATATGACACTAATTTCCAAATTTCTCTTTACTTCTTCAAAATACTGAATTTTGTAGAGCAATAATACTTCTGTTGAAATTTGGATCGACAACATTTCCTTGCAACCTTTCACAAAAAAACAATGGACGTCTCATCAAGAACAAAATATTGAAAAGGTAAACATTATTTAATTATTAGCAACCTTCGATAGGTCCAGTTGAACCTCAATTATTGGATAAATCCTATTTATCGGTCATTGGATTGATCCAACGATTGGGTAAGGTATCGTATTTGTAAATTAAATAAAAAGGGTAAAGTGCATTAGAAGTTTAATTCTGACTTTGCAGACCCGCAAGAAGAACGTAGTAGTACAAGCACTTGATGAACAAGGACGCCCTTTACCAAATGCAAGAATATCTATTACGATGAAGAGGTATGGTTTTCCATTTGGAAGTGCCATGAACAAATACATCCTGAGCAATACTGCATATCATTATTGGTTCGCATCTAGGTTCACGGTAACCGCATTTGAAAATGAAATGAAGTGGTACACGAATGAATATACACAAGGCAAGGATAACTACTTTGAAGCCGATGTGATGCTACGGTATGCAAAAAAACACGGTATTGCTGTTAGAGGCCACAATATATTTTGGGAGGATCCTCAATACCAACCTTCTTGGGTACCTTCGCTCTCAGCAGACCAACTTAACAATGCAGTCGAAAAGAGGATAAATTCTGTTGTGTCAAGATACAAGGACCAGCTAATTGGTTGGGATGTTATTAATGAAAATCTGCATTCCTCATTCTTTGAAAGTAAACTAGGACAAAATTTTACATCGAGGATGTTTAATGAAGTTCACAACGTTGATGGAAACACCACTTTGTTCATGAATGATTATAATACTATTGAGGATAGTAGAGATGGTTTATCAACCCCGCCAAAATATATCCAGAAGATAAGAGAGATCCAAAGTTGGAATAAGCAATTGCCTCTTGGAATTGGACTCGAGTCTCATTTTCCTAATTTTCCTCCTAACTTGCCTTACATGAGAGCCTCCCTTGATATCCTTGCTGCCACTGGTTTGCCAATATGGATCACTGAATTAGATGTTGCAAGCCAGCCAAATCAGGTAAAGTCGATAACACCAATTATGCTTATCATTTCTCATGCTACAACGATTAGTAAAATATGTTATGCAATCTACGATTATACACATTTATAACATATTTTTTCTATTTAAAATAAAATGTGTTGTTGAATGAAATCATATTCTCACATTTATGCATTAAATAATTTAGGTTTTCCACTAATGATTTGTGTAGGCAGGGTACTTAGAGCAAGTTCTTAGAGAGGCACACTCTCACCCAGGGATTCGAGGCATTGTAATGTGGACAGCATGGTCGCCACAAGGTTGTTTTAGAATGTGCTTGACAGATAACAATTTCAAGAATTTACCTACAGGCGATGTTGTCGACAAACTGATTTATGAGTGGGGGAGAAAAATATTATCAGGGACAACAGACAAAAATGGGTTCCTTAAGGCCTCCCTTTTTCACGGCGACTACAAAATGGAAATTAGTCACTCTGCAAAGAAGAATTATACTTTCACTCATCAGTTACAAGTGCTTTCAAAAGACAAGTCCAAGAAAACAACCCAATTTATACAAATTTCTATTTAGTTATTTGCTTCTACATGGTAAACTTGTTGCTATGATGGTGATGTTTTATGTTCTATTTTGTGATATTTCAGCTCTGTCATTACTATATCTGCGGGATTTTCTACATTTTTAGTTTATTTTATTGGTATCGTCTTTTGTACGCATTTGTACCGGTATAATGGAAATGAAGGCAGTTTCAACTTAATTTGATCTGGCAGTTTATTTTGTTGGTCTTATGTCTATAGTGTGAGCTGAACATTTGTACCAGTATAATGGAAATTATGCTTTTGTGAGCAGATTTAAGCATTTCTTTTTCGTAACCATAATAGAGGAATTTTATTTTTCTAACATTATCCAAATGGTGGGACCCCTTCCCGGACTCTGCGTATGCGGGAGCTATCGGGTTGCCCTTTTATCCAGATTCTAATAAATAAAAGAGCATTGCTATTTGTTTAGGAGGAGTTGTGTGTAAGAAAAGCAAGAACGTGTTGCATGTATCATTTAAAATAATCCAAAACGGTTTATATCTATCTTTGGTGGAAATCAGGCCGCATATGGTGTGCAAATCAACGGCCACAGTCGTTCTTGCGTTTCGTTGCTCAATGTTTTCGTAAGAATAAACAGAATTTTCCTAAATAAAAAGCAAGAACTAAACCAGATATTGATGGAGCACTGCATGAGAGATCTATGCAAAGTAGAGATATTTGGAGCAAGAAAAGGGGAGAGTTATGATGCACGGACATTCCTTGGATTCGGCGTGTCCCGGTGTCGGACACGTGTCGTGTCCGACACCGACACGACACCGACACTTGTAATTACACTGAATTATGTTATCTTTTTAAATTATTAGTTGTGTCGGCATGTCAATGTCTGTGTCGTGTCTGGTGTCCGTGTCCGTATCCGACACTTGTAATAAAACCTGATGAATGTAATTACATATTTGACAAGTCAACTAATAATGTCTAATGAATATTACATCAATGTACATTAATCATGATTGATTCTAATAAGTTCCTCTTTATATAATTATCTAATGAAGATGGAACCTCTTTGATTCTCTAGTTTGTGGTCAAGGTTTTAAATCCTAGACCAGGAAAAGTTTAAAGAGTTTATGAAAGTGATTTGTCCATTATGTGGTTGTTATCAAGCAAAATCATGGTCAATTTGGGATTGTTTCGAGGGAATTCAAATATATTAGAAAAACCTCAAGTTTCATATTGGATAGATACAACTCTTGATAAGAGTTTATGAATATTATTCACTCTTTACCTTACAAACCGATTTTGTAAAGATGAGTTAAGCCATATTTCAACAACAATTATAATGTTTTGATGATAACTTTAAGAAATTTTAAAATGATTGAAATCTATGAATTATTTTGTACAAGTTAAATTTAGAGAATTTCAAATGACACCTAATATATACGAATTTCAAATTTCTTCCTTCTTATATTTTTCAAATTTCGTATTTTGATCCTCAAAATTTTCGATTTGACCCTATCAAAAAGTTGCAAATTGACCTTTGATATTTTAAAAATTTACAAATTGATCCCTCAAAATTTTCCAAAATTACAATTTGGTCGTCACCATTTTCGATTTTTTCAAATTGACCCCAATTTATCAATTTTCAAAGTTGGCCAAAACATCCATAATTTACAAAAGTAACCCAAAAATAATGACAATGAAATTATTTATTACTCAATCCAAACAAAAATATTTAAAAATAATGACAATTCAATTGAATCATGTTAATCACTTAGAATTCTTATTTCTCTAAAATTTTCAATTACCTTATCCAAATACACTTTTAGTTATATGTGACAAGATAGCATAAATTCAAAAACTCAAACCCAATTATGTAATTTAAATTGCATTAGTAAAAATGGTTTTGGTTGTTTCCTAAACCATGTAGTTTGAATTTATTTATTTATTTTAACCAAAAAGGAGGCAACTAAGGTGCTGACCTACCAAAATATATATTAAAATAGATGAAAAGTACAAAATGGAGGGGCTAAACCAAAACTCCATTTAAAAGAGATAAACCTAAAAGAAGGCATCCCTAGTTTGTTTTTTTACATAATTAAATCTATTGAAGCTGGGAACATCATTCCAAACTGGTAAAACTTACAAGTAAAGACCATGATTAGCCAAAGAATCTGCAACTACCTTTCCTTCTCTTTATATATGAGTGATAATACAATTCATCTGTCTAAGCTTAATCTTCATATTATCCCAAATGTTTCTTAAAGCTTCACAAATCTCAGCTTGATAAGAGATAGAATAACCTAGAGGTTCAAGAAAGCAACATAAGACATTGTCTTCATGATTCTGGAATATCCCTCCACAAGCAGAATTTCCAGGGTTACCAATGGACGCTCCATCGATATTACATTTGATCGAGGACTGAATAGGAGAATTCCAAATAATCTCTTCGCTATATTTGGGTGTTTTTAAGTTGCAAACTACGGATTCTAATTGTGTATTTCATGGAAGAATTTTTTTTGTCTTTCACCTCTAAGGGATTTAGAGGTTTTTCTGCTTCAATAGTGTTCATGCTTGGTTGAAGCTTTACTAGGATTAATATTTGAAGGGAATTCTTGTGGGTACAAAAATTATCTCATTGGCAAGATATTGAAGGTTTTGAAATTCTAGGTATTAAGATTCATAGTTGAGGGAATTCTTTCTTGTAATCATTGTAACAAATCCTACAAAAATTTGAATTTCTTTGAAGAATTTTCCGATCCTTCAAATCCTCAAGAATCTTGTTCAAGGATTTATCTTTTTCAAAAGGGTTTTATATGTCCTTCAAATTTAGCATTGATTTTCTCCATGAATATTTCTTCTTTTTCACTCAATAAACTATAAAAATACTCTATTCCTCTCATTTTTCATCCGAAAGCAGAATCGCACTTTTACAAGTTCATTGTGGCTTGTGTGAACTTGCCGAAAATTGATAGCATGCATGAAACATAATCACTGAAAGACCGCCGTAATCACTAATTCAATACAAAGCACTTGAGTGAATTTGTCAGTGTTTTGTGTTGAAGGTAGTATACGGGAATTGGAAAAAAGGAAATCATAGAAGAATTTTCTTCTCCACCTTGGTTACACAAGAATGGATCAGTAAGAGATCAAGGAATAAGAACAGTTTTAGGAAAATTCAATAAAACTCTTCAAATGCACCGCGAGGGAATGATGTTTCATACATCTATCATAAGTAACAAGACAAATACAGGATTATGGGAGGGGGTCATGCCTTTCACACCATCTCACATACGTTTTAAATCGTCTTCAACTTGGTTGATTGTCCATTGCATGTTCTCCAATTTCTGCACAATTTCATCAACGTGAGAATTTCATTAAACAAAATGATGATTTCTACAGGATATTGAAATGATAATAAAACATGGTATTATTTTTTTTTCTTCACTAAATTCAATTAGTTTCAAATTAAGTTGGTCCATTACTATATCCTTAATTTTCTTATTTCATCGATTATGTCATCTCAAATAAAGTTTCAAGACAAAGTTGATTACATTATCTATAACATTTGGTGCGAATGAAGTGCATATTTGATAAATTATTGTCACCTTTACAACGTCGTGGTACTGTCTTGCAATGTCGTCAAAGTGAGGATCGACACCCTGATACTCACGCAAACGAGTAGCCTGGTACATACACATGACGAATTTTCAACATAATGGAGTAAGATACAGTTGTAATTATATCAACCATAGATTAGTGTTACACTGTTGGTATGTAACTACTAACAAAACGATATTCAAAAAATTATTTCAATTTCTTTCAAAAAAAAATAAAAAATTATTTCAATTCTAGAGCAAAAAACTAGATTATGTCTCAGGTATTTGGATAAGACTTCAACAGCCAACCTTTGGCAGTTGGCACAGACTCCACAATTCAAAAGAAAATATTAACAGCACTCACTAGAATATTAATAATCTTTTGCACTAAACAATTCACATTTATAAGATGCAGGTACTGTTACTTTACATCTTATAAAGTTCCCCCAGTCTTTATATATTAGTGAATCACTAATTTAGTCCCTGAAATAGTGGTCATTGTTAACTTGGTCCTTGAAGTTAACAAAATTTCAAAATGATCTATGAATTTGAAAATTCTCAATCAAGGACTAAATTTACTAATCCTAAAGGAACTAATATGATCGAAGAAATTCAAGTTAGTGAATATTTTGAAATATTAATGATTTTAGGTACACTAAATTGACAGTGATCTATAGTTTTAAATTTTCAATGACTAAGTTGATGATTCACCCATTTTGATTCCCAAATCTCTTCTGTTGTTGCAATATCCATCAAAATACTCTCAACTTCATCATATCATAAATAAATAAATAACATTTAACTATTAGATTAAAACAAAAATGTCGGACTGGAGATTGAACACATGTGAATCAATCCATTATTCATATTTATCAAGGTGGAAAATCTGTAAAAGAAACGGACTGTACTAAAAAGATATCAATCCATTATATTCAATAGATAATGAATGACAAGATGCTCTCTAAAGGGATGAAAAGATCTGAGCTAATGCAACAACTCATGTCTCACTACAGTCACATTTTCATCCTGTGAAGAGCCTAATTCATGTCTTATGTCATCCAAATGCAAAAACATGCATGTGGAAACATGGAAACATACCGCTTTATTATATGCAATTGAAGCCTCTTCAGTAGCCTCGACGAGATACCTCCTAAAATTAAAAGGAAATGGGTGATTAAAATTAAATCAGGAACTGTATAGAGTTGCAGACATTTCATCATTCATACCTAATCTTATGAAGCGCAGGTATAGACTCGTTAGTGTAAGTTCCGTGGAGGAGCTGATATTCTAAAGCCCTGACATGCAATTACAGATATCAAAATTATTAGATAACAGTACCTGGCAAAACTAACAAATTGGGAAATTGATGATACTATAATTGATGTACATAAGTTACGTAATTATGTAAGAAGTAAACCAGAAAATATTCAGACTAATGATCTGACTACCATTTTTGCAATAGTTACACAAATTATGCTTTCCACTTAGCATCAAAGTGGGAGGTACATAAACAAGACACCGAGGATGGATAAAATCCCAAAATAACATACTCCATTTTGCTTATATTTAAAAACGGAGGGAGTACAATATAAATTTTAGAACCAAAATCCCCTTTTGCTTTCTGATATATTAATCATTTAAGTAGAAAGCGTGTCCATTTTGGAATTTTAAACACCCTATGAAAAATTAAAAGCAAAATTGTCTATCTACCCTTCTGGGTTGTGTTATCAACCCTTACTATTTTGAAGTTTGAAAAGATGACGATATTTTAATATAGAAGAACAATGAAAAATATAAGATGACAAACAAACCTCAGTTTTAAACTCATGGTATCACATCTTTTACAGAGCCATGTTTTCTGCAACTCATCCTACAAATACATTGGGAAGTCAAGTCAAGATGTGTCTTTCCTATCTACATAGTGGAGTTTAGTAAATAATAAATAAATACTCACATATTTATGTTGACAATCCAACTTCAAATCTTTGACAAGTTTAATGAGCACCCCAAGTATTTGCTCCAATACCTGATTAAGAGTATTGACATTTATTATCTACATTATACCACCATATAACGTAGAGACCGAAAAAGAAATACGATGTATGTGCATAAGAAACCACAAATTCTCTCTCTCTCTCTCTCTCTCACACACACACGCGCGCGCACACATAGAGATTCAGTGTTTCAGTTTTAGGAAATGTTTGCTTCACCAAATTCTTATGCACTTACATTATAATATTCAGCAAATTTTCTATCAGCAGAATAAAGGTCATCTCTCAGCGCTGCTTCTTCTCTTTCGATATCCTCAATTAACAACTTCACCCTGGTAAGTTAATAGAAATAAGAGAAGAAACATTAGTAGCAGATATATTTCTAGTGTGACATACAATTACCGAAGCATGCACTTTACACATTAGTGACATCAGTTGTGGACATACAAAAAATGAATAAATCTTGATCCATATAACTTAAACACGAAAATTGAAGTGTTGAGTATATTAGTGACATCAGTTGGATTGGTCATTTTCATCAATACACACTAATAAAAAATTGTATGACTAAAAATATGACATCATCAAAAAATATAGACATCATTTTGTCGGTCATTAAATTGAGTTGGATATCTATCCAGAGAATAACATGTCTCAACTCTTCAAGACAAAAAATCAAAACCAGGCAGTAGCCTGTTAATGCTTAAATATATGCAATTGTTATGTAGAAGCCCTAGGTAGCATACTTACTCTTCCATCCAATGAAAAAACAAAAAGTGATCTCTTTAAGTTACAAATTACAAATGAATAAGAATTTCCTAAACATTCTATCCAGGAAAAAAAAGAGAAATTCAAAAAAATAAAAAGAATTAGGCTACTTGAATAAGCTCAAACCTTTCTGGAAGCCGTGAAGATGAACTTTGACTTCCAGATGAAAATGAATCTGAATCAAGAAACAAGGTATCAGCTAGTAGAACCAAATTATAAATCAAAGGAAATCGCCAATTGGCCATTATGTCCCCATATTATATCAGAAATATGCAATTCACACTTACCGTTGTCATCCAATACAAAGGCATCTGATAACTTATCACATTTCAATTTCAAGCGACCATCTACCTCACGTGCGAGAGACATACGATATTCTGTTATATCCTAACAATATTGTTGTGTCAATAATGAAAAACATAACCAAGCTAATCACTTGAAAATTAAAAAACTATCATAAGAAAAAATATGCTACGCTGACTTTCATATATACTGAATTACATATTATAATTATACCACAGATAACGGTGTTTGCTGACGCTGAGTTTGCCATAAATAAGCCGGTGTAATTCCAAGAAAACGATTGGGAACACCACCAACTCCAGGTTCCACTGGATCCATAGAAGCCAGAGAATTAACCCCACTAACAGAACTGCTTGGAGTGGTATAATTAGAGGAGTTTATGCTTGAGTTGACCACGCCACTGGTGCTAGCACTGTCGAGGGAGCTTCGAGACGCTACACTTAGCTTTTCAATTTCATCATCGTGAACTTCTCCATCTTCAGATATGAGAGGCAGTCTCAATTGTTGAGCCGCTTCAGCAACAATCATTTGATGTTCTAATGTCTGATAAACCTGACAAGATATAGACATTTAATTTAAATCAATGTCGATCGGTACCCAAAAATGTGTTTAATCACATAATGCACAATGTATAAATATGAAAAGCATGAAATGTCGAGAATCAAGAAGATAAAAAAGAGATAACAGAACATATTCTAACCAAATATAGAGCAATATGATATATGTAATTCTATATGAAATACTTCCACAATCCTCTCTCTAAGGAAAACTACCTAAGAAACGGATCTTTTGAAATACTGAGTGATGTAGACCTGCATGAAATTTTCCTTATTTTAGTTAAGCCCTCTCCTAATAACAATGAATAGTTTCTGTAAGCACAAGGATGGACCAACTCCTTCCAGTGTAGGGAATACGACCAGGTCAACACATTAGACTCCAACATATTTGAAACAAACCAAGTCAGTGCACAATTGTCAAGACGAAACTGGGTAGAGGTAATATGTTTACACCAACACCTAACTTTTAAGACCAATTGAGCACTCAGGTAGGTAATCTCTGAAAATTCTATCCACCTATAGTACACTGAACAGGATCAATAGGTACCATTTTTTCTGGAAATGGAATTCCCCAACTTCTGCTAAGAAAATTGGAGTATATACTCTAGTCTATAGGACATGTTTCTCATTATAAATGGAAGTATCTTGATTCGGGCGAATTTAATTTCAGGAAGCGCCCATTACATTAATCTTTCTGCTTCGCAATTCTGTAACATCTAAATTAAAATCCACCCACTATATTCGTTATTATGCAGCTCAAGTATCACTTCCCTACATGTAACCTATGATGTAAGTATGCCTTTAAGATATAATAGTGCATATCATACGCTGTTAGGAACCAAGAATTTGTATTCAATAGAAAGAACACATTTATTAAGAAAATAGGAAAGAATGGGAGAGAAAACACTCCTCCAAGCGTTTAAATGTTTTTCAACAGAGCCACTGCTCTATTCACAAAATGTTAAAAAAACTGAATGAATAATCTCGGCATTATTCCCACAAAGAGCATTTGGTAAAGACTATAATTGTTCTCTCCGTGTACACGACTCAATTTTCTTAGTTAGAACAATCAACATGATTCTCACACAAGCTATTCTGCCGCTCAAAAATCAATATCTTCATTATTACCCTGTTCAAATAGAAATATCACGTCCCTCCGTGTAACCTATGATTTAATGTATCAAATGAAGAAAGATGATCCATATAATACACCACATATAGCATTTGGTAAAGAGAGTAACTGTTCTCTCCATGTTCATGACTCAAATTAAGTACCAAAAAAACCAACAACATTCTCTCACAGGTGTCATATTTGTTTCAAAATCAAACTAACTTTCCAGAAATAATATTTCAAAACCTGAGGAGAGTTCCTTATTCCAAACTGCGGATAAAGACCGCCAGTATCTCTAATTCCACCAATGCTAGAGCCAGAAATGGCATGATGATACTCTTCTACCATTGCAATAGCCTCAGAATAAATAGCCTGCGACCAAATCGACAGCATCAAAAATATAAATCACTAAAATAAGAATAGCATTCACACTACACTTAACTAATTAATACAACCAAATAGTGTTATCGATGGAGGATGGCGGAAAGCTAAAAATGGTGTCACAATCCTTCCCAAATTGGCCATGAAGGTTGTCAAAAAATCCGCCGCCGCAATCCACCGTGGCTGATATTTGACAACACTGTGACCAATACGAAAAACCAAATGTTTAGATAAATAATTTTGTAGAGGAAGGTTGGGTTTATTTTTCTTTTCTAGATTAAGCTATAGAAAATTTCTAAACATAATGCGTGATTAAAATAGTATATGATCATCATCTATCATGTTATTCTTTCAATTTTTTGAAAACTCAAATATATACAAAGATATAGATTTAATCCTCCAAAGTCCTCCCATCCATCCAAACATATCATGAGAGCTCAATTAGCATACATAACGCTATAAATTAGTTTTACACTGACATTCATTGTGTGCCCTTCATTTTATGTTTCCATATTGTCATTGTCATTTCTAAAATACGGTTACAGAAGTAGGGTATTGTGGCAAAACAGATCTTCAATTTATTAATTTTGTGTTAACTCTATGGTTTCTAGGGGAAGGGTGCCCTACTACATCCCAAACAAGAATCCTTAAGTGGAGCTCATTAACCACTTGAGCCCTATGACTTGATTAACAGATTTTTCTTCTAACACTTAACAGGACTGTAAAACTAGATTACAGCTATGATGCACGGACACTCTTTGGATTAGGCGTGTCCCGGTGCCGGACACGTGTCGTGTCCGACACCGACACGACACCGACAATTGTAATTACACTGAATTATGTTATTTTTTAAAATTATTAGCTGTGTCGGCGTGTCAGTGTCCGTGTCGTGTCCGGTGACCGTGTCCGTATCCGTGCTTCATAGGATTACAGTGATAATGCATATCTTTTAAATCCAATCCACAATCCAAACACAACATAACATCATCATAGTGCACAAACATACATACCGTGGCTTCCAAATAACGAAGTTTTTCCCTACACATTTCCTCTCTAGCCTGCAAATCAAACACCAAAATTTCATCACCCAACTAAATTGAATTTTTAATGAAAAAACGAAACACCTATTTTACAATTTTACTCAATTTTTCAGAAATTCAACAAAAAATGGGCCATCAAAAGTTTGAATTAAGTAAGGAAATTGAAGAAACAGATAAAAAAGAATCATACGAGTTGAAGATCGTTGTAGAGAGGTTTGGAAATGAGAGATCCATCAGGAGCCAAGCAGTGGCGTTCTAGCTGATCGATGAGTTGGGATACATCGGTGGGGAGGTTTTGACTGTGTAAACCCTTAACCATTGATCCAAACGGTGTCGTTTTGGTGGATTCAAGTTGAAGAAGAAGATGAGAATTGAAGTAGAAATTTGATTTGAAGATATTATTAATTCTCAATAATAAAAGAATTTGAAAAATGTAAGAATCGTTTGTTTGGTAGTAATGGAGAATTCGCTCTCTTTTTGGCGCCCTTTTTTCAAGTAAATATGCCCAAAAATATATTTATTAGATTTGATAACCATAACTAACTCGTTTAAGTAATTTTTTTTGTCAAAAATAATTTGGTTCCAAAATTAATAAGCTCCACCAAGATGAATTTTTTAAGAGAATCTAAGTTCGATTTGGATGGAAAAAGAATTTGTCAGATTTTCAGCCGAACTCTGAAACTTTTTTATAATTAGGGGGTTAACACCAAAGAGCATATTTTCTTATGATTTTGTGCGATGTTTATTTTTTTGTCGCCTTTGCATGATGTTTTCTTTTTTGTGCAGTTCTAATGGTTTGTTTTAAGGGATGTAGTTTTGATGGTTCTTCAATTTCAATTGTCGTATCTGTTTTGATTTAGTGTAGATTCAATCAATAATTTTTGTATAGTCAATATTATAGATTAATATCCTAATCATGTTTTCAAACTAAAGAAATCACTATGGCTCTGTTTGGATTGACGGAACAGAACGGAGCGGAGCGGAATGGAATAGAGTGGAATGGAGCGGAACGGAACGGAATGGAATAAATATTTCATTCCATTGTTTGGATATTATACGATGGAATGGAACAAATTACTTATTCCATTGTTTGAAAAGTGAACGGAATGGAATGAATTATAACTTCTTCTTTTTTATTTTTCCATTTTTGCCCCGGTGAATTAAATCATATTATCTTTTATGAAAATAATTAATTTTTCACCTTATATTAAATTTCTTCTCCTTTCAGTTATTAACATTGAAATTGATAGAATATAATGAATTATACCTTGTTTATTCTTTATTTTACCCTTATTTTAAATAGATAAATACAACATAAAAACATTAATATTATATAAATTATTTTTATCAATTAAAAATAACTTGCTTAATTATAAAAGAACCGATAACCTTGTATTATTTTCTATCAATTTACATGCACATATTTTTAAGAAACGGAATAGCAATTGAAAAATCCAATGCAAGTGGTTTAGTGTCATCAAATAAATTCTCCTTACTATTATCCTAAAAATTTCAGTGTCGTTAATTAGTAAAGGTAAATCAATGATATGAGAACGTTATGTGCAACAAGACAATGTGGGAAGAGTGTGTTATGTGAAGGTCAATGGAAAGATGATAAAGAACAGCGAGCTAGAAATAGATATATGTGTGATCATTGAAAAATTGAAAGGACATATTAGTAATAAACTAATTACAATGAGTGATTCCATCCCATACCTCCTAAATTGGAGGGGAAGAAAAATAAGAGGAGAGGATGGAATGGAATGGTATTGATCCCATCATATTCCATCCCATTCCATCCATTTTTAAAAAATCCAGACAATGGAATATCATTCCATTCCATTTCATTCCATCTCAAACCACTAATCCAAACAGAGCCTATATGGCCTGAAACAAGTTCCCAGAGCCTGGTATGATAGACCAAGTAATTTCTTACTTGAAAATAGTTTTAGAAGAGGACAAGTTGACGTAACACTATTCAGGAAGACACTTAAGAAAGATATCTTATTTATGACATCATATTTGGTTCTACTAATGCTACTTTTTGAAAGGAATTTTCGAAGTTGATGCAGGATGAATTTGAAATGAGTATGATGGGAGAATTGAAGTTCTTTCTTAGGATTCAAATCAACCAATGCAAAGATGGAGTGTATGTTCATCAATCCAAATATACAAAGGAGCTTCTGAAGAAGTTCAAACTTTAAAATTGTAAAGTTATGGCCACTCTAGTGCATGTAACACCCCAATTTCTAATATTAGTTTATTAATATTTATTGTTAGATAGAATTAATTTAATTATTTGTATTTATTGGAGAATATGTAAGGAGAAAGCATCGGTTGGTTAGTCAGTTAAAGCGTAAGAGGAAATAATGTTTTAGAAAGAATAAGAAAATAGAGGTGTGGATGGTAACCGTGTGTTTACACTGATTTTTGGTAAACAACCGCTGGTTTCAATAATGTTTACTTGCAAGATCAACCAGTAAATCTTAAGAGCATATTGTGCTTTTTATGGTATGATGTAAACGTAATACTTGTTCGTAAAGTATTTTGATAAAGTAAAAGACAAGAACGAAATGCAAATAACTGAATTCAATGGATTTGAATCCAATCGAAATCCTGTAAAGATAGCAATAAAAGAAAAATACTTCGAAAAGCTAAGTAAATTGCAAAGTTGTTCAAAGAAATGTATTGAATTTGTAAAGACTTAATGAAAATTGGTGCACATATTCATACTTTGCAACTTGTGACTCGTTTGTCGCTTCCATACGGATAGTATTGAGTGTAAGTTTTTAGTATGATTGAATTGTGACCCGTTTTTCCTAAGAAAAACTTCTATTTATACAAATAGACCTATAACTGCCTAATCATAGCCATTCGATTTAAATATCGAATAGAGCCGTTGCTACCTTTTGATCTTATCCACAACGTTGATAGCGCCTCGATAACTTCCCTTATCCGTCGAACTAAAATTAATATCTTCGATTCCTGCTGAGTTGATGGCGCCTCTTCGATAGATCCTTTTTTCAAAGCTAAGTCCATCTTTCTTAGGTCAAACCTTTGACTGCATTAAATGATAGCCTTTTCACAAATATTGGCTAACAAATTGCCCCCCAGAAACGTGATGTTTAAACTCTTTTTCGATCAAAAGAAACTTGACGTTTCTGAAAGCTTCCGATGAAGTACAACTTCTTCTCATGACGTCATTACTTTGGGAAAAGGCATTTCAAAGGTTTATTATTTTTAAACTGTCCCCACCAAAGCTTAGTGGGCCATGTTTGTTATTGGGAACCATCAAAAACAACCGTTCCATGCGATCGTTGACATCTGTCAAATATCAAAGGCTATATATGACCTTGGGTCGTACTTTTACTCTCACTTTGCCTCCTTTTAGCATTTTTTACTCTTTTCACTGCATCCTCCTTCTTCCTTACGATACAACACTGTTCATCGCTTTCTACCAAAAAATTGTAACTTCATGACGCGCGCTGAAGGTTCTTCTTCTCAATCAACAAAACAACATGAACCAACTGATATCAACCTTCGCGGAAATCTTCAATTTATGGAAGAATCGGATATCAAAGAAACTGAAGACAAAATCTGGAAATCCCAGGTAATTATCTCATGCCCAAATTCATCGCATGCATACCTAGGGCCTTTGCCGGATGACTCTGATGATCAGGAAAATCTCAATGTTGTTTTCCCTTGTAATGAGGAACAATCGCCCCTTATTTTTTCAAAAGGTTCGTATGACCTAAGTTTTTTGAAATCCAAATTTAGAACCGAACCTAAGATAGAAAATAATGAGAAATACCTTGGTTGGCTGGATAAAGTGGAAAAAATCAAAGGTTCCTTTTGGAGGAAAATGGGAATTTTTGATCTCATCCAGCTATCCCGTCAGGGACCCAAATATCATAATGAGATGATCATTGCTGCCCTTCATTTCTAGAACCCTTCAACTAATAGTCTTCATTTAAAATGTGGAATGCTCACGCCCACTTTGCTAGACGTTGCTGGTCTAGTTGGTCTAAAACCTATAGGCCAGACCTTCGATCCTGACACACATTCATCGGAATGGTCTTTCGATTTCTCGAGACCTGCTTATGGCAATTTCATAATTGACCATCATAACACTTCTAGTACTAAAGTGTCTGATCAAGAGCATATTGCTTTTTTGACTTATTGGCTGTCCATGTATATTTTCTACTCAAGATCGATTCAAATCCCTAAGAAGTTTACAACCTTAGCAATTCAATTGCATGAAGGGAGAGACATCTGCTTAAGTAAGCTCATCTTAGGATCTTTATATGAGAGTCTGAACCAAGCAGTGTCTAGTATAAAAGACTTTCAACCTGGTAGCAGCCTTATTATACCTGGCCCCATTTGTTTATTTCAACTGTGGCTCTTAGCCACTTTCAGAACAAAGTTAGCAATACATCTGCCCCCTGCTCTTTCGAAAGCCTACGACAATAGACCCATTGAAGGTTTAGGTCTGGCCATGCTCCAATATGGTAACAGGAGCTCTCCATATTTATTTGCAGTGGCTTACAATGCTTTTTTAAGTTGCACATCCTTCACACCTTCGATGGCTCCTTTTACCACTAGGACTCACGAGCCTACGTGGTTTACAGCAAAGTTTCCAACTGATTCCACTGAAGATGAGGTAGATGTTAATGCTATTTGGGAAGCTTACCTCACCCCCACCTTTCTATCTAATAGAGTAACTGCTGGAAGCCCATATGGAGTGTATGGCTATCAACCCAACCATGTAGCCAGACAATTCGGCTTAGTACAGATTAAGCCAGATTCATTATACAAGTGTTTAGATGACTTGAGGCAACCTCTCATAGAGCATGTATGGAGATCTACCTTGCGTTGGGCTCAGCGGCAAAAGCTTATTTTCGAACCAAAGCCATATATTTCATCTTTTGCATGCATAGAAACATTCTATCGATGGTGGCAGTGCTATTTCAAGCGCCAAGCCGATCGTATAGATCCTGATACTTTGCATCCCGAATTGATTCTTGCTTTTCATACTGTGCAGAGGAAATCGAAGAAAAACAAAGGTACGCATATTCGAGAAATTCAAGCTTTTCAAAACTTCTTTCAAACTGTACATGACCCTCTTCATCTAAAGAGGACAGTTTATTATGCGGCTAAAACGTTAAGGGATAAAATTCATGACAAAATTCCCTCAATGTCTTTCCCTCCTTTTACCCCCAGTAAATACCTTTTTTCACTTCATTTTAAAACGAAGTTTCCCGTTTTGCCAACTAGTCAGTTGGCATTGGCCTTTAGGCCACCCTATCCCAAATGGTTGTTTTGTGATAGTCTAATGGGAATGAAACAAAAATTTATAAAGAGGGACAAGGACAAAGTGACTGCAACCAAGCACAGCTTGTACACTTTTAGAGGTCATCTACACTTAAATCATCCTCACATTCGAATTTTGTCCGAAATAGGGTTAGGTATGAAGTCCTTCGATTTTCTTTTGCAGAATTCACCCAAACCTCGAATCTCTTATATTAAATAAAAGAGGGAATTTACTTATCTGTTTTATGTTTTCTGGCTCGTAGCTCTTCCTTTGGCTTCAGGGGAAGTAGAATATCCCGAAGAGGACAGCTCTCGAAAGACCTCCAAGTCAAAATCTGACAAGACGTCTCAGAGGAAAAAATCTTCAAAGACAGAAAAAAGGAAGCATTATGAAAAATCTTCCAAGGAAAAGCAAGTGCACACTGTCGAGGATATGGTAAGTTAACTCTCGATTTGTTTCATCTATGCTTATCGTTGGGGATCTTTAAGTTTAAACTTCCTTGTAGGTTGAAGTCTCTCCCAATGCCGCTGAAAGACCGGCTATCTCTGAACCTCTCAAACTGAAAGAGGGCCGCAAGAAGAGGAAACATGATTCTCTGGCTATCGAAATAGATGTAGTTGATGAATCTTTAGGCCAACCTAGCCCAAAAAAGATAAAAACTCGCAAAGATTCGAATCCCAACAGTGCTCATTCCTGCGTTGGTGACAACGCTCTAAAGGTGTTTTTCAAAAACCTCTTGTTTTTATTCCACCTGTGAGTAGTGAAATGCGTTTCTCAAAATAGTATTTTTTCCTGCAGGCTATCCAAATTGACATACCTCAACATGCCCAACTTGGTCAAGTAGAAGCTTCGCCTATTGCTGAAGAGGATGGAGGCGTCGAGACCAGCATTCCTACTCCTGATGTGGAGATCACTTCTCCTAATCAGATTGTGGTAGAATCAAACGATCGTCAGGGTGAAATACCTGTAGGAGGTAGCGATGCGGAAGTGGAGCTAGATGCAGACCAGTTTATCATAACTTCTAGAGAAGCTCCTATCGCTGAAAACCCTCTGAAGGTGAGAAAAACACAAGAAAAGGGGGGGGGGGGGGTTGAATTGTGTTTTCTTTTTCTCTCTTAAAAAAACTTCTTTTGATAAAACTTCAGAAGCAGTTTGTGAATGCTTCTGATGAAATGATCAGAATCAGATATGCAGCGGAAAAGATCAAAGCAGAGAAAAGAAAAGCAAGACACAAGCAGTTATCCTGGTTCCTTCCACAAAACAGAAGTAGTCCAGTCATCCTTACACTTCCAAGGAGATTTCACTATAATCACAAAGATTACAAATGCTCAATACTCTCTAAGTATGAGACTTCTCAAAAATGCTCAAGCACACACGCAAGAGTCTTCCAATGCTCAAGCACTAAGCAAGAGTCTTCTAATGCTCAAGCGCGCAGGCAAGAGTCTTCTTATCAAACAAAAATACAAAGAAATAAGTTTGACTTGAACACTTGATATACAATCAGTGGTGTTCACAATACAATAAAATAAAGACTCTAGACTTTTGAATTTCTAAGATGTATCAAATCAGTGCAGAAATTCAGTGTGCTTTGTAGAATCAAATTGACAGAGTTTTGGCGCTTTTTTAACTTGTGTATCTCTATCTACAATCTTCAAGTCTTCACTCCTTTATATAGAGGCGTGAAAGAGACGTTGAGATGATTAGCACGTCTAAAGAGTCGTTGAGTTCCTTTGATCATTCACCAGTAATCCTTTGCCTGATTTGAGTGTAGTCCTTTGAAGAATTAGCTTCAAATTCATTCCCATCTTGAAGGAACATTTCTGCAGGCATGGCTGTTTTTCTTGTCTTGTAGCGTGGACAAAAACAGAGTAGTGGAGGTAGTGGTTGTACACTTGTACTTTGTCAACTCTGTTAACGAAGGACAAGTACTTAGTTTTCTCCAAATGACCGTTGATGTCTCGCTTTCAATTCTTCGTTCTTCTTAGACAAGGTTGAAATGTTAAACAGCTACTTTGAATCTCCAGTTTAAATTTACGGATCAATTGTAGCTTCTGGTGATGATTTCGCTTCTGATGAAAACCTTGCTTCTGATGACCATCTGCTTCTGATGAGCTTCTGCTTCTGATGACGTCATCACTTCAGAAGCACTCCAGCTTCAGACGCAGTTTTCTTCAGATGCTTCGAATTCATTTGCTCTCCATTGTTCTTCCAAGATCTATTGAAATTACTTGACTTGCTTTTGGTCCTGTACACTTGAACAATTATTAGCAATAACCAATTGACAATTTTTAATACCTTGTTATCATCAAAACTCATTAAGGTTCATTGTGAAACACATTTTGTTCCAACAATCTCCCCTTTTTTGATGATGAAAAACAATAGTATTTAAAATGTTCAATTGTTGTTGATCTAATTAATAAGTTGACTACTGGGATAGAGGTTTGTAAGCTCCCCCTGAGTTCTATACTTATTAATTAAATTTCAATAAAAATACGCACAAGATAATGAAATATCAGAAGTATTTAACAAAAGGTTCAGAGCACAAAAAAATGGTTCAGAGCAAAGCTCATTAACAAGTTAACTTAAACAAGTTAATTTAATAGGGCTCAGAGCCTAAAAATACTATACAACTACTCCCCCTTTTGTCATCAACAAAAAGTAAACAAAACAAAAGAAAGAGTTTGTGAAAACCATTGAGAAAAACTGTAATTCTTGGTTGGGTTCAGGGTGTTGTATACTAACAGCTTCTGGAATAGCTGGTTGAAAAAAGTGATCAGAAGGCAAATTGAGTCTTTCACAGATTTCTATCCTCTGTTTAGAGAATTCAATTTGTGTCTGCTCATAATCAATTCTCCCATCAGCTGTTAGTTTGGTAGGTTTGAATTCATTGATGAATTTTTCAAGGTGCTGACTCAGAGGTACATTATCTGATTCAGTGGAGGATGATGAGGGTGAAGAGGGTGGAGATGGAAGGTCAGGAATCTGATTATTGATCTTAGCTTTTGAGGAAGTTCCTGAAGAATGTACTTCTGGATGAGCTGCTTCTGAAGCTTTAGAAGCTGGTTCTGATGAAGTAGCTCCTAAAGCATGCTTTCCTTTCAAAGCTTGTGAAAGCAACTTGACTCCTTCCTTGACAGTTTCCTCTACTATCTCAGAAGCCGGAGTAGCAATTACAGCTGCTTTCTCAGGATCAAGCTCATATCCTGCAGCCTTGAGTTGTTCATCCCTTTGCTTCTCAAACTGCTTTCTCATCTACCTCTTCTTTGCCAACTCAGAAGCACAATACTCCCTAGCATATTGCAGTTGTTCCTCAGTAGGTATGAACATTGGCATTACACTGGGCTTATCATTCTTAGCCTTCTTAGCTTTCTTAGGACTTGGTTTCTTTTCCTTAGTTCTGAGCTGTTCAGCAGCTTCTTTCATACGCTCCTGAACGCTTCTCTCTCCCTTTGCTCTTTTGCTTCTGATTGCATCAAGAGCAGCTTCCCTTCTGGTAGCATCAGCTTGAACCTCAGGCTCTTTGTTTCTTTTCTTCAGAACAACTTCTTTAGAAGCAGGAACATTTGAGCTTTCAGTTTTGGCAGATTTAGCTTTCTTGGGTTTTGGTGCTGCAACCTCAACCTGATCAGCTTTTCTTGACCTCTTGGAAGGTTTTCTTTGAGCTTCTTCTTCTTCCAAGTATTCTTCCTTTGAAAGGGCCTTGCTTTTTGTTTTCCTGCTCTTGGCAACAGGAAGAACTCCTCCATACATTTGCTCAGGCACATCCTTCAAGCTGATTTTCTCCTTTGTCCTTTCAAAATGCTCCCTGATGTAGTTCATCTGAACATCTAGAGGGTCTTGTTTGCAGATGGGGGGAAAGTTAGGCATCAAAGCTGATTTGGCATCAGATTCTTTCAAGTCTGTGCTCAGCTTCTTAAGATCCTTTGCCTTAATCAGATGCATGGACCTCAGAGTTTCTGCATTTATGATCTTCCCTCTAACAGTTCCCAACTGTTCATCAGTGAAGAAGTCCAATTCCTTCAGCAATTTGATAATCCCTCCTTGGTGGAAGATTTCAGAGAGAAGCCTCCCATAGGGCACCCAACACCTATTCTTCTGCTGGCTCTCTCTAAGCTGTTGAACCATGTGCCTAAAAATGTATCTGGGCACATTTGCTTCTACACCAGTGATGAAGTAATGAAGGAGGATCTTGTGCTCCAGAGAAGGCTGATCACTACCACCACCTTTTGGTAGCAGATTCTCGTTCTGAATCTTCAGCATCACTTTAGTGTGAGGTGACATATCAGAATAAGAATAGTTTTTGAGCTTGTTGTAGAGTGTGTGATTCACAATATCATTCCAGGGGCTATCCTTGGGCTTAGTAATACCAGCTTTGTATTCTCCTTTTACTGGCCTTCTGAGAATAAAAGCTATAACTTCCTCTGTAATGCATACAGGAATCCCCATGATGCTTGACCTAATCTCTGTTTGAGAGAAAGGTTCCAATCCCATTTCCTTTCTGGATTTTCCTTTAAGTTCTGGATTGAGGAGCACTTTCTCAGATTCTTCAATTTTTGCAGCTTCTCTATCATGAATGCTGGCTCTGACCCAGAAGTGTCGTACCAGTGCTTGATAAGTTGGACCGTTCAAAAAGTTGAAGTAGCTTCCCAGGCCTTGAGTTTCATAGAATTTTCCAACGTCACAGTTGTGAGCAGCCAATGAGTTGAAATCTACCGGACATTCTGACTGTATATTCAGTTCCCATTCCTCCAAGGACATGGTTCTTCCTTTAATCTCGTAGGCAGGAACCTATTGTTGTTGCATGTTTGAAGATGATCCAGGTGCAGAACTAGATGAAGCCATTTTGATTGATTGAAGACGAAAAGGGTTTCTAGGGTTTGAGAGTTTCTTAGCAGAGAAGGTTAAGATGAAATGAAAGTGTGAGTTATGAAGTGAGTTGTGTGTGTTTGTTTAAGTGTTTTTATCAAAACGTTTGCAATTCAAAAGAGACAAACAAACATAGCATTAATGACAAATTGGGGGCGCGCGTTAGTACGTTTAAAAGCATATAAAACATCATTGCCCTTTTTGTTATACTCCAATACAAATAGACCACGTCAGAAACTTTTCAGAAAACTAACCTTTGGATAATGGGACAGCTGTTACAAAAAGTAACTGCCAACGATCCCACTAGCCTTGCTATTCAGAAACAAAGAATACCGCTTCTGAAGTTTTAGTGCTGACGTCATCTTCAGAAGCACATTTTCCTCAGAACCTCAGTTAAGAGCTTCTGATGGACCAGATGCTTCTGAATTGACTTCAGAACCAAACTTCTTATTCAGAGACAAGCAAATTTTTTTTTAATCAGACACAAAGTGCATGTTCAAATTTTTCTTTATAAAATCAAATCTTTCAACAGATAAAGGCTTTGTAAATATATCAGCCCACTGATGCTTAGTATCAATGAATTGTATATCTAAAATTCCTTTTTGAACATAGTCTCTGATAAAGTGGTGTTTGATTTCAATATGCTTGGCTCTAGAATGTAGAATTGGATTCTTTGACAAACAAATAGCAGCATTATTATCACAAAAAATGGGAATACTGTTAGCATTAATCTGATAATCTTCCAACTGATGTTTCATCCAAAGTAGTTGTGTACAACAACTTGCAGCTGAAATGTATTCTGCTTCTGCTGTAGACATAGCAATAGTGGCTTGTCTTTTGCTTGCCCAGGATATCAGATTCTCTCCCAAGAATTGACAATTTCCACTGGTTGATTTTCTTTCAATCCTGTCACCAGCATAATCAGCATCACAGAATCCAACCAACTTATAATCTAGGGATTTCCTATACAGGAGTCCAAGATTAGTTGTTCCTTTCAGATACCTGAAGATTCTCTTAACTGCAGTTAAATGAGATTCTCTAGGATCTGATTGAAA
Organism: Medicago truncatula; assembly: GCF_003473485.1. Classification (NCBI taxonomy): domain Eukaryota; kingdom Viridiplantae; phylum Streptophyta; class Magnoliopsida; order Fabales; family Fabaceae; genus Medicago; species Medicago truncatula. The sequence continues at coordinate 21,941,810 of NC_053046.1, read as the reverse complement.
TCTTGCACACAAGCATACACTGAATAAAATATCAGGTCTAGATGCAGTGAGGTATAACAGAGAACCAATCATACCTCTGTATAGCTTCTGGTCTACTACAGTTCCAGTATCTTCTTTGCTTAAGGTGCAGGTTGGATGCATTGGAGTGTTCATCACTTTACAATCTTCTAGCTTGAACTTCTTCAGAAGCTCCTTTGTATATTTTGTTTGATGAACATATACTCCTTCTTTACTTTGGTTGATTTGAATTCCAAGAAAGAATTTCAATTCTCCCATCATGCTCATTTCAAATTCATCCTGCATTAACTTAGAAAATTCCTTGCAAAGAGATGCATTAGTAGAACCAAATATTATATTATCAACATATATTTGCACAATCAAAATGTCTTTCTTAAGAGTCCTTCTGAAAAGTGTTGTGTCAACTTGTCCTCTTTCAAAATCATTTTTAATTAAGAAATTACTTAGTCTATCATACCAAGCTCTGGGAGCTTGTTTCAAGCCATATAGTGATTTCTTAAGTTTATAAACATGGTCAAGATGCTTAAGATCCTCAAACGCAGGAGGTTGTTTGACATACACTTCTTCTTCAATGACACCATTAAGAAAAGCACTTTTGACATCCATTTGATATAATATTATGCCATGATTAATTGCATAGGATAGAAGTAACCTGATTGCTTCCAATCTTGCAACTGGAGCAAATGTTTTAGTGTAATCAATGCCTTCTTGTTGACTGTATCCTTGTGCAACAAGTCTAGCTTTGTTTCTGGTTACCTCTCCTTGTTCATTCAGCTTGTTTCTGAATACCCATTTTGTTCCAATAATGTTCTTCTGAAAAGGTTTGGGTACCAGATCCCACACATCATTCCTTTGAAACTGATTTAGCTCTTCTTGCATAGCTAATATCCATCCATCATCTGAGAGAGCTTCTTCAACAGTTTTAGGCTCAATTATTGAAAGCAATCCTATCAAAGATGCTTCTTGTCTGAAGTGTGATCTTGTTCTTCTAGGACTATCTTTGCTTCCAATGATTAGCTCCTAAGGATGTGAAGATTTGTGCTTGAATTTAGGTTGATTAACCTGCTGAGTGTTATCTTGAATGTCCTCAAAGCATTTTCATTCTGTACTACTGGACTAGGTTCTGCTTCTGAAATAGACTCAGCTTATGGAATAGGTTCAGCTTCTGGACTTGATTCAGCTTCTGAATTCTTTTCAGAATCAGAAGGTTGATAAGATTCTGATGCATCTACAGAATCAGTTGTACCTGCATTACTTTCACTTTACTCTGGAGTTTTACTTCCAGGCTCTCTATCATCAAATTTAATATGCATAGATTCTTCAACACAATGTGTTTCTGAATTATACACTCTGTACGCCTTTGACCTTTCAGAGTAACCTAAAAAGATTCCTCTTTGAGCCTTGGCATCAAATTTCTTCAGATAGTCTTTAGTGTTTAGAATGTAACAAGTACATCCAAACTGATGAAAGTAAGAGATATTGGGTCTTCTTCCTTTAAAGAGTTCATATGCAGTTTTCTCCAACATAGGTCTGATATAGATCCTATTTTGAATATAACATGAAGTATTAACTACTTCTGCCCAGAAATGTTTAGCTAAATTGTTTTCATGGATCATGGTTCTGGCCATTTCTTGTAAGGTTCTGTTCTTTCTCTCTACAACCCCATTTTGTTGTGGAGTTCTAGGAGAAGAAAATTCATGGAGAATCCCATGTTTTTCACAAAAAGATTCAAATGGCTCATTTTCAAATTCTCCACCATGATCACTTCTGACTTTCAAAATTTTCAATTCTTTTTCAGATTGTATTTGAGTGCAGAAGCTGCTAAACACTTCACATGCATAATCTTTACTTTTAATGAATTTTACCCAAGTCCATCTGCTGTAATCATCAACAATGACTAATCCATATTTACTTCCATATAAAGATGCAGTGTTAACTGGTCCAAAAAGATCAATATGGAGTAATTCTTAGGGTCTGGAGGTTGATACAATGTCTTTGGGTTTGAAAGTACTTTTCACAATTTTCCCTTTCTGACATGCACCACAAAGTGCATCTGAATGATAATCAATGTTAGGCAATCCTTTAACAAGTTGTAACTTGCTAATTTTAGAAATTAATCTCCAATTAGCATGTCCCAACCTTCTATGCCATACCCACTTTTTATCATTCATTGACAGAAGCCAAACTACCTTCTGATCAGCCAGATTAGAGAAATTAATTTTATAGACATTCTCAACTCTCTTTCCCTTGAATGTAATGGATTTGTCATCCTTGTTGACTAGTGTGCAGTTGGTCTTCTTGAACATTACATCATACCCATTGTCACAAAATTGACTAATGCTCAATAGGTTATGCTTCAGACCATCTACAAGCCACACATTATTAATTAAAATGGAGGAATTATCAATAGTACCTGTACCAATGATTTTTCCAGTTTGGTTGCCACCAAACTTCACTTCTCCTCCATCTTTCATGATAAGGGTAAGGAACAGATCTTTCTCTCCAGTCATATGCCTTGAACATCCGCTGTCTAGGTACCATGACTTTTGCTTCTCTCTTGCCCTTAGGCACACCTGCAGTTTTGATCAATTCAGATTTAGGTACCCATATCTTCATGGGTCCTTTTAGGTTAGTTCTGGAGGTTTTACTTTTCCTCCTTTGTACCTTGGGGTGAGTGCTGAGTAGCTTCTGATCATTCAATACTTTAGGTTTTACACCTTTGGGTATTGTTTTCTCAGAAGCAGTAACTGCTTTGTTCTTCTGATCCTTTGGCTTTAGGATTTTAGATTCTAGTTTAATCAGACTCTGAGGGACAGGTTCTGATCTTTTCAGAATTTTAATCTTTGGAGTCTTAGGATCAGATTTTGTCATAACCTTAGACTTAAGGTTTTCTGGCTTTGATGTAATCTTAGCCTTAGAACCAGAAGCTTCAGGTTCTGACTGAACAGCAGTTACAACATCAGTACCTTCAGGCACAAAGGTGGATTTCAATCCGTCCTTGATACAATCACAGTAGCTCTTGAGACTATATTCTTTGGATTTTTCCTCAGAATATCCAATCCCTTTGCCATTGTTCTTGTATGTGCTGTAGATCATAGAAGCTACTTTGCTTCTGTCTATGCCAGCCATAATAAAATCATCCAAGGCAATTTCATGTTTATTGCCAGAACCTTTATCACATTTTTCTTGTAGCTTCTGACAAAGAATCTTGAGTCTGTCTTCATATGTTGATGATATGAAGTTAAACTCTTTAAGTTCTTCTTCAGAAGCTTTCAGTTCCAATAGAGTTGTTTCTTGTTGTTTCATTAAATCAACATATTTTTCTTTTAAATCAGACAACTCATTGGTTCTGTGTTCAAATAGTGATAAGAGTTCTTTTAGAGAATCAACAAGTTCTTGTCTGGTAATCTTGGAATATACCTCATTTTCATCTTCTGAATCTGATTCAGCTTCTGATACTGCTTCTGATGATACTGTTGCCACTAACCCCATGGCTGCTTTTGCATCATCATCTGCTTCTTCTTTATCAGAACCAGATTCACTGTCCAGATCTTCCCAGGTCGGCATCAAACTCTTTTTGATTTGCTTTCTGAATTTGCTAGAGCTGAAACTTGGTTTCTTGGGTCTGCTTTTAGACTTCTCCTTCTGAAGATCAGGGCAATCAGCAATGAAATGACCAGGCTTCTTACAGTTGAAGCACCCCTTCCGATCTTCTTTCTTGGAGTTCTTATAGCCACCCCTCTTGCTCAAAAACTTCTTCTGCTTCCTTGCCAGATACTCAAGCTTGTTGGACAGCATAGCCATCTTCACAGAATGATCTTCATCAGAATCTCCATCAGGTGATTCTTCTTCAGATTCACTGGCCTTGTAAGCTTTGGAAGATTTAGAAGACTTTCCTTTAGATGGTAGAGCAATATATTTACTCCTTTTAGAGGACTCATGCTCATTCAGACTCATTTCATGTACCTTGAGGGAACTGACAAGATCTTCAACACTCAAAGTGTTTAGATCCTTAGCTTCCTCAATAGCAGTTACTTTGGGTTTCCATCTAGAAGGCAAGCTTCTCAGAATCTTACTAACATGATCAGAAGTAACATAGCTCTTCTTCAGTATTTGCAGTCCAGATACTAAAGTTTGAAATCTTGAGTACATCTCCTCTATACTCTCATCATCCTTCATTTTGAACAGCTCATACTGATGAACTAGCATTAGGGCCTTTGCTTCTCTGACCTTCTTGCTTCCTTCGTAATTTGCACAGAGTGATGCAAACATTGCCTTAGGAGTGGATTTATCACTCATCTTCATGTATTCAGTACGAGGAATAGAAGCAACAATAATCCCTCTGATCTTGTGATGCTTTTTGTAAGTCTTCTTCTGAGCAGGAGTGTGTATTTTTCTGTCTATAGCAGCTCCTTCTTCATCCAAATCCAGATCATCAACTCCATCTTCAAGAATATCCCATAGTTCTTCATCCAATCCCATGATATAGCTGTACATATTGGTTTTCCACCATGAAAACTCTTCTAGATCTCCATTGAACTTTGGAGCTTTTCCAGAATCTGATTTCCTTTCAGCAGTATCATAGTCATGTTTGACACTAGTGTATTTTAAGGATGTAGTTGATTCCTCTCCTCCATACATGTTTTTCTTTTGGATCTTGATCTGTCACACGGTTAAATGCTTATGATAACAGAGCAAGCTCTGATACCAATTGAAGGTGAGAAAAACACAAGAAGGGGGGGTTGAATTGTGTTTTCTTTTTCTCTCTTAAAAAAACTTCTTCTAATAAAACTTCAGAAGCAGTTTGTGAATGCTTCTGATGAAATGATCAGAATCAGATATGCAGCGGAAAAGATCAAAGCAGAGAAAAGAAAAGCAAGACACAAGCAGTTATCCTGGTTCCTTCCACAAAACGGAAGTAGTCCAGTCCCCCTTGCACTTCCAAGGAGATTTCACTATAATCACAAAGATTACAAATGCTCAATACTCTCTAAGTATGAGACTTCTCAAAAATGCTCAAGCACACACGCAAGAGTCTTCCAATGCTCAAGCATTAAGCAAGAGTCTTCTAATGCTCAAGCACGCAGGCAAGAGTCTTCTGATCAAACAAAAATACAAAGAAATAAGTTTGACTTGAACACTTGATATACAATCAGTGGTGTTCACAATACAATACAATAAAGACTCTAGACTTTTGAATTTCTAAGATGTATCAAATCAGTGCAGAAATTCAGTGTGCTTTGTAGAATCAAATTGACAGAGTTTTGGCGCTTTTTTAACTTGTGTATCTCTATCTACAATCTTCAAGTCTTCACTCCTTTATATAGAGGCGTGAAAGAGACGTTGAGATGATTAGCACGTCTAAAGAGTCGTTGAGTTCCTTTGATCATTCACCAGTAATCCTTTGCCTGATTTGGGTGTAGTCCTTTGAAGAATTAGCTTCAAATTCATTCCCATCTTGAAGGAACATTTCTGCAGGCATGGCTGTTTTTCTTGTCTTGTAGCGTGGACAAAAACAGAGTAGTGGAGGTAGTGGTTGTACACTTGTACTTTGTCAACTCTGTTAACGAAGGACAAGTACTTAGTTTTCTCCAAATGACCGTTGATGTCTCCCTTTCAATTCTTTGTTCTTCTTAGACAAGGTTGAAATGTTAAACAGCTACTTTGAATCTCTAGTTTAAATTTACGGATCAATTGTAGCTTCTGGTGATGATTTCGCTTCTGATGAAAACCTTGCTTCTGATGACCATCTACTTCTGATGAGCTTCTGCTTCTGATGACGTCATCACTTCAGAAGCACTCCAGCTTCAGACGCAGTTTTCTTCAGATGCTTCGAATTCATTTGCTCTCCATTGTTCTTCCAAGACCTATTGAAATTACTTGACTTGCTTTTGGTCCTGTACACTTGAACAATTATTAGCAATAACCAATTGACAATTTTTAATACCTTGTTATCATCAAAACTCATTAAGGTTCATTGTGAAACACATTTTGTTCCAACACCCTCCACTCGCTCGTACCCCAGATTCGATGGGTAATGCTGAACCAATTCAAACTGACTCAAACATGGATCCAATAGCCTTAGGTCAACTTGAAGAAGCTAATCCTTTGGATGCCTTTGACCTCTTAGCCAGTGACATTCTCCTTTCTAGAAGCACAGGGAGATCTTCTAATGTGTCTGCTGGGGATCCTTCACAAACTTCGACTGAAAATCTCTTCGCAGAGTTTAGAAGCAAAGTTTTAAGAGCTGATCTATTTGAGGTCGTAGAGCAAGATGAAAATGCCATTCTCGAAATACGAGAGTTATTGCGCAAGCTCATAGACCTTCCTTCAGGTCTCAAATTCCAAAAAATTTCTAAAGCGCTAAAGCCTCTTTGGGATAACATAAAGCAAGGATGTCTTCAGAGAAAAGATGGCAAGGCTAAACTCGAAGAACAAACCATTCGATATGATCAGCTTTTGGATGAAATTGCCGAATTCAAAGCCAAGCTAGAGGCTTTTCGACAAGAAACCCCTGTGATCCAATCCCAAGTGGCAGAGATTGATTCATCGATTGCCCAATATAAGGTAAAAATTGAGCAGTTGGTGGGTCAGAAAGCCCAACTTTTGGCTAAAGAAGGTTTCATGAAGTCAGAGGCCCAAATTGCTATCAAGAAGATCAAAGAATCGAAATCTTCTCAGCAGGAAATAGCAATTCTTACTGACCATGGCAAAGTCCTTGATGAAAAACTTGGTGATTTAAAACAACAATTGTATGAACTCACCTCTGGTTTTAAAATGTAAACCCTTTTGCATCGAACTTTTTACGGCAATTTTCGTTTCTAATTTGTTCCTTTACATTTCATATGTATTTGTTTTGTAACGGTCCAAAAACCGTTTAACATTAATATATCATTTTATTTGAGCAACCTTTTATATATATATATATATTTTTTTTTAGTTACTCTTTTGGATGGAACAAATTTCAAGACGACTATAATGATGAGAAACTAAAAAGTTTCCTCTTAACTTGATAGGACTAATCTTGTCTTGGAAACCGTAAAACTTCCAAAAAAATCTAATTATGAGATTCTTTTAGGGAAGATAAACGTAAAGTTTTTTACAACTTCTTCCTCAAGACTTTTTGAATCACAGCAGCACCTTGATGCCACGTGTCTCCATCTGATCTATGATGATCAAAAAATAAAAAGAACCGTCTCTTGAGTTTCAAAGGGAAAGAGAAAACTACTTTTCAACTCCCTTATTCCATTATAAATACTGTCCCTTTGTCTTGTGTTATTCATCTCTCATTTATCTTCCTTCGTGTTCTCTAAACACATTTTCATAAGTTGCTTGAGTGATGATCTGATCATAGACATTGCTGCTAGAGTTGCTAGTCACAGCATGTTTGATCTTTTCTATTTTCAAAGACAAAACAAGAGGATTGCTGCTCTTTGCAGAGATCGTAAGGTCTCAAGAGCCTTTGGGGAGGATTGTATCAAGTTACTCACAGATCTTGACCCTACCCATCCGAAGTTGGACTTCATGTTTCGCTTATGGGATCATGGGAATCCCATGTTTTGCGTTTTGCAATGCACTCAGCAAATGCTAAATGCTGAGCCACGCATTCCCACTATCAAGCATTTACTTAGGAATGCTATGGATGCTGGCTCTGTGAGCACGCTATATTTTGATCTCATGCTGAGGGCACTTGACGGCATTACTCCGGATGCTACTGAACTCTTCAACGACTTCTGGTCTCTCTTAAAGACACAAAATGTTGCGTGATATCGTAGAGATATTACGGGAGGAGATTCCCACTTTCGTTTCGTCTCGGGCTGGTATAAAAGATTGCTGCCCCCTCAGTTAATTCGTCGTCGATTCTGCAACAACTGGCGCAACTGCCCTGGAGATGGGCTAAGAAACAACTATCGAGGATTTCATCCTGTTGAGGATGAATTGTACAATCTCCAGCATTTTTGCCTTCGATGTCGTCTCGATAGCGAGATAAGATGGTTTCTCGACCTTTTTGGCTTTGGCCAACTTATGTAGGATATTCCATCGAATTGAAAAACTCCTTTAGAATTTTTCTTTCAAGTTTCTTTTGTAGCATTTCTTTTGTAATGGTTTATTTTGCGCTCCTTGCGAGCTCATTTTGAAGATCCTTTCATGTAAACCGCCCATTAGTTGGCCTTGTGAAATGCTATGTTTGAATTTTCTTTTCGAATTACTCTCGTATGATCTTAATTTCTTGTAATGTCGGTTTATACTTTTTCAAGTACTTTCCGTTTATTCGCAAGATCCTTTGATCTTCATTTAGTTCTTCGATCTCGTATGCATTGTTCGAAAAAACTCTCAATATCTACCATGGTCCTTCCCAACTGGGTGACCATTTTCCCAAAACTCTATCTTTTTTATCCATTGGTAAAATGACTTTCCACACCGAATCCCCCTGGGTGAAAAATTTCGATTTCATCTTTTTATTATATGCTTTTGCTACCCTCTCTTTTTGTCTTGCAAGGACTTCTAATGCTGTTAATCTTTCTTCATCGAGATCAATCAATTCGTCCATGACCATGTCCCAATAATGATGAACTGGTATTTCGCATTGTCTTTGGATTCTGACTGATTGAAGCAAAATCTCTACTGGCAACACAGCATCATGACCAAATGTCAGCCTAAAAGGTGTGGTGTTTGTCGATTCTTTGGGAGATGTTCGACATGCCCACAAAGCTGGGACGCGCTGAATTCCAGCGTACTTTTGGCATCCTTTTGCGAAATCTATGCAATCTTTGAGCATAGTTGGCCAATATAACCCTTGTCGAAACAAAAGCCATTTCATTTTATGGCCCGCTTGGTGCGTTCCACAAGTTCCGCTATGTGTATTAAAAACAGCCAAATATGCATCTGTTTCACCCAGGCATTTTAACAAAACTCCTTCCGAAGTCTTTTTGAATAATTCATTGCCCATTATTACATAGCTCAAGGCTCTGTATTTCACCTTTCGACAAGTGGTTCCATCTGGATTTTCTAAATATTTCACTATAGGTTTTCGCTAATCATTTTCATTTAAATCGTTAATGACAAAAATTTCGACGAAATCTGTACCTTTCATGAACTTTTGGTATGCTTCAGTCCCCCCCAAGTTTTGGCGTTAACGATTTGCTAGAGAACGAGTCCATCGAATTTCGTCTGTTTCTAATCTCTATCGGATCTTGCATCTGATCTTTCGGTACTTTGTATCCAGAGGCCATTTGTGCCAGATCATTTGCATCTTGGTTTTCCATTCGAGGTATGTGCCGAATTTCCACGTGAGTGAAATGTTTCAACAGCCTGCTGGCTATTGCATGATAAGTGACCAAACTTTCCTTGACGCACTTATACTCTTTAGTCATATGTCTAAGGACCAGTTCAGAATCTCCTCTAATTTCGATAGATTTTGCCCCCAGTTCGAGTGCTATTTCTAGACCCGTAATCAAGGCTTCATATTCAGCCTCATTGTTAGAGTAAAGTTGATTAATTCGAAACATATATTTAAACACATGGTGTTTGGGCGAAACTATCATTATTCCAACTCCGGTACCATTTTTATGACTGGAACCATCGAAATATAATTTCCAAGGATGATTTTCTATTTCAGTTATCAAAACTTCGTCTACTGAATGATCTACAATAAAATCGGCTACAATTTGGCCTTTGACAGCTTTTAATGACTGATAAGTCAGTGAATATTCTGTCAATGCTAAGGTCCACTTTCCGACTCTGCTGTGTAGAATAGGTTTCGATAACATATGCTTAATAATATCAAAATGGGAATAAATATAAATGTCAAAAGGCTTTATATAATGCTTAAGTTTTGTACATGAGAAGAATAAGCACAGACAAAGTTTTTCACTAGGATGATATCTTGTTTCAACATCATTAAGTACCCTACTTAGATAGTAAATGGCCCTTTCTATGCCATATTCATCTTCTTGTGCTAACATACTTCCTATGGTGCCATCTGACGCTGCTATATGCAATTTCATTCTCCTATCTTTCAACAAAGGGGAAAGAACCGGAGGATTTACCAGATATGACTTGATTTCATCGAAAGCTTTTTGGTGTTCTGGTTCCCATCTGAAAACATCATCTTTCTTTAGTCGGAGTAATGGTGAGAAAGCTTGTGTCTTACCACTTAGATTTGATATAAACCTCCGGAGAAAGTTAATTTTTCCCAGTAATGATTGCAACTCTTTCTTCGTAGAAGGAGCTTTGGTCTCAATTATTGCCTTGGTTTTGTTCTCGTTGATTTCGATTCCCTTTTTATGCACTACGAAACCTAAGAAATCACCTACACAAACCCCAAATGCACATTTTAAAGGATTCATTTTCAATCCATATCGCCTCATCCTTTCAAAGGATTGGCGTAAATGTTCCAAATGTCTTTCTTCCGAAGAAGATTTTACCACAATGTCATCAATGTAAACTTGCATAAAATTTTCTATGAAGTCATGGAACATTAAATTCATCACTCTCTGGTACGTAGCACCAGCATTTTTTAGACCAAATGGCATCACTAGCCATTCATAACATCCTAATGCCCCTGGGCATCGAAATGCGATCTTAGAGATATCTTCTTCTGCAATAAAGATTTGATTGTAACCAGAATATCCATCTAGCATGCTCAAGTAATCGAAACCCGCCGCTGAATCTACTAGCATTTCTGCTACAGGCATTGTGTATTCGTCTTTAGGGGTAGCGAGATTCAAATCTCTGAAATCTATACATACCCTTATGGTTCCATTTTTCTTTTTAACTGGAACTACGTTTGCTAGCCAATCTACATACCTTGCAGGCCTGATAAAGCCGCATTTCAGCAATCTGTCGATCTCTTCTTTGATCTTTGGTAGGATTTGCGGAGCAAACCTACGAGGAATTTGTTTCACTGGCTTTTTGTCTGGTAGAATTGGTAATTTTAATTCCACCACTTCCCGGTTTAAACCAGGCATTTCATTGTAATCTCATGCAAAGCAATCTTTGTATTCTTTTAATAGCTCTGCAATTTGACTTTTGAATCCTTCAGGGATTTTGGCGCTTACATAAGTAGGTCTTTTAACAGTACCATCTCCCAGATCAATTTCTTCGAGGGGATCTTGTGCTTTCATTTTGGTAGTTGATCCCATGGGATCCTCTTCGAAGCCTAACGGTTCATCATCGTAAATGCAGTCCAATCTTTGGTCTTCGATGACATCATTTGTGGATTCTTCCATTGGCTTCTCAACCATTTCTTGCTGTAAATCTTCGGCCTCTTTGGCCGTTTGAAGTTTATTTTCGGCCAAATAGGCCGTAATTTTCTCCCAAATATTGGGTTCAGTCATGATTTTAATTTTTGACATCCCACCCAGTTGGTGGGGAAGCATACTTAGGACAATTTGGAGTAAGGCCATCAGTAACCTTTTTGTATGCATGAGCTCCAGTTTTGAGCAAACCTTCATTTTCATTATGAATTCCCTGTTGGTTGACCATCACGAAATCATGGTCTCTGAATTCCTTTTCCCACACAAATCCTGCTTCCGGCTGTAGTTTCATGGAGTATATCTCATCGTTCGAAATCATGCTTTTGGGTCCTGGGGATGTGACTGGGGCTATATGTGCTAGTTGTTTATCGAAATTTTTCTTTGTGATAGTGTTTACTTCTGCCAAGAAATAACTTTGATCAGCTTCGACATTCTCGACTAGTCCATCATCTTTCCATATGGCAATCCTTTGATGCACCGTAGAAGGGACTGCTCCCGCGCCATGTATCCACTCTCTGCCCAGCAGCACGTTGAAATTTGCTTTTGATGGGACCACCATAAACGTTGTTATCCTTTTTATGCTGCCCACCACTAATTCCAATTCGATAGCTCCCAAAGAATTTCCTGAAGTACCTTCATAATTAGTGAGAATAACATTATGAGGCTTCAAATCAGAATCATAGAGTCCGATCTTTCCCAGGAATGATTGAGGGAGCAGGTTGATTGTGGCTCCACCATCAACTAACACTTTATTCACTCCCACGCCATTGATTTTAGCTTGAATAAACAAAGGTTTAAGATGCAACTTCATCGAAGTGTCTGGTTTTTCAAAGACGGCATGTTGTTCTTCTACACAACCATTATTCACGACGTAATAGCATAGTGGCTTGTGAGTTGCCATTTCGTCGACAAAATCACTTTCCACTTCGTTAACTTCCAACTGAACGTCGTATTCCACAAGTAAGATCGAGACCACATTGCATATGATATCAAGACTGGGGTCAGATCCAGTGAAATTTGAAGTCATTTCTTCATCCTCCTTGGGATGATCTTTCTTTAAAATTGACAATGGGGGTGAGATTCTCTCTGTTGCTGGTTTTTTAACCATTTCGAACACCGCTTTCTGCTTTCCTTTCCCTTTGTCAACATTGGAGATGTCTTGTAACACCGTTACTTTTTTCTGGCGTTGATACCTACGCCATTGAGTTCGTGTCATAGGTTGTTTACCCTTGTAGTTATTATTGTAAGCATACCTGCTAGGTATTTCTGGTGCATCATGTCAAGGAGCATAGATCTTTCTCTTCACCCATTTGGATGGGGGAGCAGAATATCCAGATTTTTTACCTCCTGAAAAGACCCAAGTATCAGTGGGGGACTTTGCAGATGGATTGAAAGTTCCTCTCCAATTTTTCCTTTGAGAATTTCCAGCAGACTGGTCCTTGTACGGGACACCCCTTTTTTTGAAAGCAAATTTAGGGCGATTATCTTTCCACTTGCTTCCCCACCTTGTCCGTGGCTGAGAACCTTCGATTGCTTTTGCGGCTTCTTTATCGAAGACTGCGCTACATCTTGGACAAAGCATGGCGTTGGTATTGGAAATTTTACAGCGGTTAAGAAAATCAACCAAATCCTCTTCATCTTTAGGATATGCCCTTTTCATATTCTCATGGAATTGGTCTTCAGTGACCATACTGTTATCTTGAACATGGTCTTCAGTAACCATTTCAACGTCATCTAGCAAAACTTTCCCTAGTGATAGTTTGCCCTCGCTTGACTCTGCAACATCTACCATGTTTATACCAATCACTTCAGCGTACATGGAGTCGACTTTCTTTGAAGATTCGACGTCAGGCTTAGTAGTTGCTTTAGCCTTTTCTCCGAATTTTAGTCTTCCTTCATCGAGAGCCTTCTGCATAGAATCCCTGAAACGAGTGCAACGGGATAAGTTATGGCCCAAAAAACCATGAAATTTACAAAAACCTCTCTTCTTCCTCTGTTCTAGAGGAGGGAGTTTCATGTTTTCTGGCACTAAAATTATGCCATCAGCTACTAGAAGATCAAATATTTCTTCACATTTAGATACATCAAAGGTATAAGTTTTTGGGGGATATTTATCATTTTTGGGCTCTTCTACGTTTTTCCCATTTGATGGCCTTAATAATTTACAAGTGTAAAGCGGCCCATCTTTTAATTCTGCAAGATTTATCTCGTTATCTTCAACAGAATCTGAACCCCAATCGAATTCTGGCTCGCTATCTCCAGTATCGATATAAGCAACTTTTTCTTTCTTAGGGAACCTATTTGTTCTGGCTTTTTCAGCCTTAAGTCTCTCGACTTGGCGAACCCTATCTGCTAATTGTGCCATGTCCCTAAGATATTATGTATCTAATTTCTTTCGAACAGAATAATCTAAGCCACCCGCGGCCAATTCGACCAATTCGTGTTCTGGCACAGCGGTGAAACATCTGGCTTTAAGGAGTCGAAATCTGTTCAAATAGTCATCTATTGACTCATGCGTTTTCCGTCTAACACTAGCCAATTCCTTCAGACTGATTTTAGATTGGCCCATGTAAAACTGCTCATGAAAAGCCTTCTCTAATTGATTCCAACTAACTATGGAATGTGGAGGCAAAGTTGTGAACCAAGTGAATGCATTCTTTGTTAGAGAACTTGGAAAATATTTCAATTTTAAATTCTCGTTGTTTGCTAAGTCCCCAGCCTCCATAATGTATCGAGCAACATGTTCAACAGTGGACTCATTCGTTTCCCCAGCAAATTTAGTGAATTTGGGGACTTTGTGGTTTCTGGACATTTATGTTTCTAATACGAATTCGGATAAAGCCGAAACAAAATTTGGACGGTGCAATCCAGTATTGAAACCATTTTGGGCCAACAATGCTTCGACTATATTAGCTATATTATTGTGGCCCTCATAATTGTTTCGACGGGCCTGCATGACCACTTGGTCTGCATTCTGGTTTCTATTCACCATTATAGGAATCCTAACTGGCTCTTCTGGTACTTCAGGCTGCACTTCTTGCGCCTGGTTTTCAGGTACTTGGTTTATTTGTTCTTCGACAGGTGCCTCTCTCTGCCTGGCATTCGTATTTCGCACAGTTGGCGTGACGCGCACTTGGGGTGCGCCCAGAAAATCTGCTATTCGCCACATTTGTTGTGATATGGATTGATAACTGCTATTGGTTTCTTGAATGAAAGGATTGATAACCGTCGTGACTTGTTGAGTAACCATATTAACCATGTCGTGATTAGTATCTGCCATGGTTTGCCTTAACGCATTTATCGAAGCGTTGGTCAACGATTGTTGAGGCGACCCAAATGGAATAAATGCTTGTTGGGATCTCCCAAAAGAGATATTCTCCCCTTGGTTAGACAATGGTGGTATGGTCATATTTGAATTTTCAGGAAATACCAAAGTACTTGTGTGTGAAGTTTGAGTCGAAGAGGTTGGTATCCCGTAGGATCCTCTCCCACTGTTTCCTAGATTGAGAAACCTTTGAGAAAACATATTTCCCGCAGCCTGTGTAGTTTGAGCGGCCGCAGTAACCGCCGGGCTGCCTCGTGAAGTAGTATTGGCCATGATATTCGACGTACTGGCCTGTGACGTTTGTGAAGTCACATTTTCATCCGCTAGGGTGTATACAGGCTCTATTACGTGAGCCATATTACTAGTTTGGCTAGGTTGCGTAGACCCTGTCGGAATTGTTTGATTGGTCGCTGTTCCTGAAGCGGAAGCAGCGTTCGATGCCGCTGTGCCAGGAACGGTAGGAGGGCGCGTCATTTCAGGAAGCAATTTATTATTCCTTAAACGCATGCACAACACAGACCAAAAAGTTTTAGAATTGAAAAAATTCAAAGTAAAAAAAAGCACAAAAGGTCCCATTGGGCGTGCCAATTTGTTTACACTGATTTTTGGTAAACAACCGCTGGTTTCAATAATGTTTACTTGCAAGATCAACCAGTAAATCTTAAGAGCATATTGTGCTTTTTATGGTATGATGTAAACGTAATACTTGTTCGTAAAGTATTTTGATAAAGTAAAAGACAAGAACGAAATGCAAATAACTGAATTCAATGGATTTGAATCCAATCGAAATCCTGTAAAGATAGCAATAAAAGAAAAATACTTCGAAAAGCTAAGTAAATTGCAAAGTTGTTCAAAGAAATGTATTGAATTTGTAAAGACTTAATGAAAATTGGTGCACATTGTTATCGCGATTTTCGGGTGTCAAGCCATTAATTAGGCTTGAACCTTTCAATCTTTGATATTCTCTATTTTTTCTTGGGAAGGGTAAAATTGAGAAAAAACCCTTAGATTCTAAGTTCGGGGGTCGTTTTCGCTACGGGAAGGTGTTAGGCACCCGGAACGATTATGGTATTCCATAAGAACCGTTCTCCTAAGTTTATTTCTACGCTTTATTTTTAATGCTATTTATGAAAAAGAAAATTTATTTATGTTAAGAATGGGGGGAGAAAGTGTTTGAGGTTTTATTTTAGTGGACTTGGAAAGGTTTTGACCTCATGCCTACATACCCATTTAAGGGATCAAACTCCATGTAGTTCTCTCTCAAAAAATGTTTTTTTGTGTGTTTGGTTGATTTTAGTTTTTGTTGGAAAATGGTTTTGAAGAAGAGAAAGAGGCCTTAAAGGCATAAGAGAGAAAAATGGTGAATGGTTGGTTCAATTGTTATTAAAAAAGTCTAAGTAGAAATTAGGATTCATTTGGATTTGTTTAAGAAAATAAAGAAGAAATTCAATGGAGTTTTGACTCCAAGATTTGTTTGGAAAAATTTGAGTGATGGAATTGGTTTATTATTTTTTTGAAAATTGACATTTGTCTAAAAATCGCATTTCCTAAGCATACATCTAAACGGTAAACATGCAACGTGTGTGCGTGTTGGTGCTTGTGTCGGTGTACATCACTTATAGTGTCCATAGTCCTTTACATTGAGTCCTAAATACATGCTATGGTCTTGCAAGGAATTAAAAAAAGGAACTAATCTATCTAAAATTATTACAAACCCATTTGATATAGAAATGAATAGAAAAATGATGCCTAAACTATGGGATGAATGAAATGTGAGATGAAATGGTTAGTATCATAAGGCATAAAAATGGTAGAAAGGTAAACAAAATTGAATAGAATAGCAAGAGGAAAAAAGTAATGAAATGAAATAAAATGGCAAAATATACCTAAAATTGGTTATGACACTTAGACATGCATATGGCTTATAATTCCCTCATCATAACCATTTTTAAAAGAGATTTGATTTTAAGCTACAATGTGAGGATCATAAAAACACACAAGCAAAGAATCATACCATATTCCTAGGGATATTTTCTACACATTATTTAACATGTAAAAAAAAATAAAATATCACAAAATGTCAAAAAATGCACCAAGAACATATGGGAATTTAATGAGCAAGAATTAAAAAGAACAAATGAAGAAAATAAAAAAATATAAGTAAGTAAATTCTAACATTTAGAGAAAAAATTAAAATGATAGGGAAACATTTTTAGAAAATTTTTAGGAGCATAAAATGCCAAGAAAGTGTAAAAAAGTATTTAAAAACACAACAAAAAAAGCAATTTAAAAAAAACTCAGCAGGTTATAATCTGGACCGTTGGATGAATCCAGAGGTCCAGATCTAACTCCCAAGATCTCATCACAGCCACTGGATCAAAGATCCAAGGGTTTAAAAAAACACAAAAAGATAGTGTAAAAATGCAGGAAGCACAATGACCGTTAGATCAAAGATCTAACGGTTCAAACAGAAGATATACCATATTTCACACAGAAGATCACACACATGATTCAACATCAAAACACACAGCAGCCATCAGATCTTGGAACAATCCAGATCTGATGGTTCACAACACGAGGGAGCACAACAAGAGCACGCACGCGCGCGCGTGGGAACAGAGGGGCTATAAAAAGGAGTTTCAACAAAAAAAACACAAAGTTCACAAAAAAACCTCTCTCTTCCTTGGATTCTAGAGAGAGAGAGTCTGACCTCTCTCTAGAATCCGGTCATCTTCTCCGGTCATGCCAAGCTTCTCCGGCGCGGTGGCCGGCCACCTCAAGGTGGCGGCGCCGCCGCCGGAAATTTTTTTTTGCTCCGATTCCAAATTTTTTTACATTTTTAAACATCCTTTTTTCTCCTATGCATGAATCTGAGCTTAGTTTTTTGAAAAAGAATTTCAACCGGAGTAGATCTGAGTTTGAAGTCGCGGTTTTGAATGAAATTTTTTCAAGTTCTTTGTGCTTTTTTCGGTTAAAAGCTTCTATAATCCTACAGATTTACACTTGATTCGCCTTTTTCTTTGTTCTTGAGAAAAAAAAGATGAAGTTTGAGTTTTACCTGTGGTTTTCTTGGTGATTTCGAACCGGATCTTCAGGAAAACTTGAGTTTGATCTTGTTCTGTTGATTCTGGCTTGATTTCTTGCTGTTCTGATCCTCTATTCTTCTTTACAGGTTCGACATGCTCATTTTCGTCCCTCTTCTTCGTCTCCGAGAAAGTCTCTGTGATCGTGCTTGAGTTCGCCGCTTTCAGTGGTGAATTCGCACTCGAATTGCAGAGCAACGATTCAATGATGATGATTCCTTGATGAATCTCTGAGAATCAAAGCCATTTCAATGGATTCTGGTTCTGGAAATTTCTAGGGTTTTTGATTTGTTCTTGGGGATTTTTCTGTTTTGATCTAACTGAATGGAGAGAGAAAGTTGAAATCTGTTTTTGTGATGTGTCAATCATTGTGTGGATCTGTGCAGAATAATGCTATTTATAGACTGCCATGTGTAATTTTGGACCAATGAGGCGCTGCCATCTGGACTTGGACCTTTCTGTAAAAAAGAAAAATAAAAGGACTAATCTGCAATTATGAAAAAGGACTTAAAAATGCAATTTGGAAAAGTATTGGACTAAAATGCAATTTTAGAAACTGTTTCAGGGACTAAAATGCAATAAAAATAAAATTGGACTAAAATTGGTAAATTGGACAAAACGTAAAGTGAAACCAAAAAATAAAATCAACAAAAGGACTAAAATGAACCAGCTACAAAAATGAGGTATTTTAAAATACCTCTCTGCCGAAATTTTGACAGGAAAAGACCAAAATGCCCCTAGGGACTGAACTGACCCAAACTGACTCAGATGCAATTTTTGAAATAATTTTTTAGCAAAGACTCAACAATGATTCGTACAGACAGGTTGAAAAGACTCAGAGGCAAACACAGGGACTAAAATGGGTTCCACTGCAGGAAATGACCAAAATACCCTTTTGTATGATTTTTGAAATAAAATGCAAGAAAAGTAATGCGACGTTTCAGAGAGTTCTTAAATGACTTGTAATGCAAGAAAAGACACTTTGAATAATTTTATGCAAGAAAATCGAGCTTGAACGTACTTTGAGACAGAGATAGTAAAATATGCAGATGAAAAGAGAGCAAAGATTCCGAGTAAAACAACAGCGAATTGACAAGTATCAGTGTTAGAAAAGAAATTTGAACGAGTATTTTTAGGTCCAAAATCAGGGTATAACACACATATTCATACTTTGCAACTTGTTACTCGTTTGTCGCTTCCATACGGACAGTATTGAGTGTAAGTTTTTAGTATGATTGAATTGTGACCCGTTTTTCCTAAGAAAAACTTCTATTTATACAAATAGACCTATAACTGCCTAATCATAGCCATTCGATTTAAATATCGAATAGAGTCGTTGCTACCTTTTGATCTTATCCACAAAGTTGATAGCGCCTCGATAACTTCCCTTATCCGTCGAACTAAAATTAATATCTTCGATTCCTGCTAAGTTGATGGCGCCTCTTCGATAGATCCTTTTTTCAAAGCTAAGTCCATCTTTCTTAGGTCAAACCTTTGACTGCATTAAATGATAGCCTTTTCACAAATATTGGCTAACACCGTGTGAGAAAGATTAAGTGAGAAACAAACTCAGTTGGTGATTATAAATAGATGAGACCGTTAGAGAATTAGGGTTACAACAAAATAGAGAACACGTAGAAACTGCTTTGGGAGAAAAGGGGAGAAAGTGAGAAGTAAGAGAAGAGAAGAGGAGCAAGCTTGTAGAGTCCGAATTCAACCAATCTAAGGTAAAGGTGGGACTAACCTTCTTTAATCATAAGTATATGGTTCTGAAAAAGGGTTTAAGTTTGTAGTTGTTAGTAGTTTTGATGTTATAGAAATTAGGGTTAAATTTGCAAATTCATTGTTGAAAGAGTAGGTGATCCAATGAATTAACATAAGAACTGATGTTCAGGTTGTAGAATAATCATAGGTTGAGTTTCCTATTGAATTTGGGATTTGGGTGGTTGAAAATTGGGTTTTTGGCTGAAAATAGGTTTTTTCTCGTAGAACTGTCTGTCATCGCTAGCCACGGTGAGTGATCTTGTTCGCCTCGCGAGTGACTTCGATGTCAACTCGCAACGGCGAGTGTTCTACTCGCCCCGCGACTGATCAGTAGTAAAAATGGTGATTTTACAGAATTGATGTTTTGGTCCAAGTTTTATATGGTTTTGAGTGCCTTTTCATGTTTAGAAATGTTTAGACAAGTTTTGGAATCAAATTTGGGTATAGGTAAGTTAAAAATGGGATTTTGGGGTGAAAAATGTCAAGTTCCCGAGAGCTATCAGTTTTAGCTCGCCACGGCGAGTACCTTGGTCGCCATGGCGAGTGGTTCACATGTTGAACTCGCCATAGCGAGTAGACTGGCTCGCCTCGCGAGTTGTTTAGGGGCAGTCTGCCATGTTCGCGTTCTTGCGTCCTTTTCACACGTTGCTTTTCTTAGTTGGTCTTTGCGGTAAAAAGGAAAGTGTGAGGTAATTGTATTATCTTCCAGTGGTCTTAGTTTGATGTGAATACCTTTGTTGGATGATTTAATATCTATATGAATGTATATGTTGGTGAATATGATATTATATGATGTTGTTTATGATTGATGAATTATTATATGAATGTATATGTTGATGAATATGATGTTATATGATGTTGCTCATGATTGATGAATTATGAAGACATAATGCGAAATCGTTGTTATTGTTGTTGTTGCATTGGTAGTGTCAATGCATAATCATTTTAAGCGAAGGGAGCTTGATGCTCTGTTCTTTAATCAAAGGGAGCTTGATGCTCTGTGTAACACCCCATTTTCCCAACTTAAAAACTTAAAAATTTCAAAACATTTATCAGAGTAACCACACATAAACTGAATGTTACACTTCTTAAAATCTTAAAAGAGATAATTAACTAATTATCTTTCCAAAAATCATCAACATATTAATTCAAACTTTGCAGCGGATTAAATTCGTCAACATAAATAAGTCTTGGCACGCAGGCCTCATCAAACATCTCATAATTATTCAGTTAAACAACTAAATCATAAAATCATAATCAAATACGTAAAGGAATAGAAAATAGCCACAAAAGATCTCATCCCGTTATGTATCAGAGCAACTAAAAGACACAGTGAGGGATAGCCACTCACAACAGTAAAGCAACGACAACTACTCTCGATCACCTGCAAGTTACTCATACGAAGAGCAACATTTCCAAGCAGAAGGGGTGAGATTTCACAAAACAATAATATTAAACATATAATTCAACAATTATATTTAACAACATGAAAACATCATAATATTCATCATAGATAATAATATATCATATATCACTTCATCAATAGTTCATATAAAGAATTCACAACTTCAACGTCTTAGCCACTTAACAACTTTGACTCGACAAATGCGACTCTAACTCGACTATGCAACTTAGACCTTTTAGATGCATGTGGTACCAATCCAGGGCATCAATCCCTCGACGTAATAAGTATTAATATACTTCCAGGGCATCAAGCCCCCAACATAATTGAGCTAAAGCTCCAGGGCATCAAGCCCCCAACTTGGTGAGCAAAGGCTCCAGGGCATCAAGCCCTTAACAATGAATGCTAATGCATTGACACAACAACTCAACCTCTTAGAAACAACCTCTTATATAAATTCAATAATTTGGAACATCATCATCTTAATCAACTTAGACCGACTCATGCAGCTTAGTTAATAAACAAACAGCAACATAGGCAGTATGTAAATCAGCATGATATAACAATATCGAATGCAAGTCATCATCATCTTAAACATCAAACATAATTCATGTAATGTATATACAATTATATAACATTAACAACAACATTAGATTATATAATTCAGGCTTACTGAAACAACAACAGCAAGATAAACAACTTAGTTTTCTAACTTCCAAGATCAACTAACATCAACTCGTGCGACAAATATCGCATTTAACCCAACAAGGCATTCTGAACTGGGTAACTCGCGAGGCGAGAGCCTCTACTCGCTATGGCGAGTTCAGGTGTGTTATCACGATTTTGGGGTATCAAGTCATTAATTAGGCTTGAACCTTTCAATCTTTGATATTCTCTATTTTTTCTTGGGAAGGGTAAAATTCAGAAAACCCTTAGAAACTCTATGTTCGGGGGTCGTTTTCGTTACGGGAAGGTGTTAGGCACCCGTAACGACTATAGTATTCTATAGGAACCGCTTTCCTAGCTTTATGTCTACGCTTTATTTTTATTTTTATTTATTGAAAAGAAAGTTTATTTAGTTTAAGAATGGAGGGAGGAAATGTTTGAGATTTTATTTTATTGGACTTGGAGAGGTTTTGACCTCTTGCCTACATACCCTTTTAAGGGATCAAAATTCCATGTAGTTCTCTTCCAAAAGTATTTTTGGTGTGTTTCAATTGATTTTAGTTTTTGAAAATGGTCTTGAAGAAGAGAAAGAGGTCTTAAAGGCATGAGAGGAAAAGATAGTGAATTGTTGGTTCAATTATTAACAAAAAAATGTCTAAGTAGAAATTAAGATTCATTTGAATTTGATTAAGAAAATAAAAGAAAATACAATGGAGTTTTGACTCCAAGGTTTATTAGGAAAGATTTGAATGATCGAATTAATTTGCTTTGAAAAATGAATATTTTCTAAGTATCGCGTCTCCTAAACATACATCTAAAACGGTAAACATACAACGTGTGTGCGTGTCGGTGCTTGTGTCGGTGTACATCACTATAGAGAGTCCATTGTCCTTTACATTGCCCTAGTTTACATGCTATGGTCTTGTAAGGAATTAAAAGGAAATTAAACTACCTAAAATTACATGTCCATTTGACACAGAAATTGAAAAGGTAAAGTGGCTAAACTATGAGAAATGGGGATGAAATGGTAAAATGCTCAAGAAATGGATGAAAAATGAAATAAAATGGTTAGTAGTATAAGGCATAAAATAGTAAGAAAAAAAGTAAGCAATTGAATATGAGATAAAACGGTAAAATGACGACAATAACCAAAATATAAAAGGAAACGCATTACTTGAAACACAAGAAACTAACAAAACATATTAAAAACAGTAACACAAGCATATGATCAGTAGCATATTCATCACAAGATTGCATATTAATCACTCATACCATGGATCAAGATATTATGAACAAAAAGTGGCAAGAAATTGCACAAAATTCCACTAGAAAAGAAGAAAAACAATCAAGAAAATACACATATATTTTTATCAATTTTATAACATGTAAAACATCACAAAAAAGTCAAAAAAAATGTATCAAGGAACACATAGAAATTTTTTAGGAATTTTTACGAGAAAAATAGGACGAACAGTGGTTCAAACAGCAAGAAAGCATGGTGCGAATAGCAAGAAAATAGCAAAAAAACAAAGAAAACCAAAGACAGAGGCCCAAGCCCAACGCCTAAAAGCCTGGGTGCACAGGAACCACAGGATTGATCCAGGGAATCAAACCCTAGATCAAACGGCCAGGAATGAAGGGAATTGGACCGGTCTTGGACCGGTCCGGTTCACTGGCCTATAAAAGGAAGGAAGCGCCGGTTTTTTCATTTGCTAAACTCCTTTCTCTCTCTAACTCCCTCGCTCTCTCACTAGCCTCTCGTCTCTCTCTTCTCTTCGCCGATTTCTGGAAGGAGACGGCCGGAGAAGATGAAGATTCATCGGAATCTTCATCGACTCCGCCGTGAATTCCAGATTCCGGCGAGCCCTAACCTCACCAGAAAATCATGAATTCTACATCAATCTACTCGTTTCTTCACCCTAAACATGAATCTAATGCCAGAAATCACATGCAAGGCTTGAATCTTTGTAGATCTACATTTTTGTTACGGTTTTGAAAATATTTTTTAGGTTTTCAAATTCTTTGAAAGAAACTATTTGAAACCTTGAGGATCTACATGGATTCGTCCTTATTGATGCTTTTTAAGAAAGAACGGTGGAGTTATATGTTTACCTGTGATTTAATCGGAGATTTCGAACAAGATTTTTTTAGAAATCTTCGATTTGATTCTGTTTGTTGATTTTTGACTTGAAACCGAAAATAAATCGGTGTTTCTTGCTGGTTCGATTCCTTCTTCTTCTTCACCGGTTCATATTCTTCATCTTCTTTCTTTCTTCTTCTTCTTCAAAAAAAAACTCTGTGATCGTGCTTGAGTTTGTCACCACTTGGTGATGAATTCGCACTTGAATTGCAGAGAAAAACGATTCAATGATGAAGATTCACCATGAATCACTGAGAATCGACGAGAATTTGATGAATTTGTTCATGAATTTTGGTTCTGGAGAATTAGGGTTCTTGCTTGTTCTTGATGGTTTCTGAATTTTGATCTAACTGAATGGAGAGAGAAATTGGAGTTCTGTTTGTGATGTGGCGTGAATTGAATGGGTCTCTGTGGATTTCTCTGACACTGTGCACTATTTATAAGCTGCCACTTGTACTTGAGATCCAATGAAATGGTGACACCTGGACTGGTATGGCTCGGCCTTGGACTTGTTGTGACCTAGGGACCTTTCTGCAAAAAAGTAAAATTGAGGACTAAACTGCAATTAATAATAATGGACTAAAATGCAATTTTAAAAAGTTTTGGACTAAAGTGCAATTCTGGAAACTTGTTTGAGGGACCAGAATGCAAAAAAAATAAAATTGAATTAAAATTGGTAAGTTGGAGAAAAAAAGTAAAGTGAAACCTAAAATAAAATCAACAAAAGGACTAAAATGAACCAATTACAAAAATGAGGTATTTTAAAATACCTCTCTGTCGAAATTTTGATGGGAAAAGACCAAAATGCCCCTAGGGACTAAACTGACTCAGATGCAATTTTCGAAATGATTTTTTAAACAAAGACTCAACAGTGATTTGTAAAATAAGTTGAAAAGACTCAGAGACAAACACAGGGACAAAAACGGGTTCCACTGCAGGAAATGACCAAAATACCCTTTTTTGTATGATTTTTTGAAATAACATGCAAAAAAAGCAATGCAATGATTCAGAGAGTTTTCAAATGACTTGTAATGTAAGAAAGACACTTTGCAAGAAAAAGACAGGCAAAATCATGATTTGAAAATACCTTGAGGCAGAGACAGTAAAATATACAGATGAAAATAAAGTGAAGATTCAAAGTAAAACAATAGTAAATTGACAATTATCAATGGTAGAAAAGAAATTTGAACGAGTATTTTTAGCTCCAAAATCAGGGTATAACAAGGTGTAACTCTCAAAAATTTATTCTTCAACTATTCCAGGTTCAATCTCAATCTACAATCTCTCCTAATAATTATTATACATGTTCAGGCACTCAAAAACATCCAAGGTTCAACTTAAAGGTCAAAATTACGCAATCATGACAACTCTCTAGTCACACTCGCTAGGCGAGTTAATCTGCTCGCTATGGCGAGCTGCAAGGTGCAACTCGCGAGGCAGGTAAAGGTTGCTCGCGAGGCGAGCGATGAAGTTAATCACTCGCTATGGCGAGGATCATAGCTCGGGAGGCGAGCGATGAAGTTCATCCCTCGAAAGATGCGGTGGTAAACCCACTCGGTACACCACCGTTCCAACTCTTTCTGATATCTGATACGGACCAATAAATCTCGGAGTCAACTTCTTTGACTTCAATTCACGTCCAACACCGGTCACAAGAGTGACTCTCAAAACTACATGATCTCCCTCTTGAAACTCGATGTCTATCCTACGCTTATCATGGTAACTCTTTTGTCGACTCTGCGACGCTTTCATCTTTTCTTGAATCATCTTAACCTTCTCGGTAGTTTGTTGAACAATCTCGGGTCCTAAAACCACACTTTCACCTGACTCAAACCAACACAACGGAGTTCTACATCTCCGACCATACAAAGCCTCATAAGGTGCCATTCCAATACTAGAATGATAACTATTATTGTACGTGAACTCTATCAATGGAAGATGACTATCCCAAGTTCCTCCTTGCTCAAGTACATAAACTCTCAACAAATCCTCTAGCGACTGAATCGTTCTCTCCGGCTGACCATCTATCTGCGGATGATACGCCGAACTCAACCTCAACTTAGAACCTAAAGCCTCTTGCAAAATTTTCCAAAATCCAGAAGTAAATCTTGGATCTCTATCTGACACAATGCTCGAAGAACACCATGCAACTTCACAATATCATGAATATAAATCTCTGCCAACTGAGAAACAGGAAAACTGATATTAATCGGAAGAAAATGAGCCGACTTCGTCAATCTATCAACAATCACCCAAATCGCGTCGTCGTTGTTGTTGCATTGTCGAGTTGTTGTTGTTGTTGCCACATTGTCGTTGTTGTTATTAGTGAATTGTTAAGCGAAAATAATTGATGAATTGTTGTTGGAATTATTGTGAAGCATTGTTGATGATGAATTGCCGTTGTTTCAAGTTGTTAAATCCTCTCACATGAATTATTGTTTATCAGTATTGCTAATGATGAATTGAGGTTGTTATGTGTTGTTAAATTCTTTTAATGAATTATATGTTTGATGAGTCAATAATGAGTCATTAATTAGTGTCTTTTAATTAATATTTAAGTTTATTTTATATAGATTTAATATGTTTTTATTTCCTTTTAGAACTATTTTACTTCAATTGCAAGTTATTTTGTTTTAGGAACAAATATTTGAAAGATGGAGTCTTCTTCTTCTTCTTCTTCTTCTTCTTCTTAGTCCTCCTCCTCCTCCTCCTCCTTCTGCTTGAACAGTTGGGTATGCTAGAGAATATGAGGCAAAGAAGATGGCTTGAGTTGTTGGAGGACTATGATTTTGGTTTGAATTACCATCCGGGTAAAGCTAATGTAGTTGCAGATGCTTTGAGCAGGAAGACGTTACATATATGATGGTAAAGGAGTTTGAGTTACTTGAATTGCTATGATGGTTGCTAGTAATGAAACTGAAGATGGTGACTTCAAGGTTGATGATCAGGGTGTGTTGAGGTTCAGAGGAAGAATTTGCATTCCTAATAAGGATGATTTGAAAAAGTTGATTTTAGAAGAAAGTCACAGAAGTAGCTTAAGTATTCATCCAGGAGCTACAAAGATGTATCATGACCTGAAGAAATTGTTTTGGTGGTCTGGGTTGAAACGTGATGTTGCTCAGTTTGTTTATGCATGTTTGACTTGTCAGAAGTCTAAGGTTGAGCATCAAAAGCCTGCAGGGTTGTTGACACCGTTAGATGTGCCAGAGTGGAAGTGAGACAGCATCCGGTAGCTCAGTTGGCGGATATTAGTTTTCCGGTAGCTCAGTTGGCGGATATTTATATTCATAATATTGTGAAGTTGCATGGGGTTCCATCAAGTATTGTGTCGGATAGAGATCCGAGGTTCACT
Source organism: Medicago truncatula (assembly GCF_003473485.1). NCBI lineage: Eukaryota > Viridiplantae > Streptophyta > Magnoliopsida > Fabales > Fabaceae > Medicago > Medicago truncatula. The sequence goes on along the minus strand of NC_053046.1, from coordinate 21,914,802 downwards.
TCTAGATTTTGGAAGAGTTTGCAAAATGCCCTGGGTTCTAAGTTAAGGTTGAGTTCGGCTTATCATTCGCAAATAGATGGTCAGTAGGAGAGAACGATTCAATCATTAGAGGATTTGCTGAGAGTGTGTGTACTTGAGCAAGGTGGAGCTTGGGATAGTCATCTATCGTTGATGTGCATGTTAGAGACAACCTTACAGTTGAGACCTTACCGTTGAGAATCGAAGACCGTAAGGTGAAGAAGTTAAGAGGCAAGGATATACCTCTAGTTAAGGTTGTTTGGGGAGGAGTAACTGGTGAAAGTTTGACTTGGGAGCTGGAGAGTAAGATGCGGGAGTCTTATCCGGAGTTGTTTGCTTGAGGTAATATTTCGAGGACGAAATTCTCTAAGTTGGGGAGAGTTGTAACGCCCTAGTCAATATTTTAATTATTTCTGATTTATTTAGAGTCTTTTATATGATTTTAAATAATTATTGTTGATTATGTGGTGTGTTATATTTATTTATATGATTTATTTTGGTATTAAATTAGAATAAGTGAGAATTATTATTATTTTGGAGTTTGGGGATTAAATTAGAATTAATAGAATTAAGTGGAGTTAAGTGTAATTGGGAGGTTACATTAAGTTAGAGAAAAATAGAAAACTGACAGTCAGAAGCAGTTTCACGTAAAATAAGTTTTGAGAGAAAAACCAGGAACAAGGGAGAAGAGCTTAGAGAACCAGATTTTGTATAGAGATTGTTCATCTGAATTAAGGTAAGGGTGAGGTTTACTTTCAATAGTATAGATTGTAATTCTGATTTTGGTTTAACCGGTTTATGGTAGAAATTGGGAATTTGGGTCTAGGTTTGATTCTTTGATTTTTGGGTGAATTGAGTGTAGGAATCATTGTTTTAGTGTTAGGATTGTGTGCAGATTGCATACAACATTTTATTACACTTCTGTAAACTGTTTTGGGGAGTGAATTGAGAAAATTGGGATTTTTTGGGAAAAACCTGCATTCTGCCCGTACAGACATTCATCGCTCGCCCCGCGAGTAGCCTTGTCTCGCCTCGCGAGCGAACAACTTCATAGCTCGCCCCGCGAGCAGAACCACTCACCATAGCGAGTAAGTGACTGAGAGATCATGATTTTCAGATTGTTGTTATAAGGTATAAGTTGGTTAGTTTTGAGTGCCTGATTGTTTTTAGAGAGGACTGGGATAATTTTTAGATTAAAAAGATGAATAGGGAGCTTATAAATGAGGATTTAGTGAGAAAAATGTCAAAACTCCCGAGAGCACCCTTTTTCTCGTTCGCCTCGTACTCGCCACGGCGAGTAACCTTTTTCCTGAGTTCGCCATAGCGAGCAGATGTGCTCGCGAGGCGAGTTGCCCAGTACCTGAAGCTGTTTTGCTATGTTTTGAATAGAAATGAATGAACTTGATATAGAAGCTTGATTACAATTTATTGTGTTATTTTTTGGAGCTATTGAATTAATTATGATGATTTGTTGATGACTGTGATGTATGTTTATATCTCAATAAATCATACATGTTGTTGGATTGTTGAGTTGTATGTAGATATACACAAGTTGAGTCCATTGCATAAACATAAAGTTGTGAGGGATCATGCCCTGGAACGCCTTGTCGTTCAAATTGGTGAGGGCTTATGCCCTGTGAATGCTTTAACCATTCGAATTCGGTGAGGGCTTATGCCCTGTAAAATGGTACTACATGCATGTGTATAGTCGCATTTGTTGAGGAGTCTTAGTGGTGTTGTCATGTCATTGCATGAGTCGTTGTTGATGATTGAGTAGTACTTTCATGCTATTGATTGAAGTTGAATATGTTGATAATAATGTGATCATGAAATATATATATATATATTGAAATGTTGATGATATTTAGGGTGTTAGATTCAATTGATGAATTATATATCTATTATTGTTGTTTGTGAATCTCACCCCTTCTGCTTGGAAATGTTGCCCTTCCTATAGGTAACTTGCAGGTGATCCAGAGTAGTAGATGTGGTGGTTCAAGTGTCTAGGGCTCTGATACGTAACGGGATGAGAATTAGTTATTTTATTTTCATTCCGTATGCATCAAATTTTGGAAACATGTTGTGGAGCCTCTTATTGTTATTTGAAACAATATTTGATGAATAATTATGTTGAGGCCTTTGTGCCAGGATTATTGTTGGATGATGATGTTAATTATTTGAAAAATATTCCGCTGCAAATTATTGATGTTTATTAAATAGTATTTATTTCTATTTAAGAAATTTTGAAAAGCAGTGTGACATGCCTGTTTGTTGTTGAACTCTGATTATCTTATTTATTATTAATTGTTTGGGATAGCGGTGTGTTACAATCGGGGGTCATTTTTGCAGTCTTTTATACGTTAAAAACCCTTTCTAACATCAAGTATCGAATGCACATTACATCTTAAGATCTTTAAAGAAATACATAAGCAATCATTAATGAGTTTGACAATGAGTGGCATACGAGAACAAAACACGACTTATGTCCGGGTAGTAAACAACCCTAAGTACGGGAGTCTCTAGAACCTCGATTTAGATAATCGGGAATAGTCATGTTAAGTTTGAAATCTGAGTACGATAAGCCATGTATGAATAGGAATAAGTAAGTAATGGTTCACCACAATACAAGTAGGTTACGGGCTCGTGGTAATCATTCAAGTAAATTTAAGTATAAGTCTTTATGTATATACAAGACTAAATAAGTATGAACATGTCGTATCTTTCCATTATCCACGCTAGGGGGATACGAGAGGTTCACGTTAGGGGGACGGGATACGCTCCGTAAGGCGGGCCCGCACGGCATTAAGAGGAGTCTGGTGTTAGCTTCAGATAGGAATTTCACCGGCTATGTCATGGGATTATGTTCTGGGGTTACTCCACTTGGGATTAATCCGTAAAACGAATCAAGATAATATTGTATGTTACACGCTAACCCTCTAACAAAATTGATAAGTTATGAACCATGATATGATACGATTATGTTATGTTATGAGATATGTAAAAGATTATGAAGATACATTGTTGACAATCTTAGTACCTCCCCGATCGTCCAGTTCAGGATCATGTTATAAATAAGTTATGAATAGATCTTGATACATTTATCGTATCTTGACATAGCGGTCTTAGGTTCCCTTAACTGCCATGACATGTAAACTATATGACAAGACTTGTAGGCTATGACACGTAGAACCTCATGAAGATTTTAGATATGCACGATCGTCTAGGTAAGCATGTTTCACACACAATCAACCGAATGGTTGTGTTGTAGACACATGGTGACCGTAGGTTTCCCGAGGTCGTCTATAGCCTAAGATTAGGTAGAACTCACTGAGACATTATGTCTCAACCCAATCCTTATTTATTTCAGATCAGCATAATGGTTTAGGAGGATGTAGCAGACATGTGGCCGAATGAATAATCAACAAGTACTCGTTCGTACCGGTTGCAGGATATTCATATGGATTCAAGTGTTCTTGATCATGTATTGGATAGATAGTGTTGTATTGCTAGATGTACAAACGTGAATTGTTTTATACATTATTCATTCGAAGCTTTTATGTTGTAAATTTAATGTATCCAGTACTAAGTTAATGCACATGCTAAACTTTCTACATATGTTTAGTATGGGCGTTACATTTTCCTCTTACTGGAAAAATGCATACTGCGAATTATAACCTAACAATCTTTAAGAAAAAAAAGAATTACAACATTTTTTTTTTAAAAGATAACAAAAAAATTTCTCAAAACAAAAAAGAATTATAACATTTTTTATAACCAAACGAATACTTCTTTTTTCAAAATTTAAAACAAACAAAAAATTAATACTATTCAATTGGGTCAAATACATTAATGGATCGGGTTGGTTAAACAGCTGAAGCCCAGTTTTTACTTCATCTCTAACCTAGAGAACTTGCTGCAGGGAACGATTTGCAAAATTACGGAATATCGAATGGCCATGAAAGCGGTAAAATTGGTAAATTAAATTGAGTTGTTGCAGAATCGATTACCGCATACGCAAAAGCTAGGAAAGGGAGCATCATCTTTTGCGCTAGTAAACGTGGAACCAAACACTCACTTAGTTTTTCATATACTTTATATATACAAATTTAACATTCCTCTATAATTACTAGAAAAAAGTGGAAAATATTTGACAAAATTGTAAAAAAAAAAAAAAAATGATATCCGTAAGTGTCTCATGTTACACATTTCATTTCATGTATATATATTCAGGGCCGGCCCAAGGCATAGGCCAGTGGTGTGACGGTCTAGGCCCATGCCCGTAGGGGCTCGAAAAATATAATTTTAGGGGAGGGGTGGGTATAGCAAGATTTGGTTTATTGGGGGTATATTTAGCAAATTTCATCAATAGGCCCAAATAGTGACCACTGATCTATCAATTAAATGGTAATGGCCCGAACTGTTTAATGTTTTGGGTCTTTTAGTCTGACTTACTATATATACACCCATATTAAACAGATTTCTATATACACCCTCTATATAAAAAAATTGTGGTTTTTGTTTGTAATAATGTGCCAAAAAATTTATTATTTAAGAAATTGATGATATTTTTTTTGGGCCCTTTGTTCCTAATTATATGTTTCACTAAATATAAAAATATTAGTGATAATTATTAGCCATGAAATTGCGATGATATTCATAACAAAAAAATAATAATATTTTAGTTGAAAAATGACCTACTTGAATCAATTTTAATCTTTTTTTTAGAGGATAAAAAAAATAAATTATATTGATAAAGTAGTCTCAAAATTATTTTTTGGTGCTATTATTCACAAGTGCTAAAATTTTAGTCTCTATTTCTTTGGTGCTAAAATTTTAATCTACTTTGTACGTGCTAGATTTATTAACTTTTACTATTTTTTTGTTTTGTTTTGGTTTCTATTGAGTATTTGATTTATTTTAAAATGTTGCCTAAAAAACATGTATCTATTAGTGAAAAGAAAGAAAGAAAAAATGAAATGAAAAACTAATAAAATTACGACAATGAACTAAAAAAGTTTAGTCAAAAGTTTATGTAAGGGACCCTTTTCTTATATACGTCTAAGGCCCGTAAAATGCTATGAACGACACTGTATATATTATGCATACTCATTTTGTGGCCATATGAGTCCCCTCTACAAGTTAGGGTGTTGCGGACACGTAGTTGATATTGGTTGTTTGGCAAAGAAGGATCTTAGAGCATCTCCAATGCTAGAACACTATTTGTGTTCTTTAAGTATTTTGGTGGGGTCCAAAGATGCCACGTATGTATTAAGAACATTCTTCAATTTTTACTCCAATGCAAAGAACAATATTTGTGTTCTTAACTTACATTATAGAGTCCTACAATTGACTCTACATATTCCTTTTTTATTTTAATATTTTTCCATTAAAATAGTTATTTATATATTTTGTTTTCTGAAAATATTAATTAAAAATTGATATTTTTTTCTTTTCATTTTGTTAAAAAAAACACTTTTTAGTTCAAGAATAATCCAAACTACCCTCATCTTCCCATTCCCCTATTACCACTACTTCATTCTCTCAAACCACCCTCCTTCGTTACCACCATTTTCCATCAACTATCTTCCTTCTTTATTTTTGTTGATAATTCTCTAATGGATAAAACTCAGATAGAAAGTACAAAAAAAGCTCAACTCAGATTGAAGGGGGTAATCTCAGATTTAAAGGAAAATTTTCATAATTGAACTCTGAAGATTCAATTGGTTGTCTAATTTGAGAATTTGTAATTGATTTTCGGATTTGGAATTTGAAGTGTTTGATTTGGTGTTTTGATTTGTATGTTTAGAACAGGTTGTGTATTTTCTCTCACTTTCTCTCCCACTTTTTCTTATGTTTTTTCTGACAATTTTTGGCTAGAACGTGTTCTCCACATAGAACGGTTCTCCAACATGGATTCCACATCATCCATCTCCAATGGTAAAGAAAGCAAGAACTTAGTTTTGAGTTTCAAGAACACCGTGTGGAACTAGCATTGGAGTTGCTCTTATATAAAAATGCCACAAAAGAAGTGATTCTAAAGGTAGCAAAGGATGTCTCTATCCGAAACCATATAAGGAAAGTCCATGACATTGAAAAGTCTATGCCTAGTTAGTACTCAATAATCTTAATCTAGAAACTCCTTTTGGACTTTAGCCGCTCAGATACTCCCTTTTTTCCTTCTTAACTCCAAAGATATTAAACGGCACAAAAACTCATGTTGTGAAATATTGAGCAAACAATTATTTTGATGTTAAATATATGAGTCATTTTACAACTCGAGAATTTACCTTAACTCGCTTTGCTTAGGTAAACTCGATTCGAGAACTCGTACAGTTTATCTAAAATTAAAATTAAATAAAATTTATTATTTATATGACATATATAAACTAATATAATATTACAAATAGTCCAATAGTGCAAAATATGACTAAATTATAAAGGTTTTCAACTACCATAATAAAATATTATGTTCAACTAAACATCAAAATACAAAAAAAAACTTGCAAAATCATAAGTCTCTTAAGTCTTAACCATCCAAAAAGGCAAGTTTCACAAGTTCTTAAAGTTGTTAATAAAACTATTAAAAAAAAAACTAGACTTACATTTTGATTTTACTTAAGTTTACCCGAGTTTACCGAGTTTGACCTAGTTCACTCGAGTCAAACATTCAGATTTTACCAGAAATCAAGTTTATCTTCGAATTGACACGATTTTGGTACCTAAAAATGTAAAATCAATAAACTTGAAAAGTTAACACTCGATTTGTGGAACATTAATTGTCACGGTAATCTCTAAGCCTATCAAAATTTCAAATATATTATTGAATGCTTTTTTTTTTTTGGAACATAAAGGGACAATACCCATTGAATATGTCTTGTATGTGTCTTACACTCGTATAAAATTGTTAATAGAAGACACTCAAATTTGTTTTTTCATTTCAATTTTTCCTAATTTATTTAGTTTCAATATATTTAAAGACTACTTCACCAGTGATGCAAACTCACAAATTTAGTGATAAAAAGACTATTTGTTTGAAATATTTTCGTTTCGGTGAACAAAATAACCAAAACAAAGTAAAAATTGTTTCTTAACTTCTAAAATTACTCTTACGCACTCGAAAATTACTTTAATACCGAGTTCAAAAGTTTAAAGAGAAATTTCGAGCGCATGAGAACAATTTCAAAAGTTTAAAGAGAATTTTCAAACAATGTGTCAGAAAACTTTTACAATAGATGGGCTTCTATGAATATTTCCAATATGTACGCCCATGGTTTTATTCTTCACAATTCACATTATTCTTCAGTTCACAATAATGCACTTCATTTTGAATCATGTTGGGCGTACCTTGAATTTCAATTATTTGAACCAATAATTACAAGATTAATAGTTATAATTGATTGCATTGCATGCCGATTAAAAGTGTGAGTTTCAAGTATTATTGGTTAAGTCTAACATCATCTATAAATGAGTAAAATATTAGACATATAAAAGAGATGACTCATATAATTATTGTCTTAAGATTTTGAATGAAGATGTGGCATCTCCCTTCCCTTGTAGTCATAGAGCATTGGTCCCGTGGTTGCTCTCGCATGCCCCCTTACTTCCCAGCAAGTGGTATCAGAGCCCTGATTCGACTTCAAGGGAGTGGATCCTATGTTTGATCATGTTATAGGAAGTGAGAACTCACTCTTATGGAGAAGATTTTTGGATTTCATGTGTGAGTGGTTAATCTCCGCATCACATATGAATGAGTAAAATGTTGGATATATAAGAGATGTGACCCTTAAACTTGATGTCTTAAGATTTTTGGTGGAGATATGACGTCTTCCGTTGTGATATTGAACATTGAACATGTTGTTTCTCTCTTGTATTCCAGTCTTGAGCTATATTGTGTTACCTTTACTCTTGAAAATTAAACAGCTTCCCACACAAAGGTGGAAAAAACGCTTTGTGATGCATGTGGTCTAAATGATTTGGCAAAACTGATTTTAGTCAAAGGTGAGTTTAAGGTAAAATTATTATGTTTAGATGTGTTGATGGGAAAGTGAGTTTAACAATAAACTTAAATCTAAAAATCACATTCGAAAATAAAAACTATAAACTCTGCCTGTAAGTTAAAATCATTTTTTAGACAAAATAAATTTTAAATTAAAATTCTTATGCATACTCTATTAATTTGACCGTTCCTGTTTCAAATTTTAAGTACTCCCTCCGATCCTATTTATAAGAAAAAGTTAATTTTTTAAACTCATTATGTAATTAATGTATTTTGTCTAGAATATAGACCAAATACATTATTTATGCAATGAATTAAAAAAGTCAAATATTTCTTATAAATAGGACATGAGGGAGTATTTTATTACAAGATGTAAAGATCAATCAAATTTTAGGCATGTCTTAATTTGCACAATTTGGGACCAAGTGGTAAGTCATGGGAGGTGAAAGATAGTTCTTTCACTAGAGTCTAGTCCTACCTTACTAGTTGTCATCAAGACTTAAACAATTTTCTAATCATAGGTGTGTCCAAATTAAGAAGTGAAATTAATAATTAGCACATTTTGTGCTTAGTACTTTCTCTGTTCTGGTTTCATTTAATTTGTTAAAGCCAAGCCTTGTGAGACTTAAACTCTTGAGCATAATTTGTTTTGTTTCTCAAATATATCTACATATAATAATAAGTTTGTAAGGCAAAGTTATTACAAGGGTTGTCATGTAGTTAAATAAGAAGCACAAGAGGTGTTACTTCATTAAACATAGAAAAATAAAAAGCCATGTTAGTAGATAATTTTAGGCTAAAATAAAAAACCATAAATTATATACATCATTGTGACCAAACTAATATGTCATGCATCAAATGAATTTTAATGTTGTTTTTATAATTTGTACTTGGGTCTAATTTTTTTATTTTTTTTATTTTCGCACCGGTTTTCGACCCATTAAAGGTGGGCGACTAATCCGGCTCGTGAGAGGCATGCGCACTAGCCAAACGTTGTTCCTCCTGAAAATCGAACTCGATATTCCTCGAGTACATCATTGGAAGGAGCTCCTTACCATTGAACCCAGACAACTTGGTTTACTTGGATCCAATTTAGCATCAATGACATTGACACTAAAACTCAACTCACTTTCTCTCTGGCTATATTCTACACATACCGACAGTATTAGGCTTCCAAGTATGAATAGTAGTGTAGAAAATAATAGTAATTTATGTCTAATATCTCACATAACTTTCACTAGTTGAGATGTTCTATGCAAGTGGGTTGGTCATGGTTGGCAACACAATTTTTGGGGAAAGATAAGTGCTAGATTTACTAGTCTACTATATCCACCAACTATACATATATGATTTGAGTAATCAATTAATCATGATGTACAATTAAGCTAAAAGGCTTATGTAAGTTAGAAATTGACATTTACCAAACAAGGTGTCAAATTTAAAGGAAACCATATATGCCTATTTTGTGTTAAAAGTACTCTTACCTATGCCTTATTGTCTGGTTTTTAATATCTTTTGAGTCTCACAATTTTTCTTGCAAGGGACAAAGAGTTTGGAATTGCAGGTACTCTTTTGCCACAAAATTGTTAAAGATATATGAAACAGATCAAGGAGGGTGAAGGGGTCCCCCCACCTCAATATCATTCATACATTACTTTCACATGAAAAGTGAGAGATAGAAGGGTTAAATTGAAGCTGAGAGAAAGTACAAGAAAAGGACCTTGCATACTCCCCCGTTCCAAATTGTATGACGTTTTCAGCATTTTATACGCATTAAGAAATGTAATTAATTTTGTATGGGGAAGAGATATTGTAAGCTGTTTTACAAAATTTTCCTTAATAAATGTTATGGAAAAGATAAATTAAAGAATTGAAAGAAGAGAGAGTAATAAATAGTTAAGGATATAACAGAAAAAGTAACATTAATGTTTTATTGGTATTGTAAAGCGACATATAACTTGAAACAATTTTTTTTTCCAAAACGAGATACAATTTGGGACGGAGGTAATATTTTATTTTTCTGAAAATTGAATTTCTGTTGGATTTTAATTTTTGTGATAAATTGAGGCAAAGAAGGGTGTGGAAAAAGTCTGAAAATTAATAATTTCAAAGTTGTATCATTCTGTGCAATCATGAATGTGTGCATGAAATTCATACAACTTTTTAAGGAATATGTATCATTCCATTTTGCAGCAAGATAAAACCAACAACTATTTTTGTTTGATATCAGATTCAAGGGCCCTGAGCGTCAGATATTTTCACTAAGAAAGAAAATAATCATTACAATAAGCACTTAACTCTAGTCACATCCACAAGGCCAGAAAGGAAAATAGGAAATAAAAAGTCACATCTATTTATGAAGGTTTGTTCACAGATAAATGAAATGATAATTAATACTGTATGCAATTAATTCTCTGCCAACATCCAAAAAAAAAAAAAAAAAAAGATAACAAGGTTTACATGTAATTGAAATATTTTTCGGTTTGTGTTATATTGAATTCAAGTTCAGTAGTGGACCGGTATGGTGGATGATAGCACGTAGACTTTAGTTTGAGAGATGGTAGTAACCAAATCCAAGGTGATATCCAGGCATTGACACGTAGACTGGCTTCCAAGAAACCCTTTTTAGGAAAATATTTGGCTTTCAGAATGCGAGTGAGTAGGGAGTTGGGATCATTTAAGAGTTTTTAACATTGCTTACCAAGCATAGAGAGCTTAAAGGCTTCGATATTGCGAAAACCTAGTCCACCTTGATTTTTATGATGAGATAATTTTTTTTTCTATCTCATCCAATTGATCCCGCACTTTCTGTTCTTTTTTGAGCCATAATAAAAGGAGTTCAAAGTTTTTCGATCTAATCATTCAAAGAGGATGGTATGAGAAAAGGAAGCACTCATATAGTAAGAAGGTATTGCTTGAGCCACATACTTAATTAGTACCTCTTTACCAGCTCAGGAGAGTGATTAATTGGCACTCCACGATTGACATTTCTTCCAAATTATGTCTTAGATGTAGTTGAAAATGGATTTCTTGTTGCGGCCAATCATTGAAGGCAAGCCTAAATAGTTACAGCTTCCAATATTCTTTGTGACACCTAGACAAGTTGAGATAACATCTATCATATCAGGAGTTGAATTGTGACTAAAGGCTATAGCTGACTTACGAAAATTCAAAGCTTGACCAGATGCGTTTTCATAGCATAAAAGAATTTCCTTATGTTTGTTTGCTTCAGCTAAGGTTTCCTTACAGAATAGGAATCTATCGTCTGCAAATAATAAATGGCTTACGGAAATACACGTGCACCATGAAGCTCACTCACGAGTTCTCTAGTTTTTGTGTTATATTGAATTCAAGTTCAGCCGTGGACCGGTATGGTGGTCATACCATGTAGACTTTATTATACAATGACTATTCAATATGTCCATTTCAACTCCATTTTCAGCATGCAAAGCTTAGCTTGATCATTCATATCACATGATCTCCACTTTCAGTATGTCTAGCTCAGCTTGATCGTTCAGGTCACATGAGCTCCACATTCAACATATCTCGCTCAATTTGATTGTTCATGTCACATGAGCCTCCACCTACAGCATGATAAGCTTAGCTTGATCATTCAGGTCATGCAGTCTTCACCTTCAATAATGCAAGCACTTTCTTAACTAATTGTGCAACTAACCATTGTGGTCATCATGGAAGTATATCATAACATGCAACGTGTCCTACACGGACAAGTGGCGTGAGATGCACATGCCCTAACTCCATAGGCCTTGTACATACGAGTTGTGCAAAGAATGAGTAACTAGTTCCACGCTATATAGTACATGTGCACACGATCTATTGTATCTCAAAGGGTTAACCTAATGGGCATAAATATCTAAAGAGAGGCCCATTAGGTCAAGAAAGTGAGGACTACATGATAAGATACTTAGAAAAGAGGATGGATGAATTCATTTTGATCTAGAACAATGTACCAATATATTTTTATCTTAGTCATTTTCACAGTGCTCTTGGAATTCCTCCTATGACAATTCACTTATCAGCGCACCTGTTGTAACTATCTTGTGTTTACATATATAAACATTGGCACCGACTATGGGACTATGGAAAAAATTCCTAACGACATCAGAAGGTTGTTCTTAAATAAGCCAAGAATCTCAAGAACATTATAAAGAACATACAACTCACTTGTGACATGAATAAATGTCTAGAAAAGTACGTTTGCATGGATCAATCAAGCAATAAAGGCATTTACAAGGTTAATGTAAAAAAGGATATGCAATGTTCATTTAAGACTATGAACATTGAAGTACTGGGAATATTCCAATGAGAATATCATCTTAGATGTTGCAATCACTCCACTTCAGTTATGTTTTCACTATTAGGATTGATTACATCAAATACAAGTCTTACAAATCATCCTAGGTGAAAACAAATGGAACATTCTGATGATCACAATGTTCAGCTATGCACATGCTTTATACTGTGAACAGTACAGAAGGTGAAAAGTTAAAAAGCAAAACAAAAGTGAAGATCTTTCCTAACCAACTAGATATAGACACATATGAGATTTGGTACTGTACAATATCAGGCAAATCTCATAGAAGCATGAGCCTGTAGCTACATATCCACTACTCTCCCTCTTGCACACAATCCAATGCAGATTTGGAACAACTTTATCCATGTAACATTCCTGATGTTTGTGCCAAAGTTACAACACATGAATAAAGCTCAAAAAGTTATAAGGCACACATTGGATAAACCCAGAAACTCATCATACATTCATAAATAATGAACCTAGATGAAGATCATAATGAACATCAACATTTTGATGAAGAACACAACAACATTCTGATGTTCATCCTGATGGTCAGAGCGTTCACCCAGATTTTCAAGTAAAAGTTAGTGGGGCCCAGGACACATTGTAACGCCCACTTTCGTTTAATTATTTATTTAATTGAGTTTAGGCAATTATATTATATTTATATAATATATGTGTGGGTTTTGTTGATTTCAATTGATTTGAATGATTTGATGTATTTTGATGATTTGATAAGATTATGAGACTTATTTTATTGTTAAATAAAATAAGATTTGATAAGAAAATAAAAATAATTAGTTGAGGGCTGTTTTGAGATTTTAGAGAGTTTTGGGGGAGAAAGTGAGATAAGATAAGATATTAGGAAGAGGTATAAAAGGGATAGACCTAGTTTTAGAAAAAACATTGCACGTATGACTGTTTTTGGAAAAGAAGGAAAACCAAGAGAAGAGCTAGAGAGAGGGCTGCGATTTCTTTAAACTAAGGTAAGGGTGAGACTAATAATTCAGTAATATTCATTGTTATAATTCTGATGAATAATAGACAAAGTTAGGATTGATTTAGAAAAGTTTTGAAATTAGGTTAAATCCCTAAAATTGATGATCAAATGGTAAAACTTGATTAGATTGATGTAGAAACCGTCCTATAACCTTAGAATATGTTTAGGATGAATTCTGGATTTGAAATTTGGCTTAGAACCATGTTAGTTGATGAAATTTTTGTAGGAACTGCATTCTGCCCGAGCCAAAGTTCATCGCTCGCCATAACGAGCAATGATCCTCGCCTCGCGAGCCATAACCCTTTGCCTCGCGAGTTACTTGTTGTAGCTCGCCACGGCGAGCAACCCTACTTGCCATAGTGAGCTTGATCAGAGAGCATGTCATTTTCTGAGTTTTTGACTTTTGAGTTGAACCTTAGATGCCTTTGAGTACCTTTAGGTGTCTACTATTGATTAGAGAATGATTTAGAATGAGATTGAACCTGGAACAACTTTAGTTGAGAAACTGGCTTGTACTCGCCATGGCGAGCAGATGCTCTCACCTCGCGAGCACTTCCAGAACTGAGTGCATTTGAGGATTGTGAGACCTGAGTTATTTGGATTGGTTAGGAAAGGAACTTTAGGTACTAATGAGACCTATTAAAGATATTGACTGAGAACTGTGAAGCTTTTATGAAATGTTAAGTGAATGTAAAGTGAATTATTGACTGATTGCATTTACTTGAATTATTATTGAATGATCAAGAAATTGTTGAAAATGAATCGTTATTAAGCTTGATGTGATTTGATTATGCTGCAATTGTTATTTAACTAAGTTACATGAGTCTGAATTAAGTTGATGATGAACTCGAAATTATTGGATGTATAAGTGATAAGTTGATTAAGATGCTTTGTTGATAGAGTCCATGCATTAGCATACATTGAGCTATGTCCTCACCATGATCGGAGCTTTGTCCTCCACACGATAGGAGCTTTTTCCTCCACACGATTAAAGTATATTAATACTATGATGATGATTGGTACCACATGCATATAAGTGTCTAAGTTGCATTGTCGCATTTGTCGAGTTTAAAGGTGTTTATGTTATTGATGATGATTGAAGCTGTGATTACTTGATAATTGTTTATCAAAGATGCAATGTTGATTAAGACTGATTATGATGTTAATTATGATTTCGAAATTATATTGATTAATGTTATTGTGTTATGAAATCTCACCCCTTCTGCTTGAAAATGTTGCTCTTCGTATGAGTAACTTGCAGGTGATCGTGCTTAAGTGTGCAGTTTGCTGTCGTGAGTGGCCTTGCCTCACTGAGTCGTCTAGGTCGCTCTGATACGTAACGGGATTGGGTGTTTGTTATGCATGTTTCATTCTCTTACGTGAACATTTATGTTATTTTTATAATGTTGATTAACTGTTGAAGTATTTTGATGGGGCCTACGTGCCAAAACGATTTATGGATTATGAAATAATTTCCGCTGCATTGTTTAAGTAATTTGTTGAAAGTTAAATTGTTATTTAACTGATTTTGGATTATGTTATAATGTGATATCCCGTTTATGTTGTTTACTCTGATAAATGTTTAGAAATTTTTATATTGGGAAAACGGGGTGTTACAATTGGTATCAGAGCAGGTCGGTCTGTCCGGTCAATTAGAAGAGTCTTGTCGAGTCTTAGTAATATTTGTATTACTATCTTATGTTGTTGTTGTTGTTGCTGCTGCTTGTTGTAGAATATCAGAAATGGCTGGAAGGAACGATGCTGCGTTAGCTGCTGCTCTACAAGCTGTGGGACAACAACCTAACGCGAATGCTGGTGTGAATGCTGAGACCAGGATGTTGGAGACCTTCATGAGGAATCATCCTCCAACCTTTAAAGGAAGATATGACCCCGATGGAGCCCAGACGTGGGTTAAAGAGATTGAGAGGATTTTCCGTGTGATGCAGTACACCGAGGTCCAGAAAGTACGATTTGGTACTCATCAGCTAGCTGAGGAAGCTGATGATTGGTGGGTTAGTCTGCTATCTAACCTTGAGCAAGATGGAGCTGCTGTGACTTGGGCTGTGTTCAGGAGAGAGTTCCTGAGAAGATACTTTCCGGAAGATGTTCGCGGGAAGAAAGAGATCGAGTTCCTTGAGCTGAAGCAAGGAAACATGTCGGTAACCGAGTATATTGCCAAGTTTGTGGAGTTGGCAAAGTTCTATCCGCATTATGCTGCTGAGACTGCTGAGTTCTCGAAATGCATCAAGTTCGAGAATGGTTTGAGGCCCGACATTAAGAGGGCGATCGGATACCAACAGATCCGAGTTTTTCCTGATTTAGTGAATAGCTGCAGAATCTACGAGGAAGATACTAAGGCTCAGTACAAGGTTGTGAGTGAGCGGAAGACCAAGGGCCAGCAGAGTCGCCCTAAACCTTATAGTGCCCCTGCTGATAAGGGCAAACAGAGAATGGTCGATGATAGGCAGCCTAAGAAGAAGGATGCTCCTGCGGAGATTGTTTGTTTCAACTGTGGCGAGAAAGGCCACAAGAGTAATGTTTGTCCTGAAGAGATCAAGAAATGTGTCCGGTGTGGCAAGAAGGGTCATATTGTAGCTGATTGCAAGCGTAATGATATCGTATGCTTCAATTGTAATGAAGAGGGTCATATTGGTTCCCAATGCAAGCAGCCGAAGAGGGCGTCTACTACGGGTCGAGTTTTTGCTCTGGCTGGTACTTAGACAGAGAATGAGGATCGTTTGATCAGAGGTACTTGTTATATTAATAATACTCCTTTAGTTGCTATTATTGATACTGGTGCTACACATTGCTTTATTGCTTTCGATTGTGTTTCTGCTTTGGGTCTTGATTTGTCTGATATGAATGGAGAGATGGTTGTCGAAACTCCAACTAAGGGTTCGGTGACTACTTCTCTCGTATGTTTGCGATGTCCTTTGTCTATGTTTGGTCGTGATTTTGAAATGGATTTAGTTTGTCTACCTTTGAGCGGTATGGATGTGATTCTGGGTATGAATTGGTTAGAGTACAACCATGTTCATATCAATTGTTTTAGCAAGTCAGTGTATTTCTCTTCCGCTGAAGAGGAAAGTGGTGCAGAGTTCTTATCTACTAAACAGCTGAAGCAAATGGAACGCGATGGTATTTTGATGTTTTCGTTGATGGCTTCTTTATCTATTGAGAATCAAGCCGTGATTGATAAGCTACAAGTGGTATGCGACTTTCCTGAGGTTTTTCCAGATGAAATTCCCGATGTTCCTCCAAAGAGGGAAGTCGAGTTTTCTATTGATCTTGTTCCTGGAACGAAGCCGGTGTCGATGGCACCTTATCGTATGTCTGCTTCCGAGTTAGCTGAGTTGAAGAAATAGTTAGAAGATTTGCTCGAGAAGAAATTTGTTAGACCAAGTGTTTCACCTTGGGGAGCGCCAGTTTTGCTAGTAAAGAAGAAAGATGGTAGCATGAGATTGTGTATTGACTATCGTCAGTTGAACAAGGTAACTATCAAGATTAGGTATCCACTTCCGAGAATTGATGATTTGATGGATCAGTTAGTGGGTGCAAAAGTTTTCAGCAAGATTGATTTGAGATCAGGGTATCACCAGATTAAAGTAAAAGATGAAGATATGCAGAAGACAGCTTTCAGGACGCGTTATGGTCACTATGAATATAAAGTTATGCCTTTCGGTGTGACCAATGCACCTGGAGTGTTTATGGAGTATATGAATCGCATCTTCCATGCATTTTTGGATCGGTTCGTAGTTGTGTTTATTGACGATATTTTAATTTACTCCAAGACTGAAGAAGAACATGCTGAGCATCTGAAGATTGTCTTGCAAGTGTTGAAAGAGAAGAAAATTTATGCTAAATTGTCTAAGTGTGAATTCTGGTTGAAAGAAGTAAGTTTTCTTGGCCATGTTATTTCTGGTGATGGTATTGCAGTGGATCCGTCTAAAGTTGAAGCAGTATCGCAATGGGAGACTCCTAAGCCAGTTACAGAGATTAGAAGCTTCTTGGGTTTAGCTGGTTACTACAGAAGATTTATTGAAGGATTTTCCAAGTTAGCACTTCTGCTAACACTGTTGACTTGTAAAGGTAAAACTTTTGTGTGGGATGTTCATTGTGAGAACAGTTTCAATGAACTGAAGGAACTTTTGACGACTGCCCCAGTTTTGATTTTGTCGATGTCCGATGAGCTTTTTGTGGTGTATTGTGATGCGTCCAAGTTGGGTTTAGGCGGTGTACTTATGCAAGATGGTAAAGTGGTAGCTTATGCTTCAAGACAGTTGAGAATTCATGAGAAGAATTACCCGACGCATGATTTAGAGTTGGCGGCTGTAGTCTTTGTATTGAAGATATGGAGACATTACTTGTATGTGTTGGAACAAAATGTGTTTCATAATAAACCTTAATAAGTTTTGATGATAACAAGGTATTAAAAATTGTCAATTGGTTATTGCTAATAATTGTTCAAGTGTACAGGACCATAGGCAAAGTCAATAAATTTCAATAGGTCTTGGAAGAACAATGGAGAGCAAAGGAATCCAAAGCATCTGAAGAAAACTGCGTCTGAAGCTAAGAAGTGCTTCTGAAGTAACAAGTGCCTCTGAAGTAATGACGTCATTGTAACAGCCCAATTTTTAGCTAGATTTATTTTAATTACTTTTAATTGTGTTTGTGTGTGATTAATTGTGCTTGTGTGTATTTAATTGTCGTCGGGTGCATTTACGTGGATTACCGTATTAGAAGAGTATTTTAGTCATTTGACGGGTAAGGGTAAAATGGTAATTTTGGTGAGAATCATTTTAATATTTAATGAGAACCCTTATTTTACCAAGTTACTAGTGTAATGATTAGTTTTTATCGTTAGTGACCGTTCGTTATATTTTACCGTTGTTAGTAATTACCGTTGAGTGGATATAAACTTTTTGGAATTATGTTAGAATGAGTTAGGCCCATTAGAATTTGGAATTGAGCCCATTAAGGGAGATAACATTAGGGTTGTCGTAGGAAAATATCTTTCATTCACTTCACAAAACACTTTCCTAGAGAGAGAGGGAGATAGAGAGAGAAAGAGGTGAAGAGAAGAACAAGAGTGTTGAAGGGAAAGCTTGGGGAATCAATTTGGGTGACCTAGGAGCTGAATTGAAGCAAGGGTTAGAGATAATCAACTTCAAAGGTAAGGGGGTTAGTTATTATCATAATCATGTACAATCTTTGCATTTTCTCATGTTGTATGAAAATGGGTTGGTGAACAAATTGTTGTTAAATTCGTGCTCTTGCTGTGATGCTATTTTCTTGTGCTTGAATTGATGATTATGGTATGTTTATGGGTGAAATTACATGTTTCAAAGTATGTATAAATGTTAAGTTATGAAATTATGCTTAATTGATGAAATTTGATATGTTTTGATTGAAAAGAGATGTGATTCATATTCCATTAATGTGGTTATTGTTAACTGATGCTATAGTAAGTGAATTATGATTTGGGTATACTTAATTGTGGATTGATGATGAGAAATAAATTGTTGTTGATGGTTTTGTGAAATTGGTGAAGTTGAGTTAAGTGTTCATGTGAAGGACCAAAATGAACTTTTTGATATATATATGGTTGTTGACTGAAATTTTGTTATTGTTGGATGAATTGAACCTATGAGAATTTCTGTTTTCATGTTGTGGTTATGTTAGTTGAGTCGTTTGGGAGAAAACGGGTTTTTCGTGTGAAATGTCGATGTTTAAGCGTTTTCGCCAATAAGTGATTATGTGAGGTTTTGGGATGGTTGAAACATGAAATTTTTTTTATAGATTATGTTAGAGTCAAGTGTTAGGATCGTGTAGGTGAAAACGACATCAAAATCCGATTAACGGTTTGCATTTTACGCGCGAAATGGTGAAAAACGCACTTTTGGAAAAGCTGTAAGCGAACAGGCCAGAAGCACTCTTCAGAAGCATACTTCAGAAGCACACTTCAGAAGCACACTTCAGAAGCATACTTCAGAAGCACCCTTCAGAAGTAGGCCAGAAGCTTCTCAAGAAGCGAAACTGCCAGTTCCAGCATCTCCTGTTTCGCGTTCTTGCGTCTTTTTCACCTATTTCTGTTTCGAATTGGCCTTTGGTGTAAACATGAAAGTTTTAGATAATTTTGTTAGCTTTCTAATGGCGTTGGTTTCAGGTCCAAATGATTTTTAGAACTCGAGTTATGATCAAATTACTACACATGGGTCATGTGAATTTTTGTGAAAACTTAGCATAACTTTTTCTATGAGTCGTGAAACTTTTCCAAACTTGATATTGGGCTTAATGAAGTATTTAGAGGGAATAATTGAGTATGTAAATATGTAATTGGGATGTGATAATGATCATGAGATATATTTTGCTATCTTACTTGGAATATGAGAATGCTTGAATTGGTGAAACTATATGATATAGTTGATGTTGAGTGACATTGTTGATTATTGATAATATGTTGATGTGTGATGATGAATACTATGATTTATTTGTGTGGGCATGTTTTCTTGATAATGCAATGTTGTGGAGATAATCAATATAATTGGGTGTTGTCCTATATATTGAGTTGAGATTGTGATTTGTTGTCGCATTATCGAGTCCTTACACATGTCCATGCATCATAGTCGTTGTTGCTGTAAAAGGGATGAATCTTTTACTTCGAGATTATTGTAAGGCAGAGGTGAGCCTTACATGCGATGTTGACTTGTCCATCGGAGGTGACGACCTTGTTGAGATTTGGTACCACATGCATTTATGTGTCAATAAGTGCATATCATAGCATGAGTCCTATGTGAAATATGTGATTGGTGATGAATGGAGAAGAATGAAAGTTGATAATGATTGTTTGTGATTGATGTTGTGAATGAATATTTATGATTGGATAATTATTCATGTGATTGATATATGTGGATATGAACTATCAAGTTGTGATATAAGTATTTATGCATGACTATTATTATTCAAGTACATGATATTATTTGATTTGATTATTATCTGGATTATGATAATGTAATGCTTACCCCTAGTGGTTTTAACCGCCTACTTGCCTGTATGGGTGAGTAGACGTTGTGCAGGAGTAGTCTCGGTGAGTCTTTGCTTGGGATATCGGGAGCTTCCTCCGATATCGGTGTCGTGTCGGCTCTGATCTAGGCTTGTCGTGTCGGTCTAGATTAGGTTGTTTATATTTTCGTTGGGATTATTATTTTGTTGATGACTACCCGATGTTTGGGTTTTGAGATTTATCTTTTGGATATGATTTATTTGCTCATGGCATGTATATATTTGATCACTCTGATTTATATTCCGCTGTAACTGTTGAGGTTCACATACATGTCTATCGGTTTTTGAATTTTGAATAAGACGTAATCTCTATTTCTTGAATAAATGTATTATTCGCATGTTTAATTGCTTTAATAGAAATAGGAGCGTTACAGTCATCAGAAGCAGAAGTCCATCAGAAGCAGAAGACCATCAGAAGCAAGATTTCATCAGAAGCTATATCATCACCAGAAGCTATAAGTGATCAGTAAATTTAAACTGAACGATTCAAAGGAGCTGTTTTTCGTTTCAACCTCGTCTAAGAGAACGAAGAATTGAAAGGGAGGTATCAACGGTCATTTGGAAAGCATTGGGTACTTGTCCTTCGTTATCAGAGTTGACAAAGTACAAGTGTACAACCACTACCTCCACTACTCTGTTTTTGTCTACGCTACAAGACAAGACAACAGCTCTGCCTGCAGAAATGTTCCTTCAAGATGGGAATGAATTTGAAGTTGATCCTTCAAAGGACTACACCCAAATCAGGCAAAAGATTACTGGTGGATGATCAAAGGAACTCAAACGACTCTTTAGACGTGCTAAAAATCTCAACGTCTCTTTCACACCTCTATATAAAGGAGTGAGGACTTGAAGATTGGCAAGAGACATCAACACAAGTTAGAAGCGCCAAAATTCTGCCAAATTTGATTCTAAAAAGCACTTTGAATTTCTGCACTGATTTGATACATATTAGAAATTCTTAAGTCTAGAGTCTTTATTGCATTGTATTGTAAACACCACTGATTGTATATCAAGTGTTCAAAGTCAAACATTTTCTCTGTATTTTTGTTTGAATAGAAGCCTCTTGCCTGTGTGCTTGAGCATTAGAAGACTCTTGCTTTAGTGCTTGAGTATTGGAAGTCTCTCGCCTGCGTGCTTGAGCATTTGAGAAGTCTCATACTTAGAGAGTATTGAGCATTTGTAATCTGTGTGATTATTAGTGAAAATCTCCTTGGAAGTGCAAGGGGGACTGGACTACTTCCGGTTTGTGGAAGGAACCAGGATAATTGCTTGTGTCTCTCTTTCTTTTCTCTGCTCTGTTTTATTCCGCTGCATATCTGATTCTGAACATCACATTAGAAGCATTTCTAACCTGCTTCTGAAGTGTTATCAGAAGAAGAATTTTTAGAGAAAAAGAAAACACAATTCAACCCCCCCTTCTTGTGTTTTTCTCACCTTCAGTATGGTTCAAGGTTTGAGGTGTTTAACGATCACAAGAGTTTGAAGTATTTGTTCGATCAAAAGGAATTGAATATGAGGCAGCGTAGATGGCTAGAATTGTTGAAAGATTATGACTTTGGTTTGAATTATCATCCAGGTAAAGCTAATGTTGTTGCTGATGCTTTGAGCAGAAAGACATTGCATATGTCCGCTTTGATGGTCAGAGAGTTTAAGTTACTTGAACAGTTCAGAGATTTGAGTTTAGTTTGTGAATGGTCACCTCAGAAAGTGAAACTGGGAATGCTGAAGATTGATAATGAATTTCTGAAGAGTATTAAAGAGGCACAGAAAGTTGATGTCAAGTTTGTAGACTTGTTAGTTGCTAGTAATCAGACTGAAGACGGTGACTTTAAAGTCGACGATCACGGTGTGTTGATATTCCGAGGTCGGATTTGCATTCCTAACGATGTAGAGATGAAGAAAATGATTCTTGAAGAGAGTCATAGAAGTAGCTTGAGTATTCATCCGAGAGCTACGAAGATGTATCACGATTTAAAGAAGATTTTCTGGTGGTCTGGTTTGAAACGAGATGTGGCACAGTTTGTGTATTCCTGTTTAGTTTGTCAGAAGTCAAAGATTGAGCATCAGAAACCTGCTGGTATGATGGTATCTTTAGATGTGCCAGAATGGAAATGGAATAGTATATCCATGGATTTTGTGACGAGCTTGCCGAATACTCCTAGAGGGAACGACGCAATTTGGGTAATCGTTGATAGATTGACGAAGTCGGCTCATTTTCTACCGATTAATATTAGTTTTCCTGTTGCCCAGTTGGCAGAGATTTATATCAAGGATATTGTGAGGTTACATGGTGTTCCTTCGAGCATTGTATCAGATAGAGATCCAAGATTTACTTCTAGATTATGGAAGAGTTTGCAAGAGGCTTTAGGTTCGAAGTTGAGATTGAGTTCGGCTTATCATCCGCAGACAGATGGTCAGTCGGAGAGGACAATTCAGTCGCTAGAGGATTTGTTGCGAGTTTGTGTTCTTGAGTAAGGAGGAACTTGGGATAGTCATCTTCCGTTGATCGAGTTCACATACAATAATAGTTATCATTCTAGTATTGGAATGGCACCTTTTGAGGCTTTGTATGGTCGGAGATGCAGAACTCCGTTGTGTTGGTTTGAGTCAGGTGAAAGAGTGGTCTTAGGACCAGAGATTGTTCAGCATACTGAGAAAGTTAAGATGATTCAAGAGAAAATGAAAGCGTCGCAGAGTCGACAAAAGAGTTATCATGATAAGCGCAGGAAGGATCTTGAGTTTCAGGAAGGAGACCACGTGTTTTTGAGAGTCACTCCTGTGACTGGTGTTGGACGTGCCTTGAAGTCAAAGAAGTTGACTCCGAGATTTATTGGTCCGTATCAGATATCGGAAAGAGTTGGAACGGTGGCGTATCGAGTGGGATTACCACCGCATCTTTCGAATTTGCACGATGTTTTCCATGTGTCGCAACTTCGGAAGTATGTTCCGGATCCATCTCATGTGATCCAAAGTGATGATGTGCAAGTCAGAGACAACCTTACGGTAGAGACTTTACCGGTGAGGATTGATGATCGTAAAGTGAAGACGTTGAGAGGCAAGGAAGTACCCCTTGTTAGAGTCGTTTGGGCTGGAGCGACTGGTAAAAGCTTGACGTGGGAGCTTGAAAGTAAGATGCTGGAGTCTTATCCAGAGTTGTTTGCTTGAGGTAAATTTTCGAGGACGAAAATCTTTTAAGTGGGGGAGAGTTGTAACGCCCACTTTCGTTTAATTATTTATTTAATCAAGTTTAGGCAATTATATTATATTTATATAATGTATGTGTGGGTTTTGTTGATTTCAGTTGATTTGAATGATTTGATGTGTTTTGATGATTTGATAAGATTATGAGACTTATTTTATTGTTAAATAAAATAAGATTTGATAAGAAAATAAAAATAATTAGTTGAGGGCTGTTTTGAGATTTTAGAGTGTTTTGGGGGAGAAAGTGAGATAAGATAAGATATTAGGAAGAGGTATAAAAGGGATAGACCTAGTTTTAGAAATAAAAATTGCACGTACGACTGTTTTTGGAAAAGAAGGAAAACCAAGAGAAGAGCTAGAGAGAGAGCTGCGATTTCTTCAAACTAAGGTAAGGGTGAGACTAATAATTCAGTAATATTGATTGTTATAATTCTGATGAATAATAGACAAAGTTAGGATTGATTTAGAAAAGTTTTGAAATTAGGTTAAATCCCTAAAATTGATGATCAAACGGTAAAACTTAATTAGATTGATGTAGAAACCGTCCTATAACCTTAGAATATGTTTAGGATGAATTCTGGATTTGAAATTTGGCTTAGAACCATGTTAGTTGATGAAATTTTTGTAGGAACTGCATTCTGCCCGAGCCAACGTTCATCGCTCGCCATAGCGAGCAATGATCCTCGCCTCGCGAGTGATGAATGTTCATTGCTCGCCACGCGAGCCATAACCCTTCGCCTCACGAGTTACTTGTTGTAGCTCGCCACGACGAGCAACCCTACTCGCCATAGCGAGCTTGACCAGAGAGCATGTCATTTTCTGAGTTTTTGACTTTTGAGTTGAACCTTAGATGCCTTTGAGTACCTTTAGGTGTCTACTATTGATTAGAGAATGATTTAGAATGAAATTGAACCTGGAACAACCTTAGTTGAGAATCTGGCTTGTACTCGCCATGGCGAGCAGATGCTCTCGCCTCGCGAGCACTTCCAGAACTGAGTGCATTTGAGGATTGTGAGACCTGAGTTGTTTGGATTGGTTAGGAAAGGAACTTTAGGTACTAATGAGACCTATTAAAGATATTAACCGAGAACTGTGAAGCTTTTATGAAATGTTAAGTGAATGTAAAGTGAATTATTGACTGATTGCATTTACTTGAATTATTATTGAATGATCAAGAAATTGTTGAAAATGAATCGTTATTAAGCTTGATGTGATTTGATTATGCTGCAATTATTATTTAACTAAGTTGCATGAGTCTGAATTAAGTTGATGATGAACTCCAAATTATTGGATGTATAAGTGATAAGTTGATTAAGATGCTTTGTTGATAGAGTCCATGCATTAGCATACATTGAGCTTTGTCCTCACCATGATCGGAGCTTTGTCCTCCACACGATAGGAGCTTTGTCCTCCACACGATTAAAGTATATTAATACTATGATGACGATTGGTACCACATGCATATAAGTGTCTAAGTTGCATTGTCGCATTTGTCGAGTTTAAAGGTGTTTATGTTATTGATGATGATTGAAGCTGTGATTACTTGATAATTGTTTATCAAAGATGCAATGTTGATTAAGACTGATTATGATGTTAATTATGATTTCGAAATTATATTGATTAATGTTATTGTGTTATGAAATCTCACCCCTTCTGCTTGAAAATGTTGCTCTTCGTATGAGTAACTTGCAGGTGATCGTGCTTAAGTGTGCAGTTTGTTGTCGTGAGTGGCCTTGCCTCACTGAGTCGTCTAGGTCGCTCTGATACGTAACGGGATGGGGTGTTTGTTATGCATGCTTCATTCTCTTAAGTGAACATTTATGTTATTTTTATAATGTTGATTAACTGTTGAAGTATTTTGATGGGGCCTACGTGCCAAAACGATTTATGGATTATGAAATAATTTCCGCTGCATTGTTTAAGTAATTTGTTGAAAGTTAAATTGTTATTTAACTGATTTTGGATTATGTTATAATGTGATATCCCGTTTATGCTGTTTACTCTGATAAATGTTTAGAAATTTTTATATTGGAAAAACGTTTATGCAAACTTCATCAGTAGTTGAGGATGATGTGCAAGAACCACAAGAATTAGAAGAAGTTCATGAAGAAGAAGCTGAAGATGAACTTTCACTAATCTCCAAGAGAATATAAAGAATGATGATGAGAAGAAATCAAATCAGAAAGAAGTTTCGAAACACCAACAACAACACCAGAACTGAAGCTGACAAAAGTCAAGTCACTTGTTTTGGATGCAACAAAACTGGATACTACAAAAGTGAATGTCTTGACATTAAAAAGGTGCAAAGAAAACCACCCTTCAAGAAGAAGGCAATGATTACTTGGGATGACATGGAAGAAACAGAACCACAAGAAGATGAAGAAGCCAACACGGGATTGATGGCTCAGTCAGATGATGAAGAAGAGGTAATGATCTATAAAACTGATACTTTATATAAAGATGATTCAAGTTTCTTAACTAATAGATGTCATTCATTAATTAAGGAACTTTCTAAACTAAAAGAAGAAAAAGAGAAACTTCAAAACAAGTATGATGAATCTAGAAAGACCATACAAATCTTGCAAGACTCTCATTTTGAAATATCTGAACCTTCTAAGATACAAAAGAAAAACATACTTTTGAAAAAGGAAATTGAAGAATTAAAAAATGATCTTACATGTTTTATAAAATCTATAGAAACATTTCAAAACATTTTGGGATCTCAAAGTGAAAGTGCTAAAAAATTTGGCTTAGGCTTTAAAGATCCAAGCAAAATTATTAAAAGATTTGTACCTCAAAAGGCTGAAATGAAATTAAAATATTCTTACTGTGATAAACTAGGACATAGTGAGTCAACATGTTATGTTAAGAAAAAATTTAGGGTTAATACATGCGTAACCCCCTATAAGAAAAAATTGTTTAGATTTCAACCCTGTAATTTGAAGATTTTGTGTTTCGGACCTTCATGAATTTTGACTATACAAAATCGATGATATGATAGGGGGTAAACTGAAATATCTATGATATGACAGAGGGGTAAACCAAAATACTCTCAAATTACATGGGGAGAAAGTACCTTAAATTTTTTAATTGGGTTAATAGGTCTTTACCCCCTGTAATATAGGTCATTTCCAGTTTTCCCCCTGTAAAATACTTTTTTTGATTTACCCCCTGTATTTTTTTTTATTTACCCCCTTAATAGGTCAAACAAAAACCTATTTTATTTTATTTTTCAAGAATTTTTCGATTTTGTTTAGCCTATTGGGGGGGGGGGGGGGAGTAAATCAAAACAAAACAAAAATTACATCAAAACAAAAAAAATTATAGGGGGGTAAATAAAAAAAAATATTTTACAGGGGGAAAACCGGAAATGACCTATATTACAAAGGGGTAAAGACCTATTAACCCTTTTTAATTTGATGCCATGAAGGTCCAAGATCAAAAAATCTTAAAATTACAAGGTTGGAATTTAAACAAATTTTTTCACAGGGGGGTAAACCGGAAATCGCTAATATTACAGGGGTGTAAACATATATAAATTTATTAGGGAAAATAAATTTAATCTTAGCTCAGAACGCTCTCATCTCAATAGATCAGAAAGTTCACAAAAGGTTGAGAAGACTAAGAAGACATGTTTCTACTGTAACAAATCTGATCATACACGACAAAATCTTACATTAACAAAATAACTCTTAGAAGAACTAACCCTCAAGACCCAAAATTACATGGGTACCTAAAGATTTTGTCTTGTAAAATGTAGGTTTTACCTCAGGGTGCAAGAACAAAGCCATGGTACTTGGAATTGTTTTCTAACCTTTGAAAAGAAGGATGGAGGACTGGTAACATATGAAAATAATGACAAAGGTAAAATCAGAGGTAAAGGTACTATAGCTAAACTTAACTCTGCTAAAATATAAAATGTTCAGTATGTAGAAGGTTTGAAACATAATCTACTTAGCATAAGTCAATTATGTGATAGTGGATTTGAAGTTGTATTTAAACCTAACATATGTGAAATAAGACAAACCTCCTTTAACAAATTATTTTTCTCTGGATCAAAGAAAAAGAAATAATATATTTTAGATGTAAATAATATG
Source organism: Medicago truncatula (assembly GCF_003473485.1). Lineage (NCBI taxonomy): Eukaryota > Viridiplantae > Streptophyta > Magnoliopsida > Fabales > Fabaceae > Medicago > Medicago truncatula. The sequence continues at coordinate 21,887,113 of NC_053046.1, read as the reverse complement.
TCAGTTGAATCATGTTTTATGTCTCTTGAAAAAGATAAATGGATTTGGCACAAAAGGGTTGGTCATATAAGTATGAAAACCATTGCTAAACTTTCTCAATGTGATCTAATTAGAGGTTTGCCTAAAATTAGCTTTGAAAAGGACAAGATCTGTGAAACTTGTGTTAAAGGATAACAAGTAAAAAGAAGTTTCAAAACAATTGAGTTTATCTTAGAAACCTTTAGATCTTATTCACATTGATCTTTTTGGTCCAGTTCAAACTACAAGTCTAACTAGCAAAAGATATGGTTTTGTTATTGTTGATGAATTTTTCAGATTTAGATGGGTTCTATTTTTAAAACAGAGATGAATCTTTTACGGCATTTCAAATTTTTTGTAAAAGACTTCATAATGAGAAAAGTTCTAATATCATCACAGTAAGGAGTGATCGTGGAGGTGAATTTGAAAATGCACTTCAAAACATTGTTTGATGAAAATGGTATTAAACATAATTTTTCATGTGCAAGAACTCCTCAACAAAATGAAGTTGTTGAATGGAAAAATAGAACCTTGCGAGAAATGTCTAGGACAATGTTAAATGAATTAAATGTTGAAGATTGTTTTTGGGCAGAAGCCATTAATACATCTTGTTACATTTTAAATAGAGTTTCAATAAGAAAAGTTCTTAACAAAACCCATATGTACTCTGGAAAACCATAAAACCTAGCACATCTTATCTTCACATATTTAGCTGATATTGCTACATTTTGAACACTGAAGAAAAATTTGGTAAGTTTGATCCTAAATCAGATAAAGCTATCTTTTTAGGATACTCTACTACTTCTAAACTTTATAGAGTGTACAATCTAAAAACTCAGACAATTGAAATTAGTATGCATGTCATATTTGGTGAATATGATGAACATTCTCAACCAAAAGAAAGTGAAGACATTGAAGTGCCAACACTTTAAAATGTTCCCGTTCAAAACACTGAAAGTATAGTGGATAAAGATGAAGATCAGAATGTTCAGGATCAAACTCTTCAAAGTCCACCTAGAAGTTGGAGAATGGGAGGAGATCATCCTATAGATCAAATCATTGGAAGCACAACTGATGGTGTGAGAACCAGATTGTCCTTTCAAGATAACAACATGGCAATGATTTATCAATTGGAACTTAAGTCAATCAATGAAACTATTATTAATGACTCATGGATTAAGGCAATGAAAAAGGAACTTTCTCAGTTTGAAAGAAACAAGGTCTGGAACTTAGTTCCAAATAATCAAGGCAAAACCATCATTGGAACAAGATGAGTTTTCAGAAACAAACATGATGAAGAAGGTAAGGTTGTCAGAAGAAAAGCAAGGTTAGTTGCTCAAGGCTACAACCAACAAGAAGGTACTGATTATGATGAGACTTTTTCACCAGTTGCAAGGTTAGAAGCCATCAGAATTCTTCTTTCATATGCTGCACAAAAAAGCATTAAAATTTTTCAAATGGATGTCAAAAGTGAATTTTTAAATGGTTTTCTAAATGAGAAAGTTTATGTAAGTCAACCTCTTGGCTTCATAAATGAAGAAAAACGAAATCATGTTTTTAAACCCACTAAAGCAAATTTTGGTTTTAAACAAGCTCCAAGAGCTTAGTATGACAGACTTAGCACAATTTTAATTGAAAATGGATTTTCAAGAGGAAAAATTGATACCAAACTTTTTAGAAAAACCAATAACTCGGACTTACTCATAGTTCAAGTTTATGTGGATGATATCATTTTTTGTGCAACTAAAGAGAAAATGTGTGAAGAATTTTCCAATCTTATGCAAAGTGAATATAAGATGAGCATGATGGGTGAACTTGGTTTTTTCCTTGGTTTACGAATCAAACAACATCCAAATGGAATTTTCATAAGTCAAGAAAAGTTTGTCAAAGACATTCTTAAAAAATACAAAATGAATGAAGCAAAAATCATGGTCACCCCTATCCATCCATCTTCAATTCTAGATAAAGATGAGAGTGGAAATTTTATTTATGAAAAATAATATAGAGGCATGATAGGTTCATTATTGTATTTGACTGCTAGCAGAGCTGACATAGTATTTGCAGTAGGTTTATGTGCTAAATTTCAAACATGTGCAAAAGAATCTCATTGAACTACAGTTAAAAGGATTTTTAGATATCTAGTAGGTATTACTGATCTTGGCCTTTGGTGTAGAAAAGGTTCTAGTTTTGATCTCGAGCCTATTGTGATGTTGATTATGCTGGAGAGAAAGTTGAGAGAAAGAGTACAAGTGGCTCCTGTCAATTATTGGCACAAGCAATGATTGGATTGTCTTACCGAAAGCAAAACACCATTACACTCTCCACAACTGAAGCTGAGTATGTATCTGCAACAAGTTGTTGCTCTCAAATTTTATGGATCAGAAATCAGTTGGAAGATTACTCAATAAGGTACACAAGTGTTCCTATTTTATGTGATTATACAAGTGCAATTAATCTTTCAAAAAATACTATTCAACATTCTAGGTTAAGCATATTGAAATAAAGCATCATTTCATTAGAGACCATGTTTAGAAAAAGGATATTGCATTAAGCTTTGTTGATACAGAAAATCAACTAGGTGACATTTTCACAAAACCTTTAGTTGAGCATAGATTTAATTTTATCAAAGAAAAATTATTAATCATGAAAAATCTCAATAAAGATTGATCACTGATAACTAAGGGCCTTGGACTAACCCCCTTGATGTTATCTCATTCAATTCAGCTGGATCAATCTTAATTAGAATGTTCATTAGAATGTTCATGTGATCAGAATGTTCATTAGAATGTTCATCAGGTTAGAATGTTCATATAAATCATAAAGTTCCAAACCTGAATTCTAGGTCAGAAATCTCACCGTGAGATTTTTTGTTGTCTTTCTCTAGAAATCCTTCTATAATCTTAAGCATTTAATGTTTAGTTATAAGAAGCTATGTTTAAGGTTTAACCACCATATAAAACCTTAACCATCAATCAACCAATCCTTTCCTTTTCTCTCAAACGGGTAGTTTCTCTCTTCTAGCCACTACTTTTTCAGCTTCATCTTTTCCAATGCAACTGTCAAGTAACTTCCTTCTTTCCTCTTCCAACTGCAAACATTTGGTTCTATAAAATTCAACAACTGTTCAGAAACTATCCATCTCTCACATCTCTCTTTCAAGCCACTTTTTCTCATTCATTTTGAAACAAGTCCATACTCTGCTTTTTCGAAAAAATGGCTTGTACCAAAACTTCTTCATCAAATCATGAGATTCGCTTGTTACCACGTGCGCGTCGTCATCCACAACCCTCAATCTCTGCTAATGATCAATGTTTTGATCATTATCCACTCAACGAAACCCCTCTTCACACCGTTCTTCCAAACAAGATCATTCCTCTGTCAGAACCTTCAAAACCTTTACCTTCAAAGCATAGATCTTCTAAAAAACCTAACATAAATCCTAAACCAAATGCTACTAGAAGATCACAAAGGATGAGAAAAGGATCTTCATCCAAACCCACTACTTCTCACGTAGATCTAGTGTCTGATGGAGAAAAGGAAGAAAAATCAAGTGATGAAATGGAGGAAGCTTATGAAGAAGAAGTTCTCTCAAACAAAGGAGAAGAAGACGTCTTAGAGTAAACTGAAGAAGAAGAAGAAGAAGAAGCAAACTCAAAAAAAGAACAATCTGAGCAAACTCTCCTTGAACTAGTCAAGGTTGCAAGAAAGTCCTACAAAAAGATAATGATGAAGCTTCTGGTCATGCTAAGAAGCCTTCAAGGGCTGAAAATATAGCCTCTAGGGCACTTGGAGTTTCCACAAAAACTCACAAGATTGCATGTGTGCTTGCTAAATGGGCCATAGATGTTCATGCTCCTAGTATTTGATGATCCTACTGTGTTTGAGTTTGAACCATCCTATGACTCTAGGAAATCAACTTCCTAAGTCTTTTCTGGACCACCTCCCTATCCTTTTTACAGATGACTAAAGAGGGAGAAGCTTTAGGATTTATGATCTTTAGTTTTCTAAGTTTAGGCCCTAAGTAGGTCTAGTGATCAATGGTATTGGAGTTTTGGAAAACTTCACCATTTGCTTGATCATGTACTTTGAATTTCTTTTTTGTTTTTCTGAACCATATTAATCATATAATTGTACTTTATGTATAACGTTATTGAATGAATTTGATTTTTGGTTCAAATGTGCATATTTTAATTTATGCAATGAATTATGAAATTGAGGGAGAGCTTTGTAAAAATTTTAAAAACTCATCATAATAAATTATAAAAATGAGGGGGAGTATTAAAGCTCTGAAACTCTTATTATACAATCAAAATTCATAATCCTAAATCATAGGTTTATAATCTTCAAAAAGGGGGAGATTGTTGAGGTAAAATCCCTAATTAGTTTTAAAGATAATAAACCTTAATGATTAAGGAATTAATAGACTTTGATTAATTTCTTGGTATTTAACTTGTGCTCTTGAGTGTTTTACTAAGACATGAACAAGGTTTAAATTATACCAAGATTCAAGTAATCAAAGGACATTTGATTTTATGAACTAACTCTAAGGTCAGAAAAATTAGTTCCGAATGTTGCTCAATGAGTTGATCAGAATGTTCAACTAGAGATCAGAAGGTTGTTCTTAAACAAGCAAAGAATCTCAATAACATTATCAAGAACATGCAAGTCACTTGTGACATAAATAAATTTCCATAAAAGTACATTTGCATGGTCAATCAAGCAATAAATGCATTTACAAGGTTAATGTCAAAAAGGATATTCAATGTTCATTTAAGACTATGAACATTGAAATACTAGCAATATTCCAATGAGAATATCATCCTAGATGTTGCAATCACTGCACTTCAGTTATGTTTTCACTGATAGGATTGATCACATCAGATTCAAGTCTTACAAGTCATCCTAAGTAAAAATAAATGGAACATTCTGATGATCAGAATATTCAGCTATGCACATGCTTTATACTGTGAACAATACAGTAGGTGAAAAGTTAAAACCAAAGCAAAAGTGAAGATCTTGTCCTAACCAACCAGATATAGACACATATGAGATTTGGTATTGTACAATATCAGGCAAATATCATTGAAGCATGAGCCTGAAGCTGCAGATCAACTACTCTCGCCTGCACACAATCCAATGCAAATTTGGAACAACTTTATCTATTTAACATTCTGATGTTTGTGCCAAAGTCACAACACATGAATAAATCCCAAAAAGTTATAAGGCACGCATTGGATAAACCCAGAAACTCATCTTACATTCATAAATGATGAACCCAGATGAAGATCATAATGAACATCAACATTCTGATGGTCAGAATGTTATACCAGATTTTCAAGTAAAACTCAGTGGGGCCTAGGACACGTGGCATATCATCATTGGTCACCCTCCAATGGCTATATGAGCTCAAAAACTGTATAAATAGATATCAAAGGCTCAACATTACCTGCACCATTGCAAAGCATATAAGAAAAACAACCTTAGATTGTTTTGAAGCTTTAGCATCTGAATTCATCATCACCGAGATTTCAAATTGTCTCTTGTAGTGTAAATCAATTCCATCTTATCTTGTTAAGGATAAGTTGTCCCTCCATTATTCTCTTGTCTGATTTGAATGATTCAAACTCCATACAAATTGTAATCAAAATCTCATCTAGCTTTAGGCGTAGTAAAGTGCTAGTTTGAGCAAAGCTTGTAAAATTCTAAGTGGGTAACTTAGCAAGAAGGTGCGAGCCTACTGAGGCTTAAAGAATACAGGGTTGTAATTACTCAGGTGAACAAAGATTGTAAGATGCAGGATTTGAAGGGTTATGTCAAGCATCATAGTGGAAACTCTGACAAGATTGCGAGGAGTGGACTAGCCCAAATTGGATGAAGCACTATAAATCTTTGTGTGTTATTTCTCTCTTCCTTATACTCTTTAATTTCAGTATACACTACACACGCAAATACTTTTATTTTATTAATCAGTTTTTGCATAAGAACTTCAGAACATTCGGAAGTCATTTCACTAATTTAATCAGTCCAAGTAAACAACTTAAGAATTAATTTATGTTACAGATTTTAATTTTAAAGGGTCACAATTCAAATCCCCTTCTTTGTGACTAATTTATCTACTTAACCCTCTTTATTCCCCATTTTTTTTTGCGAACAGTGAGAAGCCTTACTTAGTGGTCGACATGTATGATGTTTGAAAGTGTTATTCATAATCCTTGAAGAGGTACCTAGCTCATTTGAACACTTAAAGTGTAAAAGCTAAATGGATTTGCTTTTGTCATGAACTTTGAGAAAGGATTGAGTTCGGGAACTTTCAACGAAGCTTTAACAATGTGCATGTCACAGTCAATGAATGAAATTTGTTTAAGAGCTGAGAAACGCATTGAAACCAAGGAGAATTCTCGAGTGAAGGGATCCAGAGAGATAGGAATCAGAGGTCGAACTAATAAGGATCGCAGAGAGGGCGTCTGTTAGCCTACAATTTCGACAGGATCATTTAATGCAGTTGATGAGTCATTTATTATCCTTTTTTATATGTTATTTAGTTTAGTTTTAATTAGATTTAAGTTTATTTTACATTGGTATTATTTCCTTTTTGAGATAGTTTATTACAAATTGCATTTTATTATATTTCAGGAACGAATATTAGATGGATTGAGTCTTGGAGCAAAAGAAAGGTATTTGGAGCTGATTCGGTACGAAAATACGAAGATTTGGAGACAAAATATGTTTCCCCCAAAGTCAGAAGTTTGGCACGGCCCGTGCTAACATTGGCACGGCCGTGCCACCCTCCAGAATTGCTTTTGCTGCTTTTGCTTAGATTTTAAGCTACTCTATTTTAACCCGCAGTTTCTTGTGGAACATTCTAGTAATGTAATTGCTTAGATTTTAAGTCGAATGTATGCTATAAATAGAGTAGCTAGCCATCACAAATATTCATCTTTTGTTCTCTGAAATAATAAGTGACAATTGTTTCTTTGAATAAAAGTTCACCTTTACTTTCTTGTCATTTACATTTATGCTTTCTCTCTTCTTCTCCATGTCTACAATGAACGTTAGTGAGTAGACTTCTCTTTGTCTTGGGATTGTTGGATAAGTCTAAATGACATAATCCTAATCAAACCAAGCTCTAAGCCTTAATCTTATGTAACTCTAATTTCTTTTCTAAATTCACCGGTTTAACATGGATCAACCATTATCAAACTGTGGAAACGAAAGTGGAGGGTTTGATAATTGTTTATCCATCATCTCAAATATCAATTCATAAAACGAAAGTGGAGCTTTGATATTCGAACAAGTGAATTTAGACAAGGTTTCAAAGGCAGCGAAATAATCTTTGAAATCTTTGAGACATATAGTTTTGATCTTCAAGGGAACTAATAATGATAAAGTCAGCGAAATAGGCTTGGTTGTTAGAGGAACCAAAATCTAATAGTAATCAAGTCAGCGAAATAGGCTTGGTTGCTAGAGGAACAAAAGAGAAACTGTCTTGAGAAATTAGGTCTAACATAAAGTTATAAGCTTATAGTTTGGTTTGTGAAGGACTTGTCATTTAGATGAACCAATAATCCCAAGGCTTTTATCTTTTCTTTTATTATTTGCTTTTAATTAAAAACTCAAACTTTTCTACCTTCTAAACCTTCAGTCTAATCATTATTTAAAGTTAATTGAATTCCTAACTCCCTGTCGGAATGATACTCTATTTTTACTACTTCGGTAGAACTGTGCACTTGCGGTTTTATCTCATCAAGTTTTTGGCGCCGCTACTGGGGAGTTATTGTAATTTGATTAACTTTTTAATAGTGGTTAGTCTAATATATATATATATATATATATATATATATATATATATATATATATATATATATATATCTCCCTCCTTTTCTCCTTATTTTATTATTTTATTTTTATTAATTTTTATCTTTAACCGTTCTGATCTCAGGCATGGCTCAAAACTACTATCTTTTGACTCCTTCCCCTATTTTGCCTCCTTGTTATGGAATATTTGGTCATACTGGTCAGTTAGGTAGTGTTGTTTGAAGTCCTGAGCAAGTAAACTATGCTCAATATAATCAAGGGTTTAGGAACGATCAATTTTTTCAAACCCCTCAAAATCATTTTGGACAACAAACAACACCACCTGGTTTTGAAAATAACCAAGGAGTCCCTCAAAGATACAATTGGAACTTTTGCTAGAAAATCTTGTATTAGATAACACTAGGCATAACAAAGAATTTGAAATCCAAGCTAGAATTTTGAAGGACTCTCTCGATAGGCTTTCCTCAAAAGAAGATTCTCTTTGTACTCACAACAAAATGCTAGAGATTCAAATCCCTTGATGAGTCATTTATTATCTGTTTTTATATGTTATTTAGTTTAGTTTTAATTAGATTTTATTTTATTTTATATTGGTATTATTTCCTTTTTAAGATAGTTTACTACAAATTGCATTTTATTATATTTCAGGAACGAATATTTGATGGATTGAATCTTGGAGCAAAAGAAAGGGACTTGGAGTGGATTTAGTGCGAAAATACGAAGATTCGGAGACAAAAATATGTCTTCCCCAAAGTCAGAAGCTTGGCACGGCCCGTGCTAGCATTGGCACGGCCGTGTCTACGATGAACATCAGTGAGTAGACTTCTCTTGTCTTGGGATTGTTGGATAAGGCTAAATGACATAATCCTAATCAAACCAAGCTCTTAAACCTTAATCTTATATAACCCTAATTTCTAATCTAAATTCACCGCTTTAACATGAATTAACCATTATAAAACTGTGGAAACGAAAGTGGAGGGTTTGATAATCGTTAATCCATCATCTCAAATATCAATTCATAAAACGAAAGTGGAGCTTTGATATTCGAACAAGTGAATTTAGACAAAGATTGTAAAGGCAGCGAAATAGTCTTTACAACCTTTGAGACATATAGTTTCGAACTTCAAGGATTCTAAATTGTGATCAAGTCAGCGAAATAGGCTTGGTTGCAACTTAGAACCAAAATCTAATAGTAATCAAGTCAGCGAAATAGGCTTGGTTGCTAGAGGAACAAAAGAGAAATTGTCTTTAGAAGTTAGGTCTAACATAAGATTATAAGTTTAATAGTTTGGTTTGTGAAGGACTTGTCAGTTAGATGAACCAATAATCCCAAGGCTTTTATTTTTTCTTTTCTTTTATTTTCTTTCAATTAAAAATCCGAACTTTTAACCTTTGAAACTTTCATCTAATCATTATTAAAAGTTAATTGAATTCATAACTCCCTGTCGGAACGATACTCTTTTATTACTACACCGGTAGAACCGTGCATTTGCGGTTTTATCCTTTCATCCCTCATGTAGCCTCTCCCTCCCGAACCTCCGGAATCCTTCCGAGCCAACCTAAGGCTAACCCAAAGGGTCAACCGAATGATGTTACACTTAGGAATGGTAAACAATTAGAGGACCCCGTTGTGGAAACCAAGACTAATGAAGTTGAGGTAGAGAGTGAAAAGCCACAAAGTGAGAAAGTTGTGATAGAGAGTGAAAAGCCTAACATTTCACCACAATATGAACCAAAAATTCATTTCCCACAAGGGTTTTATGAGTTCAAGCTAGATGAGCAGGTTAGGAAATTTTTTGAAATCATTCAAGCAAATTTTCCATCTAAACTTAAGGATCCAAAGAGTTTTTCCATACCATGTGTCACAGGATCCGAGATTATAGAAAGAGCCATGTGTGATTTGGGGTAGAATGTCAGTTTGATGCCATTGTCCCTTTGTGAAAGATTGGGTATATGATAGGAAAACCTTTCTAAATGTCAAGCTAATGACTATAAAGGAGCGCTTCGTGGGAGGCAACCCACGCATTTAACTGCTTTGTTTTGTTTATTTTTTGTTCTTTTAGGTTATTTTGTAGGTAATTGTCCAAGAACGATTCATGAAAATGAAAAATTTTGAAGCCCCAGAGCCCAGAACCTTGGCACGGCCCGTGCTCACACTGGCACAGCCGTGCCAGACCTTGCCTCTCCAAAACCAAACCAACCTCCAGGAACTTGGCACGGCCCGTGCCAACCTCAGCACGGCCGTGCTCGACCCCAGGTAAGGTTAAACCTCATTTTTCATCTTCTTCTTCCCTTATTCACCAAACCAAACATCTCTTATCCTTCCATCTTCTCTCTAAAACCTTCATAACCACAAAAACCATTCCAACCACAACCCTTCATTCAAAAACAACTTTCATCCACCCAATCCAAAATTCATCCAAATTCGTAGACCCCATTAACCTCACCCAAAATCCACAAATTCATCACCAATTTCCACAACCCAACCCCTAAAACTCACTTAAACCTTCTCCCCATCACTAAACCAACCTCCTTCACGAAAAACATTCACTAAAACCAACCTTCACCAAAACCACACCAAGTCCAATCAAGGTCAAGGCTATGGCTTCCAAAAGAAGTGGAAAAGAAGTTGCAACATCTTCAAGAGGACCTCCCCCAAAGAAGTAAGTACCGACAAAGAATCATGGCATAATATTCAAGGACAACAAGCAAAGGGATAGGTATAAAAATCTCATCTCTAAAGCTTTACATCCTTGCAGGTACCCTGATAATTATGACTTGGTTACACTAGGCCTTAGAGACAATGTGTTTAAATTTCTAGGACGATTAGGGTGAGTTGCTAAGTTACGACCTATGCGGGATTATGAAAATTTCACCTCTGAGTTTTTAAGTTCAATTGTTTTTACAAAGGATAGGATGAATTTTGATAACCCTAATCATCGAATCTCTTTCCGGCTTATGAACATTGATTACGAGATGTCTCTTCAACACTTTTGTGATGAGATGGGCTTCGCTAACGCGGGGTTCATCCACGACTCTTGGGATCAAAGTCTTAAGCCGGTTGACTATCAACCCGCCACATTTTGGGAACATATCACCGGCCTTAGACAATTTAACACACGTTCAAACAAAGCTAGCAATACTCACAACCCGGTGCTTAGGTACCTTCAAAGGGTAATGACTTGCACTATTTGGGGTAGGACCGAATTGGGGAACACTAGGACGGATGAACTATTCATGTCGTGGGCCATGCTTAACAACCACCCTGTTAACACATGCTTTTACTTGCTTGATTACTTTTCCCATGTCGGTAATAGGTCTGATAGTAGGGGAGAGATAGTTGTGGGTGGTATCATCACATACATAGCTAGACACTTGGGAGAGGGTGAGGACCAAGGGATTAACAAAATTGAGGGAAACAATAGGCTTAACATAGAGACCTTTATCTTTATGAACTTCATTAAGCCCCGTTCGCCCATGTCCTACACACTCAAACTCAATGTGCCTATTTTGATTATACTTTCTAACCCATCTCGGACTAACACCGAGGTGGAAGAAAATTTGTTGTATGTTGTTGATGATCCACAGGTACATGAAGAACACGATGATGAAGGCGAGGAAGATGCACATTTGCACCAAGAAGAGGAAGGTGCACAATTGCACCATGATGAGGAGCACCATGACCATGATGCCGGAGAAACCAATGAAAATGCAAGATGGGCATGGATGCACATCGAGGTCGAGAGGATAAGCACCGAGCAACAAAGGAAAGGTGTTGAATTGTCGGGACTAAGGAATGATGTCCTAAGGGGCAACCGCATATCCGAAGAAAATAACCAAATGCTTCGGAACATGATGCACCATTTTCACCTCCAAGGTCCTCCCTATAGACCTCATTGAAAAATGTGAGCTTTCTTCTTCTTCTTCTTCTTCTTCTTCTTCTTCTTCTTCTTCTTCTTCTTAAATTGCATTTTATTATATTTCAGGAACGAATATTGGATGGATTGAGTCTTGGAGAAAAAGAAAGGGATTTTGAGCTGATTCGATACAAAAATACGAAGATTTGGAGACAAAATATGTTTCCCCCAAAGTCAGAAGCTTGGCACGGCCGTGCCACCCTCCAGAATCGCTTTTGCTGCTTTTGCTTAGATTTTAAGCTACTCTATTTTAGCCCGCAGTTTCTTGTAGAACATTCTAGTAATGTAATTGCTTAGATTTTAAGTCAAATGTATGCTATAAATAGAGTATCTACCCATCACAAATATTCATCTTTTGTTCTCTGAAATAATAAGTGACAATTGTTTCTTTGAATAAAAGTTCACCTTTACTTTCTTGTCATTTACATTTATGCTTTCTCTCTTCTTCTCCATGTCTACAATGAACGTTAGTGAGTAGACTTCTCTTTGTCTTGGGATTGTTGGATAATTCTGAATGACATAATCCTAATCAAACCAAGCTCTAAGCCTTAATCTTATGTAACCCTAATTTCTTATCTAAAGTCACCGGTTTAACATGGATCAACCATTATCAAACTATGGAAACGAAAGTGGAGGGTTTGATAATTGTTTATCCATCATCTCAAATATCAATTCATAAAACGAAAGTGGAGCTTTGATATTCGAACAAGTGAATTTAGACAAGGGTTTCAAAGGTAGCGAAATAGTCTTTGAAATCTTTGAGACATATAGTTTCGATCTTTAAGGGAACTAATAATGATCAAGTCAGCGAAATAGGCTTGGTTGCTAGAGGAACAAAAGAGAAACTGTCTTGAGAAATTAGGTCTAACATAAAGTTATAAGCTTATAGTTTGGTTTGTGAAGGACTTGTCATTTAGATGAACTAATAATCCCAAGGCTTTTATCTTTTCTTTTATTATTTGCTTTTAATTAAAAACCCAAACTTTTCTACCTTCTAAACCTTCAGTCTAATCATTATTTAAAGTTAGTTGAATTCCTAACTCCCTGTCGGAACCATACTCTATTTTTACTACTTCGGTAGAACCGTGCACTTGCGGTTTTATCTCATCAGCAGTCAACGTTGGTTGATTTTTATCTTTGCAGGAATCGATGGCTTTCTTTTCAAACATAAGGATTTCGACGGTATGCGTACTTAGCGTGAAAGGGTCTAAAGGCCCGGAGTTCGACAAGATGTGAGACAAGAATTCAAGATCGTCGAAGCCAAGAAATTACTGTTGAGCCGGGAAGAATTCGAATTGTAAAGAGAAGCAGTTTCCTCAATGAAAACGTGGGAGAGAAGCAGTTGTGCAAATTGAAGAAGTGCTGATCTTGGAGTTAGGCTTTTTCTAGTTATTTTCTATGTATAAATAATAGTTTTCCATAGGCAAGACGGGTCGCAAATCACTTACAGAACTTCTAAAACACTCGAAGTACCGGCGCGAGAGAAAAGAGTTATACATAATGTATGTGAAATAATTTGTCAAACCACCTTTATTTTAATGCAATGTAATTTATGTTTTCTTTAACTTTCTGTATTTTACACTTTTAGCCTTTATTTTGCATTAACTGCGTTTCCTGTTATTTTAAAACCTTTTTATGTCGAAAGACGCCATATGGACTCGTCTTGTTCATAAAGCAACCTATGAATTTGATGAGCGCACATTTTTTTTTTTCAGAAAAACTTTGCACAACATGTCCCAAGATTTCTGGTTTGATCCTGCTTGTAATAACCAAAACCATCCCTTCTTGTTTACCCAAAACACCGGTAAACTAATTGGCACGTCCATTGGCACCCTGTTTATGCAATTTTGAAAATAATTTTCGTGTTTTCTAATAGTTTTTTAAAAACTTTTCTTGTGAACACTAATTTATGAAAATTAGTAACTATTTAAAGTAAACTTTTTCTGAGAAAAACTCCTGTTTGTGCATGCATTTAATAAGTGGTAAGGCTTTGAAAATAATGACTAAATCTTCCAGTAGTGGTGCTTCTACGTCATCACAATCATCGCAATCCTCTTCACAAGCACAATTTACACAGGCATCTATCCTTTCAAGGGGTGCTAGTGTATCAATGGTCGTGGGCAGCAGCCATGGCCATGTCAGTTTCGATGAAAAACCTTATTGTATGCCAACTTCCATGATGGAAAATTTTCATAATAATGCATCTGCATATCTACAGACCACGTAAATCCATTCATGCCATTCATTACACATAGTCCTTCAAGATTTAGTATTTTTGGCAGAAGTTCTCTACCAGTCTTAACTACAGAATATATGATGATGTTTAGGGAACAATGGATGAGAGGAACCACGAGATGGTTAATTTGCTAACGTAACAAATTGGTACAGTATTTAATCATTTGATCCAAAGTACAAACCAAAGTTACCAAGCATTAGCCACTCAAATGGGGAAGAATATCATATTTCTTCGCCCCTTCACAGCCTGTCTATCAATTGATTCCTCAGATCCAAAATATTCAACATGTGCAAGTTGTAGAACTCGCGGTTCAGAGGAAACAACTTGTGCCTCAACCCCAACCAGTTGAACAAATGATGCAGGCACATCCAGAAGTAATTTTGGTGAATAGGAATCATGATCCAGATGAAGTTGTTAGGAATATCCAATAACAAAATATCGGAGCTCAAAATAACATAGCAAATTTGGTTGGAAATATTATGGCTTAGAATGGCTTAAACATAGGTTTAAATAGGCCAAACTTTGTATTTGCTTTGTCAGAATATGTTTTACAAACTGAACTTCCTAGGGGTTCTGAAATTCCTAAGTTCACAACATTTGCTGGTGATACTAGTGAATCCACGGTCGCAACATATAACACATTCTTTGACTGAGGCTGGAGATGTTGCAAACAATGAGAATTTAAGATTAAAATTCTTTTCAACTTCTCTAACAAAAAATGTCTTTACGTTGTTCACCACACTTACACCTCATTCCATTCAAAATTAGAGAGGTTATTCCATGAACAATTTTACAAGGGTCAGTCTAAGATAAGTCCAAAGGAATTGGCGAGTGTTAGGAGACGAACAACTGAATCTATTGATGATTATTGAACAGGTTCAGTTGTTAAAGGCTAGATGTTTTACTCAAGTGCCTGAACATGAGTTAGTCGAAATGGCCGTTAGTGGCCTAGATTATTCCCTCAGGAAGAAATTAGACACTCAATACTTGAGAGATATAGCCCAATTGGCTGATAGAGTTCGTCAGGTTGAAAGACTGTGGGATAAAAAAGCCAGAACTCACAAATGTAAAAGAGAAAAGGTTTCTTACATAGACACAGATGAAAGCGACCAAGAATTCGACATAGCTTTTGAAGATTTCAAAGACAACGAGGTTAATGTTGTTGCGCTAAAACCTGGGCCACCTTATACATGTAAAATGTTGAGGCCGTCAGATGAGAAAAATCCCATCGAGAGACAATATGATAAGTACACTCCCAAAACATATATGTTCGCCGTAACCAAATGCGATGAGATTTTTTTTATCTCTTAATTGTTGATGGTCAAGTGGTGGTACCTTATGGTTTGAAAATCCAACCATTAGAGCAGTGTAAGAAGAGAGGGTTTTGTAAATATCATAATTTCTTAGGACATAAAACCTCACATTGTGTACTTTTTAGGGATTTGGTGCAAAAAGCTCTGAATGAAGGCAGACTGAAGTTTGGAGATAAAAGAAAACCTCAAATGCAAGTGGATGTTGATCCTCCAAAAGACGTCGATGCAATGTAAGCTGAATGTCACATGAATGTCAGATGGTAGAAGCTTCTATAAGCCATAAAAATGTTCAATATGGGAAGAAATATGTGGTGAAAGGCAATACCAGTAACACTTTTTCTATAAGTATTACTATTGATACTGAAAATCCAAATGAGTCAAGGAAATACGCCTACAGTAATAATTACAAAGGGAAAAATTGTAGGACTCAAACTCGGTGGAGTGGGTATCAAAGGTCCAAAAAAGTATCGCTGCAAGTACTGATAGTAAAGTGGTTGGCCCCAAAGGAAAAGAAAAAGTGGTCGAAACAGTTACAAGACCTAAGAAAGAAAGGTTGTGTAACGCCCTCTTTGAATTATTTGTTTTATTTGATTATTTTTTAATGAGTTTAGAATATATTTATATGATTATGTGATTTATTAAGTGGCTTATTATATTATTTAATAGAATAAGATTTAAAAATAAAATAATAGTAAGTTTAGGGGTTGTTATGAGATTTTAGAGAGTTTTGGTGGAGAAAGAGAAATAAGATAAAATAGAAACAAAAAGATTATAAATAGGAGAGACCTAGTTTAGAAAAAACAGAACGTACGACCAATTTTGGAGAAAAGGGAGAAAAAGCCAAGAGAAGGGAGAAGCACCTAGAGAGCTGCGATTTTCATTGTTAAGGTAAGGGTGAGACTAACTTTGCAATTCTGTTAAGTATGTGAATCAATGGTTAGGTTTAACATGAAGTAGAATGAGTTTTAGAGAAATCGAAAAGTAGGTTAAAATTGATGATTAAACGGTGAAAAGTTGTTAGAATGATGCAGAGATTGTCCCTAGACCTTAGATAATGATTATGATGAATCCTGGAATCAAGATTAGGCTTAAAACCATGAGAGTTAGTGATTTTTATGCAAAACTGCACTTCTGCCCGTAGCGACATTCATCGCTCGCCTCTCGAGCTATGATCCTCGCCACGACGAGGGATGAACTTCATCGCTCGCCATGCGAGCAACCTTACCCGCCTCACGAGTTGCACGTCGCAGCTCGCCATAGCGAGCAGATGAACTCGCCATAGCGAGCATGACCAGAGAGCTATCCAAATTTCGTGATTTTGACTTTTGAGTTGATCCTTAGATGCTTTTGAGTGCCTGAACATGTTTAATAATGATTAGGAAAGAATGTAGAATGAGATTGAACCTGGATAGATTTTAGAATAAAACTTTGAGAATATGACCTGAACTCGCCATGGCGAGCAGAGGCTCTCGCCTCGCGAGTGACCTATTTACAGAATACTTGTTTAGGATTTTGCGATCTTTGTAGCACGAGTCGTTGATAGTTGAACCTTATAATGGTTATGAGTATTATATATAATATTAATGATGATCTGTGAAGCTAATTTATGATGATTTGATGATGTTATATTGTGATATAATTGTATATGCATTACTTGAATTATATGTAAATAATTGAGACGTTGTTGACTTGCATTTGATATTATTATGTCATGTTGTTTTTGTATACTACTGTGTTGCTGTTGTTATTTAACTAAGCTGCATGAGTCGGTCTAAGTTGATTAAGATGATGAAGTTCCAAATTATTGGATTATACAAGAGTTGGTCGATTTAAGATGTTTAAGAGGTCGAGTCCATGCATTAGCATAATAAAGTTGAGGGCTTGATGCCCTGGGAGCCTATTTATGCTCAAATAAAGTTGAGGCTTGATGCCCTGGGAGCCTATTTACGCTCAAATACGTTGGGGGCTTGATGCCCTGGATAGGTACCACATGCATATAAGAGGTCTAAGTTGCATAGTCAAGTTGGAGTCGCATTTGTCGGGTCAAAGATGTTTAAGTTACCAATTTGTTGAAGCTGTGATTGTTTATCTGAACTATTAAAGATGTGATATATGATATATTAATGTCTATGATAAATATTATGATTATTTTAGGTTGTTAAATATAATTGTTGAATTATATGCTTAATATTATTGTTTTGTGAAATCTCACCCCTTCTGCTTGGAAATGTTGCTCTTCATATGAGTAACTTGCAGGTGATCGATAGTAGGTTGCTGGTGTTGCTGTCGTGAGTGACTTATTCCTCACTGAGTCTCAGGTGCTCTGATACGTAACGGGATGGGAACTTTGTTATTGCTTTTCTATTCCTTACGTATTGTTTTTGAAGATTTATGACTATGTTTTTAGATTGGATTTTTATGAGACATTTATGAAGAGGCCTTCGTGCCAAAGACTGTTTTAGATATTGAATAAATTCCGCTGCGAAGTATTAAAGATTTTGTTATTGAATTTTAAAGGATAAATAGTTATTTATTCAGTTTATAATTTTAAGAAAAGAATGTGACATTCCGTTTATGTGAATACTCTAATTATTTTTATGAAATTTTTAAGTTGGGAAAACGGGGTGTTACAGGTTGCCTCTTCCTCCTATCGAGGAGAATCCTATTGGAGATGATGAAATGGATTCAGAACCGGACATTGACGTTGTATGCAATGTAGTTTCCATTTTGCCTGCAGAATATGACGTGGTGTCTGAAGTCAAAGAATCAGAAGATGATTACAATCCAGAAAACATGGAGAAATATAAATCCATGTTGTTATGTACCAGATTATGGTTGTGGTGATTAACATAAAACCGTATTTGAGAAACCAAATGGGTATATGAAAGACCATCTCAAACCATTATTCATTCAAGTCAAAGTTGATGATATTAGAGTCAACAAATTGTTGGTAGATGGTGGTGTTGCTGTCAATTTGATGCCTCAATCTTTACTTAAGAAGAATGGGAAATATGGTACATATTTGAGACATCATAAATTAGTTATGTCGAACTATGAAGGGAAAGCTGGGTTTTCTCTTGATGCTCTCTAAGTGAATCTCATTGTGGGATCTGTTACCAGACCGACTTTGTTCATGGTGGTACCATCAAAAGCTAACTTCAACTTGCTTTTTAGTAGAAATTGGATACATGGAATAGGTTTTGTTCCTTCATCTATGCACCAGAGAGTTATAATCTAGAGGGATGATGGCTCTGTCAAAAATGTCGTGGCAGATCAAAGTTACTTTCTTGATGAAGTCAATTATGTCACAAGAAAGACTTTTGAGAAAAGCTTGGAAAAAATAACACCATGTTCTTTTGCTGAAGTTGGTTGTACTGCCCAACCAGATACGAGTTCTGTAAGGCTCCACCCAACCCATGGCTTCATGCGGAAAATGGAGATCCCTAAAACAGAACCCATGGGGAAAGATCTAATTCCCTGATCCGGGCGGATTGATTGAATGATCATCATGTCTGAGCAAGATGCTTGGAACAGGATTACGGCCTACTTGGCCGAAAATAAGATCAAGAAGGCCTTAGAGGCTAAATTACAAAAAAAGATGGTTATAGGAACCATTGAAAAAAAGATGGTCGAAACAGTTGGTGACAAACCAAAAGAAATAATGGTTGAAACACAAAATCTTGATTGCATTTTTTGTGTTTTAGCGCAAGTTATTTCAGGGTAAATGGTTTCTAAACAGAGAATGCAAAAACTTATAGAAATCAAAGATAAATTGATTCCTACTGAATGCCCTTCGACATAGTGGTTAATGCCAAAACTTGTGTGGAAACAAGGAGAATTAAATTCATATTTGAGTGAGCCATTTTCGAATCTTAATTGTTTTTATCCAGAAATTTTTCAAATTTTTGCCGTTAACAATTTGACAAGGGAATTACTTTTTGACAAAAGAGTGGTTAACATGAACGAAGAATATTTGAAAGAGTATAGGCCAGTTGTGAAACCAGGTAAAACGCTGAAAGAATAATTTTTGTCGGGAAATGAAACTTGGCATTAATAAAATCAAAATAGTGCCAGGAAACGAAATTGTCTAAGTCAAAATATTGTCAAAATATTACAAAAACTTGAAAGTGTTATGTTAACAAGTTTACATAAAAACACCAAACTAAAGAAAGTGCTAAGTTGGAGAATTTAAAATTCAAAGTTATGCTTCAGAGCTTCATAAACTACCTCATCTTGCTTCAACTTCGAGTCGACGAGAGACTCATATGACAATAATGCAGCGAGTACATTTTTAATAGTGGTAGCACTCTCAAGATGTCGAAGAGCAGCTTCTGCTTTGGAGTTTATATGATCCCTGATAGATATTAGGCTTGAACTGTCGATCTCAGCCTTTCTCTTCTTTCCTTCATCAACCTTTTATTGCAACTTTCTAATTTCATCTTCCCACAAAGGAATGTTGGTCATCAAGTTTGCTAGTTGAGCTTCTTCTTGCCGAGTTGTAGCTTCTAAGCAAAAGGCTTCTGCTTTCATGAGGTCGCTTTGATCTAACTCTTTTTGTCGAAAACGGTATTGCTTATCAGCCTCCTCAAGCAGATCTTTCTTTTGTTGGAATGTTTTTGCAATATTTTCAAAAATAGGCTCAAATCCGGCTAGAAAGCGGAGCAGGTTTCCTTTGTGTTCAAACTTTGAAAAATTGCTAAGAAGTTCTATCAGCCCCTTTATTTCATTATAGGCTCCAACATCTTGGCAAAGCGATTGCATTAGGTTTGTGGTTGAGATGATGAACTTGAACCTTTGAAATGATTGCTCATACTTGTTGACCAATGGTTCAGTTCCTGTAAAAGGTGACGCATCTTGGGCTTGAGCCGAAGAAAAGTTGTTACTTTCTGTTACCAATCTCAACTTAGCCAACGGATCCATCTTCCATCAACCATTACGGTAGAAAGAGATTTACTCTTCTCAATCCACTCCAGACCCTCGTGTTGCAGAGTTTGATCTTGCTCGACCATTAAAATATCATGGTGTTGTCCTTGACTGGATAAGTCAATACCTCCTTGTGTTTGGTCTTTATTGTTGGGGGCACCACTAGTGGCTATGTTAGGGATGAATTTCATCATCCCCATCCCCATCACTTCCTCCATCGACATTGCTAGAACTAGAATAAGACTTTGCCGAAATTGAGTCTTGAGGAATAAGGGGCAAATTTGCACTCGCCTGGTTTCACATCTCTTCCTCCTGTCGAAGTCCCTCTTCTCTGGTAAGATCAACAATCATTGTTGGTCTTGTTTCATCACTCATAAGCATAGAACTGTCAGCTTCTTCTGCGATAGTGTTTAGAGGGGGAGCAGTTGGAGAAGATTTTGGAGTCGGTCTGGCATGCGTTCCAGCAATCAAGGAAGTGTCATGTAATCAAGCAAACCAAGTTCAATTAATTAAAAATTTCATAATGTTTTAATCGTTAGATAAAGGCGAAATCTTTACCTTTTCACCTCCTGGGCTAGAGTTAGCGCTTTCTTGTCCCTTGTTGGGATTGTTTTTTTTCATTTTACTTCTACGATACATGTGAAAGCGGGGTGTTGCCAGACTTATTCTCACCAAACTTGGGATCTTCCATTTTCTTGGCAAGAGCAGAAGAGGCATCTGCTAATGCTTTGCCTTTGTTAGTTGATTGCACAGACATGTCTCTGGACTTTCGACAAAAACGACCCCTTTTCTTATGGATCCTCTGGCACAAGGAAACTCACTTTTCTTGTTTTAATTTTCGATATTTACTCACTGGCTCTTTTGCGACTTTGAAAAAAGAGAATAAGAAAATACTCAGTGTCGAATTGAGTCTTATGTTGTCTCTTCTTGCACCAGGGCATTGACTTGAGCTTTCTGTTGAGGAAAGGCTGTAAATAAGAGAGACATGCCAAACGTTCGACACAAACCTGGTGAATTCCATAATGTAAATTTTTCGATAATTGTGTAGGCCAAATTTGGTCCAAATTAGCCTAAGTTTTTTCGGTTTCAAAGCATTTTGAATGGATTTATAGCCAAAATGAAACCAAGGAGGATAGCTTGGTTCGAAAGACAAAGTGAAGTCTGCACTAGGCAATGCTGGGAATTGATGAGTCATTTATTGACTATTTTAATATGCTTTTTAGTTTAGTTTTATTTAGATTTTATATAATTTTATATTAGTATTATTTCCTTTTTAGGATATTTAACTTTAAATTGCATTTTATTATATTTCAGGAAAGAATATTGGATGGATTGAGTCTTGGAGCAAAAGAAAGGGACTTGGAGCCGATTAGACACAAAAATATGAAGATTGAGAGACAAAATATGTCTCCCACAAGTCAGAAGCTTGGCACGGCCCGTGCTAGCCTAGGCACGGCCGTGCCACCCTCCAGAGTGTCTTTTGCTACTTTTGCTTAGATTTTAAGCTACTCTATTTTTAGCCCAAATGTAATAGCTTTGATTTTAAGTCGATCAAATGCTATAAATAGAGTAGCCATCCATCACAAATATTCATCTTTACTTGGAATTCAATAAGTGACAATTGCTTTTCTAATTAAAGTTCTTTTCTTTTCCTTTATTTTCTTGTCATTACTTTTATGTTTTCTCTCTTCTCTCCCATGTCTACGATGAACATGAGTGAGTAGACTTCTCCTTGTCTTGGGATTGTTGGATAAGTCTAAATGACATAATCCTAATCAAACCAAGCTCTAAGCCTTAATCTTATGTAACCCTAATTTCTTATCTGAATTCACCGTCTTAACATGGATCAACCATTATCAAACTGTGGAAACGAAAGTGGAGGGTTTGATAATTGTTTATCCATTATTCCAAATATCAATTCATAAAACGAAAGCGGAGCTTTGATATTCGAACAAGTGAATTCAGACAAGGATTGCAAAGTCAGCGAAATAGGCTTTGCAATCTTTGAGACATATAGTTTCGATCTTCAAGGGAACTAATAACAATCAAGTCAGCGAAATAGGCTTGGTTGTTAGAGGAACCAAAATCTAATAGTAATCAAGTAAGCGAAATAGGCTTGGTTGCTAGAGGAACATAAGAGAAACTGTCTTGAGAAATTAGGTCTAACATAACATTATAAGCTTATAGTTTTGGTTTGAGAAGGACTTGTCATTTAGAGGAAACCAACGATCCCAAGGCTCTTTTTATTATTATTATTATCTTTCAAACGCTTGAAAACCCCCAACTTACAATTCTCTTCTCTCTTCTAATCATCTCTAAAAAGTTAATTGAATTGAACTACTCCCTGTCGGAACGATACTCTTTTATACTACTTCGGTAAGACCGTGCACTTGCGGTTTTATCTCATCAGGAATCTTATGCAGTGAAGTGCTAAAGTCATCATATTAGGCCTGTGCATTATTTACATAAGAAGGAAATTTTATTTTTGGAATTTTCTCAAGTACTTTTTGTTTAAAAACTAGTGCAGCTTCCTTCACAGTCTTTTCGACATTTAATGGATTATACACAACTTCAAAAAATTTCTGGAAAGCTTGAATTTCTTTGATGTGCATACCTTTATTTTTCTTCGTCTTGCTATGCAAATTAGGAAAAGAACTGATCAAGTTGGTGCGAAATGTTGTTTCGTCGACAAGGTTGGAAAGGTAGTTTATGTTAAACCATAACGAAAAACTTTCGTGCATTCATGCGAAGCGTGAAAGGAAGTAGGTATAACACCCCGTTTTCCCAACATAAAAATTTCATAAAAATAATCAGAGTATTCATATAAACGGAATGTCACATTCTTTTCTTAAAATCATAAGCTGAATAAATAACTATTTATCCTTTAAAATTCAATAACTAAATCTTTAATACTTCGCAGCGGAATTTATTCAATAACTAAAAAGTCTTGGGCACAAAGGTCTCTTCAATAAATATCTCATATAATCCAATCTAAAAACATAGTCATAAATCTTCTTAAAACAATACGTAAGGAATAGAAAGACAACAATAAAATTCCCATCCCGTTACGTATCAGAGCGACCTAAACGACTCAGTGAGACAAGGCCACTCACGACAGCACAACAACAACTAAGCTCGATCACCTGCAAGTTACTCATACGAATCTTAATATTTTATTCTCATATTTTATTCTTAATATTTTCTAAACTAGGTCTTTCCTATTTATAAAATTCCTTAACCTACTTATTTTTCTCTTATATCCAAATCTTAATATTTTATTCTAATATATATAAAATATAAAATATTTCTATAACAAATATCAAATAACAAATATATCTCTATAACATATATATATTTCCACACTAAATAACATATATTTCTACAACAAATTATATATACTTCTACAACAAATAACATTTATTTCTATAACAAATCACATTTATTTCTGCAACAAATCATATATATTTCTATAACAAATCATATGTATTTCTACAACAAATAACATTTATATTTCTAAACGAAATAACATTTATATTTCTAAATCAAATAACATATATATATATATTTATAAATCAAATAACATATATATTTCTAAATCAAATAACATATATATTATACTAATAAATACCAACATACATCATAACAAAATATCACTCGTCAAAATAAATCATATAAATCACACAAATCATATAAGTATATTCTAAACTCATTAAAATAATCAAATAATTAAAGAGGACGTTACAATTCCCCCCCCCCCCTAAAAGAATTTCGTCCTCAAAATTCAAAGCACACAAGAAAATAAATTCAATTATTGCCTAACCATCTTAAACCATATGTAGTCAAATAGAAACTTCAACAAAACATGTAAACCACATTAAAGTTAGTCAATCAAACATGATCACATAATAAACATAACTATTAATCAGAAACACAACAACAACCAATCAAACAACATAAAAGACAGTAATACAACTATTATTCGACTCAACTACTTGGCCGGACGGACCGACCTGCTCTGATACCAATTGTAACACCCCGTTTTCCCAACATAAAAATTTCATAAAAATACTCAGAGTATTCATATAAACGGAATGTCACATTCTTTTCATAAAATCATAAGCTGAATAAATAACTATTTATCCTTTAAAATTCAATAACTAAATCTTTAATACTTCGCAGCGGAATTTATTCAATAACTAAAAAGTGTTTGGCACAAAGGTCTCTTCAATAAATATCTCATATAATCCAATCTAAAAACATAGTCATAAATCTTCTTAAAACAATACGTAAGGAATAGAAAGACAACAATAAAATTCCCATCCCGTTACG
Source organism: Medicago truncatula (assembly GCF_003473485.1). Taxonomy (NCBI): domain Eukaryota; kingdom Viridiplantae; phylum Streptophyta; class Magnoliopsida; order Fabales; family Fabaceae; genus Medicago; species Medicago truncatula. Next base: position 21,862,562 of record NC_053046.1, on the reverse strand, counting down.
TATCAGAGCGACCTAAACGACTCAGTGAGGCAGGGCCACTCACGACAGCACAACAGCAACTAAGCTCGATCACCTGCAAGTTACTCATACGAAGAGCAACATTTCCAAGCAGAAGGGGTGAGATTTCACAAAACAATAATATCAAGCATATAATTCAATAATTATATTTAACAACATAAATAACTTCATCTATTAGTAATAATAATTCTTCATGTAATAATTCTTAATAGTTCAACCAACTTCTAATTATCATTTACTTCATATTCATCACATTATAAGCATCATCATATAGCACATATTAACCAAATCATAACATCATAGATCATTACATCATAATCATAGTTCATATAGAACATAACAACATCTTAATCTTAATTCATATATAACATAACAACATCTTTAATTCGTAATAACATTTTTCCACCAAGCATCTCATTAGCAACTCATGAATAGAAGACAACTTAGCAACTATACGTAACATCATCAATTCATAATAATAATTATTCATCAAACATCTCATTATCAATTCATGAATAAAAGACAACTTATCAACTTAACATAACCATCATCATGTACATTTAACAACTCGTAGATAACATCATGTAATCATCATCACTAATAAATTAAACAACACAATATAATCATCATCTCATAATAATTTAGACCACACAATATAATCATCACTTAATAATAATAATCATATATAATACAACATAATAATAATCATATACAATACATCATAATCTTCACTTAATAATAATAATTATATACATCACAACATAAACATCATCTTATAACAACATACTCATCATTTTATAATAATATAACAACAACATATTCATAAAAATATAACAACAACATATTCATCATCTTATAAAAATATAAACATCACATAATAACATCATGATCAACATCACAAACAACATCATATAAAAACATCACAAACAACATCATATCAACATCATAAACAACATAATAACATCATAATCAATATCATAAACAACATAGCAACATCATAAGCAACTTGACAACGTCATGAACATCGTATAATCTTCATAGGTACTTCTTTAACAACACATGGGTAGAAGACAACTTAGCAACTCAAAGATGATAATTCATTAACAACTTAACAACTCATGGATGATAATTCATCAACAATGACTTTGACTCGACAAATGCAACAATGCAACCAAAACCTCTTATATGCATGTGGTACCAATTCAGGGCATTAGCCCCCAACATCATAGTATTAATATACTTTTAGGGCATCGTGGTGAGGACAAAGCTCAAATCGTGGTGAGGACAAAGCTCCAGGGCATGAGCCCCCAACGAATGTATGCTAATGTAGGGACTCTATCATCTAAACATCTTAATCATCATCTCATATACATCCAATAATTTGGAACATTTCTTACAACTTAAACATCTCATATGACTTAAACCAACATTAGCATCTTAATGATATTAATACATCACATCAGCAAGGCAACAACATCAAATAATTCACAGCAAGTCAACGTCAACAATAATCATCAAATACAATCATTACAAACTTCATATCATCATCATCCACAATATATAATATTCTCTCAATAATCATCAAAGTAAATCATATTCATCACAACAACAAAACCGCATCATTCGATAATAATAATCATCATATATAACAATTACAAATGCACATCATCAACATCTCAAGGTTCAACTCATAACAACTCGTACTACAAGGATCTCATTTAACCTAAACATGGCATTCTGTAACACAAGTGCTCGCGAGGCGAGAGCCTCTGCTTGCCATGGCGAGTTCAGTCAGATTATCCAAAGTTTCATTCTAAGTCTTTCCAGGTTCAATCTCATCCTACATTCTTTCCTAATCAATATTAGACATGTTCAGGCACTCTGGTCAGGAAATCACGAAATCACGAAATCTTGCATGCTCTCTGGTCAGGTTCGCGAGGCGAGTTCAACTGCTCGCTATGGCGAGCTACAACGTGCAACTCGTGAGGCGAGGAAAGGTTGCTCGCGTGGCGAGCGATGAAGTTCATCCGTCGCCGTGGCAAGCGATGAATGTCGCTATGGGCAGAAGTGTAGTTTTGCCTAAAAATCATCAATTCTCATGGTTTTAAGCCTAATCTCAATTCCAGAATTCATCTTAATCATTATCTAAGGTCTAAGGACAGTATCTACATCTTTTTAACAAGTTTTCACTGTTTAATCATCAATTCTCTCATTAACCCTAGTTTTCCAACTTCTCTAATCCAATCCTACAACTTGTTAATTACAACCAATTGAATTACAGAATTAATAGAATTGTATGCTAGTCTCACCCTTACCTTAAAGAATGAAAATCGCAGCCTCTAGGTCTTCTCCCTCTTCTCTTGGCTTTTTCTCCCTTTTCTCCAAAAACAGTCGTACGTTATATTTTTCTAAACTAGGTCTTTCCTATTTATAAAATTCTTTAACCTACTTATTTTTCTCTTATATCCAAATCTTAATATTTTATTCTAATATATATAAAATATAAAATATTTCTATAAAAAATAACAAATAACAAATATATCTCTATAACATATATATATTTCCACACTAAATAACATATATTTCTACAACAAATTATATATACTTCTACAACAAATAACATTTATTTTTATAACAAATCACATTTATTTCTGCAACAAATCATATATATTTCTATAACAAATCATATATATTTCTACAACAAATAACATTTATATTTCTAAATCAAATAACATATATATTTCTAAATCAAATAACATATATATATTTCTAAATCAAATAGCATATATATTATACTAATAAATACCAACATATATCATAACAAAATATCACTCATCAAAATAAATCACACAAATCATATAAGTATATTCTAAACTCATTAAAATAATCAAATAATTAAAGAGGGCGTTACAGTAGGTACAAAGTATGGAATATGACCAACAAGAGAATGAAGGCATTGTTGATATTGAGCCTCTGACATTTTGTCGAAATCATCATCATAAATCGTCTTGAGAATCATGGCTATAGAAGCTGGATGAAGCTGGCTTAAACCAAATTGCATCACTACTGGGTGTGGGTAGTAGCCTATCACCTTATAATATGTCTTGCCAGTGGTTAATCTTACAGGGAGAAAAGATGGGGTCAAGTAGTTCTTCCAGACTTCAATATTATCTTCTAGAGCTACAAAGTCCTTTGTGGAGAATCCCTATTTAAACCATCTGAGTCCTGGTTTTCGATCAATAAATGGAGCCATGATTGGTTTGAAGGTATCACAACTGGAAAAGACGCCAAAATATTCCGAGAAGGTTTCGACAAGTGTACGACTGTTGGACTTTCTTGAGAGATAAGAAAGTCAAACTCCTTCTGTTCTCCGTTTCTTGGCTTCCTTATCATGGATTGGAGAAATGTGAAACTGCAATTGCTTCTGAAAAGTGGCAATTACCCACAGTTGAAAGTGCCACCAAGGGCCAGCATGATTCAAATCGTTTTGTCTGCAATAGTCTTCATGGTTTGACATCCAGTTCTCATGGAATCATATAGGTTTCCTAAAAGCAATTTGCTTAAGCAAAACGAGTGACCTTCGTGAAGTTGAATAGCCATGATAACAAAACTTCTGGGCACTTGGAGAGAACGGTTACAAAAGACATATTGGCTTAAATAGAAAGCTAGAAAGGCAATGTGGTATGTGTCAGAAACTTCGATGGTGTCTTTGTCAAAGTATTTGTTCATGAATGGACCATAAGTGGTTGGGTCAGGTGAAAATTGTGTCTCACATTCTCGGTTGATGAGTCATTTATTACCTATTTTTATATGTTATTTAGTTTAGTTTTAATTAGATTTTATTTTATTTTATATTAGTATTATTTCCTTTTTAGGATAGTTTACTACAAATTGCATTTTATTTTATTTCAGGAAAGAATATTGGATGGATTGAGTCTTGGAGCAAAAGAAAGGAACTTGGAGCTGATTCAGTGCGAAAATACGAAGATTCAGAGACAAAAATATGTCTCCCCAAAGTCAGAAGCTTGGCACAGCCCGTGCTAGCATTGGCACGGCCGTGCCACCTTCCAGAGTCACTTTTGCTGCTTTTGCTTATATTTTAAGCTACTCTATTTTAACCCGCAGTTTCTTGTGGAACATTCCAGTAATGTAATTGCTTAGATTTTAAGCCGAATGTATGCTATAAATAGAGTAGCTATCCATCACAAATATTCATCTTTTCTTGGAATTCAATAAGTGACAATTATTTTTCTAATAAATGTTCTTTTCTTTTCTTTTACTTTCCTGTCATTTACTTGTATGCTTTCTCTCTTCTTCTCTATGTCTACGATGAACATGAGTGAGTAGACTTCTCCTTGTCTTGGGATTGTTGGATAAGTCTAAATGACATAATCCTAATCAAACCAAGCTCTAAGCCTTAATCTTATGTAACCCTAATTTCTTATCTAAATTCACCACTTAAACATGGATCAACCATTATCAAACTGTGGAAACGAAAGTGGAGGGTTTGATAATTGTTTATCCATCATCTCAAATATCAATTCATAAAACGAAAGTGGAGCTTTGATATTTGAACAAGTGAATTTAGACAAGGATTGCAAAGGCAACGAAATAGTCTTTGCAATCCTTGAGACATATAGTTTCGATCTTCAAAAGAACTAATAATGATCAAGTCAGCGAAATAGGCTTGGTTGTTAGAGGAACCAAAATCTAATAGTAATCAAGTCACCGAAATAGGCTTGGTTGCTAAAGGAACAAAAGAGAAACTGTCTTGAGAAATTAGGTCTAACATAACGTTATAAGCTTATAGTTTGGTTTGTGAAGGACTTGTTATTTAGATGAACCAACGATCCCAAGGCTCCTTTTATTTTATTATCTTTCAATCGCTTGAAAACCCCAAATTACAACTCTTTTCTCTTCTAATCGTTATCAAAGGTTAATTGAATTAAACTACTCCTTGTCGGAACGATACTCTTTTCATACTACTTCGGTAAGACCGTGCACTTGCGGTTTAATCTCATCAAGTTTTTGGCGCCGCTGCCAGGGAGTAAACTAATTTAATCAACTCTTTCTTTGTGATTAGAACTCCTTCTTCTCCCTCTTTTGTTCTCTACTTCTTTCTTTCTTTGTATTACCATTAACTTCTTGGGTTCTCGATTTCTTATGCGAAGAAGTAAAAGTCTCGGAGATTTTATTCCTGAGATCGAAATGCTTAGACTTTGTCCCCACCATGGTTTAGAAAAGTGGCTCATAGTCCACACTTTTTATAATGGCCTAACATATACTACTAAGATGTCGGTTGATGCAGCTGTAGGTGGAGTACTAATGAATAAGAACTATACGGAGGCTTACGCGTTGATTGAAGACATGGCTCAGAATCAGTACCAATGGACCAACGAAAGAGCCATCACCACCTCTGCTCCCTCCAAAAAGGAGGCAAGTATGTACGAGGTCTCCGATTATGATCACCTCACTGCTAAGGTTGATGCCTTAACTCAAAAATTTGAAAAACTTAATGTTAATGTTGTCACGCCTTCTCCTACATCTCCTCCTTGTGAAATCTGTGGTATATTTGGTCATATTGGTGTTGATTGTCAATTAGGTAGTGCTACTAACAGTATTGAACAATTAAACTATGCTCAATACAACCAAGGAACGAGGCCAAATCAAAACTTTTACAAAAACCCTCAAGGTTCCTATGGGCAAGTAGCACCACCTGACTATACAAACAACCAGAGGGTGGCTCAGAAATCAAGTTTGGAAATTTTGTTGGAAAATTGCATGATGAATCAAAATAAACAACTTCAAGAACTAAAAAACCAAACAGAATTTCTGAACGACTCTCTCTCCAAACTCACTACCAAGGTTGATTCTATCGCCACACACACCAAAATGCTCGACACCCAAATCTCCCAAGTGTCCCAACAAGTGGCCACCTCTTCTCAAACACCAGGAGTCTTTCCCGGTCAACCTGAAACAAACCCGAAAGCTCATGTCAATGCTATTTCTCTTGGGGGTAGTAGGTTAAAAGAGACCGTTGCTAAAGCCAAAAGTATTAAGGGAGAGAGTGTTAGGCTTTTGGGTAAGAAATGTGTGGTAGAAAGTGAGAAACCACTTGATAAGAACAAAGCTCCTTCCCCATTAAGAATTACTAAGCTTAACTTGGAGGCTCAATTCGATAAGTTCGTCAACACCCTTAAGAAGATCTGCATTAAGATTCCCCATGCGGAAGCTTTGTCTCGAATGCCTCTATATGCCAAGTTTATAAAAGAAATATTCTCAAAGAAAAAGGCTATAGACCACAAAGAGACAATAGCTTTAACTAGGGAGAGTAGTGCAATCATCAAAAAGCAGCCCCAAAAGCTTAGAGATCCAGGTAGTTTTGTCATCCCTTGTGTGATAGGGAAAGAAACCATAGACAAAGCCTTGTGCGACTTGGGAGCCAGTGTTAGTTTGTTGCCTCTATCCCTCTTTAAAAAGATGGGAATAGTGAAGTAGCAATAAACGTCACAAGAAAGGGGGGGTTTGAATTGTGACCCTTTTAAAATTATTCCTGAAACTTTAAATTAGATTTTATGTACTCAAGAAAGATCTTGGTAAATATTAGTTGAACAGATAAATATTAACTTGATGTATAAAGGACCAAAACGTTCTGGAAAGATATAATATAAGTGTAGAATGTTAAAACAATAATAAACTGAATTTTAAACCTTTAGTCAAGTATTAAGCAGTTGTTTTATCTTGGACCAGAATGTTCTGGAGGCAGTTTAATTTATCAGAATAATATGAGTTAAGTTAGGACCAGAGAACTCTGGATTAATATGGTTGAGATTAGGACCAGAATGTTCTGGAGGTGAATATTAAAGCTTTGTGATAATGTGTGTGTTTAGTGTGTATAAGTAAAAGAGAGAGAGAGAGAGAGAGAGAGAGAGAGAGAGAGAGAGAGAGAGAGAGAGAGTAACACAGGAGAGTTATCCTGGTTCACCAAACCCGGCTACTTCCAGTCCCCACACTTCGTGTGAGATTATCCACTATAGTATGCAGTTGGTAGAAACTTCTAACCAACACTATAAGGTCTTGATCACACCAGATCAGTCCGTAACCACTGTATTATCAACCTCAGCAGGCTTCTACAATTCTTTGCTTTCGCACAAGAAAGGTTGGAACTCTTCCTATCTCAAACTATTAAGCCCAATAGACTTGAGATCTAGTTATCTCTTTGTAAGGTGATTTGTTTGGATCGAATGTCTCAAACAAAAGTAATAAAAATGTTGTTTGGATCTGGCGTCTCAAACAAAAGATGTGTAGGATGTTGTTTGGAACTTTATATGTCAAACAAACTATCCTTGTACAAACTTAGAAATATGTTCTCAATGAGAAAAGATGATTGAAGAGATTGATAGCTTTTGCTTTGAGAGAGATAAATGCTTTGTATTTCAAACTCTTGCATTTCTCCTTCAATGTCCTCTTCTATTTATAGAGCTGAATCCCTTGGAGAGCAAGCCAATAAAGAGCTGTTGTGCTTCCAATTTGAATTTGAATTTTGGCTCCAAAGAGACTTGGGGAGAAAGCATGTAGAGAATGTTTCTTCAGTTTCGCCCAGATCATTCTCTCAGTTCCAACCAAAACTTGAACGAAATTGTAGAGCACGTGCTTGCTTAGTTGGTGATGAGCTGTGATCAAGCCTTTGTAACTTGCTGCCCACTTGATGATGTTTGCTTAGATCATCTTGATGATGTCATGTAGCTTGGAGATAAATATTGATCCTTTGAATATTCCTTTTCCTCAAAATTCCTTAATGGATCGAAAAAGCCACATGAGGGCCCAAGGATAATTTTTATTCTTTTTGCTTCCAACACATGTGCAAGAATATAATTTATTTCCTTTGTTTCTTTGTCCTTTAATGCATTTCCAAGAACCTTGATTTCTTTCCTCTTTAAGTGAGACAAAAGAGAATATTTGCTTTGGTCTTGATCTTAATTATGCATATCTTGATAATTCCCCAAAAAGCTCATATTTGTTCATATCCATTTTCAATAAAGATTTTGTTATCCCTTGTGAGTGCCAGAACGTTTTCTTGCTTTTACTAAACATTCTCATGAAACATTTCTCACAAAATTCATTAGTAGATAACAATATAAATTAAAGTAAATATGTTTGTTATCTTTAAAACATCAATAAAAGATTTTGCTCTCAACAATCTCCCCCTTTTTGATGATAACAAACATGTGAAGAATTTCATTTGATTCTTTTAGTCAAATAAGATTTTTTGGTAATTTTTTGAGAAATAAGTTTATCATAAAAACTCCCCCTCAATTTAAGCATTTAATATCTTTTATTTGAAATTGAGAATGATAAACTTTCATGAATTGAAACAGTGTATATGACAAATTTTATTTTTAGGAATTACTTATTTCCTTTTAAAATCATGGCAAGATAAAGTCATAATTCAACAATCATGATTTTTTCACAAAGCATAGAATGCATATATATATAAAACAAGCAGCAGCATAAGAGTAACATAGTAGCAGCATAGCAGTAGTGATCTAGCATTTTACAGACCAAAACAGAGTTTTAAATGCATAAAAGTCATATAGACTAAACATAAAGTTGCATAGGCAACAACATCAGCAGCAGTCCAAAAAGAAACATTTCCAAAAAGGCTGATTTTGCTTTTAATTCTTCAATCTTCCCCCTTTTTCTTTCTCCCCCTTTGTTTCATCAAAAAGGAGAATGAGCCACCAAGCTTGCTAAGGCGTAGGTGAAGAGTCATCAGAGGAGGAAGAAGCAGCAGGCATAGGCATAGTAAAGAGTGGTGGAGGAAAAGGATGCGCAACAGGTGGAGGGACATTATACCTCATGCTTAAAACTTGTGTGAGCCAATCCCTTAGGATTTGATTTTCAATATTGTTGTAGACTAGATAACTGAGAATAGCTTGCTGTCCTTCAAACAATCTAGGCAAGTCCTTCCTAAGTTTGCTAACATCTTTCTCAAGCTTAGTCCTTTTAGGACGCCTTTGATCTCTTGGATCATCGGTTGGTCCTGGTTGAGAAGTGTTTCCACACGCATTAGTAGGCATAGAGGGCAGAGTAGGAGTAGTGGATTGCAAAGTGCTGAAAGAGTGTAATGGAACAGAGGTGTTTGGAGCGGAGTTAAAGAATTTGCTCACATAACTGTCATTGAACAAAGCAGAATAACTATCATGTGGAGAGGACACATGAAGATAATTGGACTGAGACACATTTGTGAAAAGCTGAGAAGCTGTGTTTTGAAAACCATGAAGAACCTCAGTTGCCTGGGCAGTAGAAAATGATGAGGATTGATTTTTAAAATTTGCTAAAAGATCTAAATGCTCATCAGCCACAGGAGAAGCTTGCTGAGAACGTTCTGGAATTAAAGGAGAACGTTCTGGTGTGGCTTCTTGAGTTGGAACAAAAGGAGGAGTGTCCTCACAAACAGTTTCCTCATTCATTTTCATGGATGAAAAATCAGAGGGATCTGCTTTCATGTGACTGATGTTCTTAGGAGTGAATTTTGAATTTTCAAAAACAGAATCTTCATTTTCTAAAACAACTCCTTTTTCTTTAAAAATCCTAGTTAACATCATACCATATGGAAGACAATATTTTTTGTTGTCTTTTGCAGCAGCGGCCATCAAGTGATGAATGATCACATAAGGAAGACAAAGTTGTTTTTCAAAAAACATATGATAAATGATCATAAGGTCGTTTTTTGTGACATGACCATGATTACCACTTCTAGGAATTAAGCTATGTTGACTGAGCAGATTGAACATTTTAGGAACTTTTTGAAGGTTAGATGAAATAAGACCAGTGGTACCAGGTAAAAACACATCTTGGTAAACCTTTTCTAGATTGACCCCTAGTTTTTCATCCCAAGAATCACCATAGACACAGTTTCCAGAAACAGGGATATTAAACAAAGTTCCTATGTCTTCAGGGGTAAGAGAGATCTCAACCCTTTTTACAGTGGACCGGATTAAACTCTTTTCAGGAAAAGTTTCAGACATAAAATAAAAAGCTTGAACAACCTCGGGATAATACCTTTCTCGCATTTGAAGGAAGGAGGTCCAACCAAGAAGATCAGTGATAGCTTTCAAAAAGATTTCTTCTTTGTCAAAAGCTTCAAAATCCACAAACCTTCCATTTGCAATAGGTCTCGTGATCCACTTGTCATGAAAATCTTCTTCAAATTCTGGCTCAATCAGAGGAAAGAATTTTGATGTGTTAATAGAGAGATTGTTGGTTTTCTTTCTCTTGGGTTTAGGAGCTTCGTGAGGCGCCTTTGTAGGAGCAGAAATAGCCTTTCCTTTGCCTTTATCCTTCTTTGGAGGAGGCGGTTTGGGAGTAGCTTTTGGAATAGGGATTGTCTTGGATTCTTCCCTAACTTTTGAAGCCACAGTTTGCGACTTTTCAGGAGACTTTGGAGGAGAAGGATCCTCGTGGGAGACATCAACAGAAGGTTCTGTTGGAACAGCTTCTCTGTGGTTGGTTTCATCTTCAGAATCATGAATTTCATGTACTGTAGTATCTACACTTTGAGTTTTTCTCAATCCTATTCCAGCCCTAATTCTGTTTGATCTACGAACACCAATTGATTGAGAAGATTTTGTCTTCTTTGGTTTCGATTGAGAGAAATTTTTGAGATGAGGAGCGGTTTGAGTGATGATTGGTGGAGAAGCTTGAAACAAGGGTTTACTAATCATGTCTAGAGGCATGATGTTTAGTGGTGGTTCATTTTCTGGAGTGTTTGGTTGGTGTTGAGTTAGAAGAGGAGACAGAGATGAATCTGATGGCGGCGGTGAGAGTGGTGGAGAGTTTGGAGATGGTGGTGTTTTGTTTAGGTCAGGTGGAGAAGGTGGTGGAGGAGGAGATGGTGACCGTGGTGAAGGTGGTGGTGATGGTGTTCTGGATCTTTTGGCTTTTCCTTTGGTTCTGGCCATGGTGTGGATCTGAGATTTTTGGAGAAGATGAAGAGTTTCTTTTATAGAGAGAAGATGGAAGAGAAGGTTTTTCTTCTTTTCTTGAAGAAGTAGGGAGTGAGATACGTAGGAGAAGAAAGAGAAGGGCAAAACAGCTTTTACTTGATTGATGGTGGTTTTCAAAAAAAAAACTAGTTTCCATAAAGTAAAATGATGTGCATTAAATGTGATGAAAATGGCATCTTTTGATATTTGAAAATCTTTACCATTTTTGTTCAGACACAAACATATATTTAAAAAACAAATATGATAAATTGATTTCACTTTTCTTCTAAAGAAGAAAACGTGAAGGCCAAGGGAGAGAGAGAACGTTCTCTAGAACGTTCTGGGCCAAATCATTTAGGTTTTTTAATAATATGTAATTTTTCTTTGATAAAATTAAACCGATCTTCAACCAAAGGTTTTGTGAAAATATCGGCCAATTGATTTTCAGTGTCAACAAAAATTAATTCTATTTCCTTTTTGTTAACATGATCTCTAATAAAATGATGTTTTATTTCAATGTGTTTTGATCTTGAATGCTGAATAGGGTTTTTAGATAAATTTATTGCACTCGTATTGTCACAAAATATGGGAATGTTTTCATACCTGATTGAGAAATCTTCTAACTGATTTCTTATCCATAATACCTGAGAGCAGCAATTTGCTGCTGACACGTATTCAGCTTCAGTAGTTGATAAAGCAATAGTGTTTTGCTTTCTACATGACCAGCTGATTAGTGCTTTCCCGAGAAACTGACATGTGCCACTTGTGCTCTTTCTTTCTATCTTGTCTCCAGCATAGTCAGCATCGCAATAAGCTGTTAAATCAAAACAAGACCCTTTGCTATACCAAAGGCCAAGATCAGTAGTACCTACTAGATATCTGAAAATTCTTTTGACTGCAGTTAAATGTGATTCTCTTGGAGAGGCTTGAAAGCGTGCACATAAACCTACTGCAAAGACAATATCTGGTCTACTAGCAGTTAAATACAAAAGGGAACCAATCATTCCCCTGTATTCTTTTTCAGAAATATTTTTTCCTGTCTCGTCTTTATCTAGACTAGAGGATGGATGTATGGGAGTAGCCATAATTTTGGCTTCATTCATTTTATATTTTTTGAGAAGATCTTTAGTATATTTTTCTTGACAAATAAATATTCCATTTGTTTCTTGTTTAATTTGTAAACCAAGAAAAAATCTTAATTCTCCCATCATACTCATTTCAAATTCACTTTGCATGAGTCCAGAGAATTCTTCACACATTTGTTCATTTGTAGATCCAAAAATAATATCATCTACATAAATTTGAACAATTAAGAAGTCTGATTTATTATCTTTTCTAAAAAGTGTTGTATCAATTTTTCCTCTTAAAAAATTATTTTTGAGTAAGAATGTACTTAACCTTTCATACCAAGCTCTTGGAGCTTGTTTTAAACCATATAAAGCTTTTGTGAGTTTAAACACATGGTTAGGTTTGGTAGAGTTTTCAAAACCTGGAGGTTGGTGCACATAGACTTCTTCATTTAAGAAACCGTTTAAAAAGGCACTTTTAACATCCATTTGAAAGAGTTTAATATTTTTATGAGATGCATATGCAAGAAGAATACGTATTGCTTCTAACCTGGCAACTGATTTCTCTCAAATTGAGAGAGTTCTTCTTCCATGGCTTTTACCCATGATTCTTCGCACATAGCTTCATTTATATTTTTTGGTTCAATATGTGAGATCATAGCCATGTTGTTATCATTGTCTTTGAATGATAATCTTGTCCTGATTCCATCAAATGTACTTCCAATGATTTGTTCTGGAGGATGATCACCAACAGTCTTCCAACTTTTTGGAGGAGTTTGAGATGAAGATGCTTGATTTATAATTTCTTGATTTTGTATAGGTTCCTCATCATCTTCTTTGTTAGTAACTAAATCATCAAACTCATCAAAAACAACATGCATGCTTATTTCCATGGTTTGATTTTTTAAGTTATAGATTCTATAACCTTTGGAATTTGTTGCATATCCTAAAAAGATTCCTTTATCTGATTTTGAATCAAATTTTCCTAGGTTTTCTTTATCATTTAAAATATAACAAAAACAACCAAAAATGTGAAAATAAGAAATGTCTGGTTTTCTGTTTTTCCAAAGTTCATAAGGGGTTTTGTTGAGAATTTTTCTAATTGAAACTCGATTTATAATATAGCAAGAAGTGTTAATAGCTTCAGCCCAAAAATATTTTTCAACATTTGATTCATTAATCATTGTTCTTGCCATTTCTTGTAAAGTGCGATTTTTTCTTTCAACAACTCCATTTTGTTGAGGAGTTCTAGCACATGAAAAGTTGTGTGAAATTCCTTTTTCATCAAAAAATGTTTTGAATGATAAATTTTCAAATTCACCTCCATGATCACTTCTTACGGAGATAATGTTTGATTCTTTTTCATTTTGAACGAGTTTGCAAAAATTTTTAAAAGCTTCAAAGGCTTCATCTTTGTGTTTTAAAAACAAAACCCATGTGTATCTGGAAAAGTCATCGACTATTACAAAACCATATTGTTTTCCAGCAAGACTTGCAGTTCTAACAGGTCCAAATAAATCTATGTGAAGAAGCTCAAGAGGTTTTTTAGTAGAAACAAAGTCATTTGATTTAAAACTACTTTTAACTTGTTTTCCTCGAACACAAGCTTCACATATTTTATTTTTATCAAAATTTATTTTTGGAAGACCTCTTACTAAGTCTAGTTGTGAAATTTTTGAAATAGTTTTCATGCTAACATGTCCAGCTCGTTTATGCCAAATCCATTTATCTTTGTCAATGGACATAAAACAAGTTTCAGCTGGAATGTCATCTAAGAATAAAACATAAAGATTTTTCTGTCTGGAACCAATGAAGAAAATTTTTCCAGTAGAGACTTGTTTGACTTCACATATGTTGGGTTTAAAGATTACTTCAAAACCACTGTCGCATAATTGAGTTATGCTTAGTAGGTTATGTTTTAATCCTTCAACATATTGAACATCTTCTATTTTAGCAGAATCATTTTTACCAATAATACCTTTACCTTTGATTTTACCTTTGTCGTTGTTACCAAAGGTTACTGCTCCTCCTTCCTTTTTTACAAAAGAGATAAAGCAGTGTTTGTCACCTGTCATGTGTCTAGAGCAGCCACTGTCTAAAAACCATGGCTTTTTCTTTGCATTTTGTGATGAGTCCTGCATTTTGAGTTAGTGGTGTCTTAGGTACCCCAGATTCTGTGGGTCCTTCATTGTTAGTTTTCAAAAGCTCAAGATCTTTCTTCTTGAGAAAACAGTTTATTTCTAAATGACCATTTCTTCTACAGTATACACATTTTATGAGAGAACGTTCTCTGTATTGAAGAGAATGTTCTGTTTTTAGAGGAGAGTTTTCTGTTATCCTTTTTCTATGAAAACAAGAAAATTCATTGTGTCCATCTCTTTTGCAAAATGAGCATCTTAATTTTTCTTTCTTAGGTATAAGAGTGTTTTCGTAGATTTTATGTTTAGAACTATCAAAACCTAATCCGGCATCATTGCCCATTTCTATTTGAGATCCTATAATTTTTTGAAAAGTTTCGGTTGATCTTATGAAAGTGGCTAGGTCATTTCTTAAATTTTTTATCTCGTTTTTAAGTAAAATATTTTCATCTTTAGGTTTCAAAGGAGATTGATTTTTGCTAAAATCTTTTAACTTTTCAGCTGCTTGAAAATATGAGTCTTGCAAACTTTGAATAATTTTCTTTTGATCATTGTTCAGAGTTTGAAGTTTCTCTTTTTCTTCTTTAAAGTCTTTAACTTCTTTTTGTAGAGAATAGCATTTATTTGTTAAAAAGTTTGAGTCAAATAAAAGATTATCTATTGTGTTTTCTAGTTCTTTATTTAAAGAAGGTTTGTCAAAAAGAATTACCTCTTCATTGTCTGAGTTTGCCATTAGACATATATTTGCTTCCTCATCTTCTTCAGCTTGTGGTTCATCAAGATCGTCCCACGTCATTAATGCAGTTCTTTTGTAAGGAGTCTTCTTTTTGTTTTGTGGACATTCATTTTTGTAGTGACCTTGCTTGTTGCATCCATAGCAGGTTACTTGGCTTTTATCAACTTCCATTTTAGAGTTGTCTCTTTTGTTTGGGAAGTATCTTTTTATTTGTTCTCTTCTTTTGATCATTCTTTGAATTTTCTTTGTGATGAGTGCTAGTTCAGTTTCTGCCTCTTCTTGAACAATTTGTTCTTCTTCTGTTTCTTCGGTTTGTGTAGGCATTTCTCCTGTATTATCTTGAGTGGTTTGGGATGCTTTGAGAGCAATCATTTTTCCCTTTTTCACCGGTTTATCTTCTTGGAGTAGAATTTCATGAGCTCTAAGCGTTCCAATAAGATCCTCTAAGGCCAAGGAATTTAGATCTTTGGCTTGAGTGATTGCTGTAACCATAGGTCTCCATGTGTTTGGGAGACATCTTAATATTTTTCTAATTCTGTCATGAGGGGAGTATATTTTTCCCAATGACCTCAACTCATTTACTATAGAAGTGAATCGTGAATACATTTCATCAATGTTTTCTTCATCACTCATTTCGAAAATTTCAAATTTTCGTACGCCAATGTCTATCCTTGTTTCTTTAACATGGCTGGTTCCTTCATGATGAATTTTTAATGTATCCCAAATTTCTTTTGCCGTAGTGCATTCATAAATTCTTTCACTTTCTTCCATGGTTAGTGAACATTGTAAAAAGAGTTGAGCTTTAGAGTTTAAGAGTACCATCTTTTTATCAGCATCAGTCCATGATGCCTCAGGTTTGATAGTCACTATTGCTGTGGTTGCATTAGTGATTTGTGGTACAAAGTTACCTTCAGTGATAACCTTCCACATATCTACATCTTGAGACTTTAGGAATAATTCCATCTTTCCTTTCCAGAAGTAATAATTCTTTCCATTGAACAATGGTGGTTTTGTGCATGAAAGGCCTTCTGGTATGTAAGACATTGCTTCTTCCTGAATCTTTTCCTCTAGCACGTGTTAAATGCTTTTACTTCTTTAGAGACCGTGCTCTGATACCAATTGAAGTAGCAATAAACGTCACAAGAAAGGGGGGTTTGAATTGTGACCCTTTTAAAATTATTCCTGAAACTTTAAATTAGATTTTATGTACTCAAGAAAGATCTTGGTAAATATTAGTTGAACAGATAAATATTAACTTGATGTATAAAGGACCAGAACGTTCTGGAAAGATATAATATAAGTGTAGAATGTTAAAACAATAATAAACTGAATTTTAAACCTTTAGTCAAGTATTAAGCAGTTGTTTTATCTTGGACCAGAATGTTCTGGAGGCAGTTTAATTTATCAGAATAATATGAGTTAAGTTAGGACCAGAGAACTCTGGATTAATATGGTTGAGATTAGGACCAGAATGTTCTGGAGGTGAATATTAAAGCTTTGTGATAATGTGTGTGTTTAGTGTGTATAAGTAAAAGAGAGAGAGAGAGAGAGAGAGAGAGAGAGTAACGCAGGAGAGTTATCCTGGTTCACCAAACCCGGCTACTTCCAGTCCCCACACTTCGTGTGAGATTATCCACTATAGTATGCAGTTGGTAGAAACTTCTAACCAACACTATAAGGTCTTGATCACACCAGATCAGTCCGTAACCACTGTATTATCAACCTCAGCAGGCTTCTACAATTCTTTGCTTTCGCACAAGAAAGGTTGGAACTCTTCCTATCTCAAACTATTAAGCCCAATAGACTTGAGATCTAGTTATCTCTTTGTAAGGTGATTTGTTTGGATCGAATGTCTCAAACAAAAGTAATAAAAATGTTGTTTGGATCTGGCGTCTCAAACAAAAGATGTGTAGGATGTTGTTTGGAACTTTATATGTCAAACAAACTATCCTTGTACAAACTTAGAAATATGTTCTCAATGAGAAAAGATGATTGAAGAGATTGATAGCTTTTGCTTTGAGAGAGATAAATGCTTTGTATTTCAAACTCTTGCATTTCTCCTTCAATGTCCTCTTCTATTTATAGAGCTGAATCCCTTGGAGAGCAAGCCAATAAAGAGCTGTTGTGCTTCCAATTTGAATTTGAATTTTGGCTCCAAAGAGACTTGGGGAGAAAGCATGTAGAGAATGTTTCTTCAGTTTCGCCCAGATCATTCTCTCAGTTCCAACCAAAACTTGAACGAAATTGTAGAGCACGTGCTTGCTTAGTTGGTGATGAGCTGTGATCAAGCCTTTGTAACTTGCTGCCCACTTGATGATGTTTGCTTAGATCATCTTGATGATGTCATGTAGCTTGGAGATAAATATTGATCCTTTGAATATTCCTTTTACTCAAAATTCCTTAATGGATCGAAAAAGCCACATGAGGGCCCAAGGATAATTTTTATTCTTTTTGCTTCCAACACATGTGCAAGAATATAATTTATTTCCTTTGTTTCTTTGTCCTTTAATGCATTTCCAAGAACCTTGATTTCTTTCCTCTTTAAGTGAGACAAAAGAGAATATTTGCTTTGGTCTTGATCTTAATTATGCATATCTTGATAATTCCCCAAAAAGCTCATATTTGTTCATATCCATTTTCAATAAAGATTTTGTTATCCCTTGTGAGTGCCAGAACGTTTTCTTGCTTTTACTAAACATTCTCATGAAACATTTCTCACAAAATTCATTAGTAGATAACAATATAAATTAAAGTAAATATGTTTGTTATCTTTAAAACATCAATAAAAGATTTTGCTCTCAACAAATAGGAGAGTTGAAGCCTACCGAGACGACATTAAAGTTAGCCGATCGTTCCGTTATCCCCATAGTTGGATATGCTGAGGACATCCCCGTTAAGGTAGAAGGGATATACATCCCGACTGACTTTGTGGTTGTTGACATTGAGGAATACCATGATTGCCCTATGATTTTGGGAAGACCCTTCCTCGCCACTGCGGGTGCTATAGTTGATGTTAAGAGTGGTAGGATAGTTTTTCAAGTGAGTGATGACATGGTAGGATTTGAGTTCGAGAATGTTAGGAAAGGTCCCGCCCTTTATTATTGCAATATGATCAAAGAACATGATGTGAAAGAACACTTTTTAGCGTCATCTACACAATACAATATCTTTGACCCTTTCTAATGGACACTTTCTAACGTCAAGCTAATGACTATAAAGAAGCGCTTCGTGGGAGGCAACCCACGCATTTAACCGCTTTTGTTTGTTTCTTTTTTTGTAGGTAATTGTCATACCCCAATTTTTGACCTAAGACAGCACTGACACGTGTCATTTAGCTCCGACCGGTCTCAGCCTTTCGAGCAAAAAATTCGACAGGGAGGTATTTTAAAATACCTCATATTTGATTCCGAGTCGGGCCCTCTTCCCTCAATTTTCATTTAATTTTAATTTCATTTTTTTTTAACCTTTATTTTATCTTGTTTTTGTTTTATTTATTCTTAGTCCTTTTATTTTATTTTTAATGTCCAAAATAAATCAAAAATTTTGTCCGATAATATCCAAACACACAGCTCAAAACAGGCTGTCATATTCCTCTCCAAGCAACAAAAATTTTGCTCATTTCAAGCTCTATATATACAAACACGCAAGCAGCCAAGAAAAAGAGGGGGCCCAACAAGAGAAACATTCCACGGCTAAGCACACAGACACAACAATTCTCACCTGCAAGAAATCAACAGAGTCCAGTAACACAAAAATTCCAAACACCAAAACCATAATTCAACACCGTACCGCCATATCAACAACTGTCAGCGCTATAACATCAGTTACCAACACAAGTCACAAACAAACCTCAAAAACAGCCGTAACTCAACACCAATCAACCCACAAACACGTAATAACAAAATCAAACTCAGTAACCATCACCAAACCGTCATAAAACATAACCCTAGCACAACAAACCATCAAATCCAAACCGTACCACTTCCGGTTTCGAATTCAAACCAGATCTACCAAAAGGTAGTATTTCTTTCCTTAGATCTAGGTCAAACCGCTTAGTAAAAATAATTTTTGGGTTCAAAAATCAGAAAAAGTGAGTGAAAAGAAGGAGAGAGGACGAAAAAATAAAAAATAAAAAAGAGAAGTTTTTAACTCCGGCGCGGTGGCGCCGCCGCGATGACTCGCCGGCCGCCGCGCCGGAAGGCCCAACCTGGCCGGAGAAGATGAAGAAAGGGAAGAGAGAAGGGAGAGCTTCTCTCTCTAAGATAAGAGAAGAGAGAGAAGGAAAAATAAAAAATGATAAAAAAAACCGGAGATGCCTATTTATAATGCTAGACTGAACCGGTTCAACCTTGGAACCGGTTTGAACCAGTCTATTCCAGGCCCACACGCGCCTGGCCTCACCCAAGGCCCAAATCCTTTTCGTTTTATTTTCTGCACCCCCTTTACTGCTCACACACCCCCAGCATCTCATTTTTCTAATTTCTTTTTCATGCATTTTAATTCTCGCTCTATCTGTTAATCCAGAGTGCTCTGGTCCACAGTTAACTGTTAACATTATAATTATTCTCCAGAACAATCTGGTCCTTGTTAATTAAATTAATCCAGAGTGCTCTGGTCCTATATTAACTATTAATATTATATTTTTTTAAATTAATTATTCTCCAGAGTGCTCTGGTCCTAAATTAACTGTTAATATTATATTTTTGTTAATCCAGAGTGCTCTGGTCCTAATTTAAATGTTAATATTTATTTATTTTTGTTTAACTTAATTATTCTCCAGAATATTCTGGTCCATGTTAAAATAATTTCACAATTCAGCTTAACTTCATTTTTCTCATTCTGCTTATATAATTTTCATATCTTTATTCCAAAACCACAAAAACATTCAAATAACAAATCACAAAAATATTTTTTCATTACAAACCTTGATTCTCAAATCAAGTGATCGTTCTTTTTTTATTTTTTTCTTAATCAAATTTCAAATCAATTCTAATTCAACTTCAAGTCAATTTTCTTCAATCTAAAAAACACAAATCAATTCTCATTTGCCATTTGGCTTTTTTATTTCAAAACCTCTTTCAAAACATATAAAAAACACCAAACAAATCAAACGTCAATTTCTACCCCGAACTACGAGGTTTTGATCCCTCACGGGTACGTAGGCAGACGACCTTGTCCTTCCAAATCAATTAAAAAACAATTTTCTTTTTTTCTTTTCAACTTTCAACTAAAAAAACAAATTTCTTTTTTCTTATCAATTAAAAACAATTATCTTCTTTCTTTTCAACTAAAAATCAATTTTCTTTTTCGTTTTAACTCATCATCCAACTTTATTTTCATCTCTTCAAATAAGCAAAGCAATTTAGCACAAGATAAATTAAGTAAAAGGTTCCTACGGAGTACCGTAGACGCTTAGGGTGCTAACACCTTCCCTTCGCGTAACCAACCCCCGAATCCAAAGTCTTAAGGGTTTTTACTCATTTTTTTCCTCCCACGAATAAAAATTGAGAGTTCAAAGATTGACGATTCAAATCAATTAATGGTTTGACATCCGAAAATCACGAGCACAGAAATGGCGACTTCACTGGGGATCGAAATTCTACGCGGGTTAAACCCACCTTACTTTCCTTATTTTGTGCTTTATTATTTGTTTATGCTTTGTAAATATTTTCTTACATGTTTACTTTACTACGTGAGTAGCGAGATAAGCTCTACACCCGAGCTTGAGGGAAACTTAAGATAGGACGGTGGTATAATCATAGTTCCATGCCAAGAGTACTCTTCGGTATTGGCACATGTGATAACCCCATTCAACGGAGGGATCTTGGAAGTATATGTTGTCAACGTGAGTACTCATGTTTGGCATGCTATTTTCAAGTGACCCTTGAAGTTGAGAACCTTTAGTCACCTTTAACCCATCTTGGCCTTTTAGGACGTAGTGCGGTGGCTAATCGAGAGTACTCTTGAATTAGTTGATACGCGATACTACACCCAAACGAGATTTTCCGACGAATATAATTGGAATGGGAGTACTCCCGTCACCCGATAAATATTCGGAAGTGGTTAAAGACTTTGGGAACTTGGTAGAACCCTTGTTACCAGTGCAATTTAAAACCTTAGTCCTTACCAAATGGCGTTGTTACCCTTTGACTCCAACATATACCTCACCGTGCATCCTATGTGCTTTAGTATTATCATGCATATATGCATCCATCCATAAATATTTTTTCCATTCATCAAAATTTTGAAGGACTTATAAAAGCTTTGTTGTAAACATTGTAGATATGAGGAGCCTTAGGCAGTATAGTTTCAGGAAGCCAGATCTCTTGAGTTTGAGGAAGCTAGGGAAGAAAGTGGTTTGTACGGACGATTTCTATAAGCAACATGGAAATTTGATGGGTGTTGTTAAGACAAATATCGACGAAGGGCTTCTCAACGCTTTTGTTCAATTCTATGACCCGGGCTACCATTGCTTCACTTTTCAAGATTACCAGATCCTTCCCACCTTGGAGGAATACTCTTGTTGGATTAATCTACCAGTGTTGGACAAAGTACCTTTTAGTGGCCTCGAGGAAACTCCCAAGCACTCAACTATTGCCACAGCCCTCCATCTTGAAACGGACGAAGTGAAAGCACATCTCATCACTAGGGGGAAATTTTTGGGTTTCTCCACCGATTTCCTTTACGAAAGGACCACATTCTTTGACAAAATGGGGGTTGCCTATGCTTTTAACTCCATCCTTGCCTTGCTTATTTATGGCCTCGTACTCTTCCCTAGCCTCGACAACTTTGTGGACATCAAGGCTATCCAAATTTTCTTGTCAAGGAACCCTGTCCCTACCTTATTAGGTGATACCTATCTCTCCATCCATAGACGCACCCAATCTGGTCGTGGAACTATACTTTGTTGTGCACAATTGCTATATCGGTGGATCACCTCTCACTTACCCCAAACTCCTCGCTTCACCACCAATCCAGAAAACCTTCTTTGGTCAAAAAGACTCATGTCCCTTACTCCAGCCAAGGTAGTGTGGTACGATCGGGTTTATGACAAAGGAACCATTATTGACAGTTGTGGGAAATTCTCCAATGTACCACTTCTTGGGTTGGAAGGAGGAATTAGCTACAATCCTACACTTGCCCGACGCCAGTTCGGATATCCCATGGAAAGGAAGCCTCTCAGCATCTATCTAGAGAATGTGTATTACCTCAACATAGATGACAGTAAAGGCATGAGGGAGCAAGTTGTGCGAGCTTGGCACACCATTCGTAGAAGAGACAAAGGCCAGTTAGGGAAGAAGACAGGTGCCGTTCATGAATCATACACTCAGTGGGTGATAGATAGAGCTGTCCAAATTGGGATGCCTTACAAGATATCAAGATTGGTATCTGCAATCACTCCAGCACCACCCCTACCTATGACCTTTGACACCGAGAAAGAATACCAAGAGCGTTTAGCTGAGGCGGAACGTGAAGTACATAGGTGGAAAAGAAAATATCAGGAAAAGGATCAGGAGTATGAGGCTGTAGTGGTCCTACTAGAGCAAGAAGCCTATGATAGCCACAAGAAAGATGTGGTAATCACCCAGCTGAGAAAAAGTATCAAGGAGAAAGATGCCGCACTTGATCAAATTCCCGGGCGGAAGAAGAAACGCATGGATCTCTTTGATGGGCCGCATTCCGATTTTGAGGATTAGTTCGCTTCAGAGGCTTGAGAGTCTTTTCAGTTCGTAGTTGATAGTTATGGAGTCTATCCCTTGGCTCATTTTGTTTAAAGGGAATTATCTTTGTTTTATTTTGAAAGTTTATCCCTTGGCTTTGTTGTTAGAGAGGGAATTATCTTGTAATGACTATATCTGTTTTAATGTTTTGTTTAAGGTCATATGTTTATAAAATTGCTTCTGTAGGTCCTTCGATAAAAAGATATATAAAAATTGCATATTTTGGCATATAGCATATCATGCATCATATTGCATTCATAAAAAGAGTCAAAACTAAGTCTCATACTCTCCTCATTTCTGTCTCAGAAAGAAGCAAAGTGGCCCGGCGTATTCAGTACAAACCTACCCGTGTTCACCGTACTCGAGCATACATCAAGAAGAAGATGGCAACTGCTGAACAAGAGAACAGTGACCTTAGGGAGGAGGTTAGTAACCTCAAGGAAGGTATGGAGAAGATAACCGCAATGATGATTGACATGATGGCCGCACAGGCACAAGCCTCTCAAGCGCAAAATGCTCAGACCACTCAGGCACATGTTGAAGCTTCTCAGTCTGCTGGTTCTCCTGCAATCCAGCCAATTCCTACCACTTCTGCTGATACTTCACAACCAATTCCTACTGGTTCCACCGCAGCTGTTGGTACTACACAACCTTTGGTGACTGACATGTACAATTCAGGCTTCCATCCCGTTGGACCTTCCGGTTTCTCTTTCCCTCCTCAGTACTGTATGCCGCCAGGCTACCCGTGGGGCATGCCGCTCGCAACTAATGAAGGTCTTCGTCATAATGCGCCGGAAATGCAGTTCCCTCTTGGCCAGCAACAAACACCGTTCTACCAGACCGGCCAGCCTTTTCCTCAGGCTACTATGACTTATGCTGGACCCCTCGTGCATGCTGCCCAGCAAGAGGAGGAACAAGTTTATCATTCCAATAGTGTGACTGGTGATGATAGAGTGGGTAACTTAGAAGAGAAGTACGATGCGGTACATAAAGAGTTGAAGAGTATCCGGGGTAAGGAAGTGTTTAGCCATAATTTGAATGACCTCTGCTTGGTTGCGGATGTGGTTATACCTCCTAAGTTTAAAGTGCCAACCTTTGAGAAGTACACGGGGAATACTTGCCCTGAAATGCACTTAATCATGTATGTTAGGAGGATGACGGCTCATAGGAAGAATGAACCTCTACTCATCTACTGTTTTCAGGACAGTTTGGCTGGTCCCGCACTCACGTGGTATATGAATTTGAAGGGTATCATTACTTTTGAGGAATTGGCTAATGCCTTCATCTAGCAGTATAAATATAACTCTTATCTGGCCCCTAACCGGAAAGAGCTGGAAGCTATGACTCAGGGTGATAAGAAATCTTTCAAAGAGTATGCCCAGCGCTTCATTCAGAAATCTGCTCAAATTCGTCCGCCTTTGGAAGAAAGAGAAGTGGCTGATCTGTTCTATGAGACTCTGAGCCCTTTCTACTCAGAGAAGATGCTTCTTTGTGCTTCACAGAAGTTTACCGACATGGTAGACGCGGGTGTTCGTATTGAAGAATGGGTCCGTAAGGGACGGGGTAGTAAAGATGGTGCCTCTTCAGGTGGTTATTCAGGAAGTTTGACAAGTGGGTCATCCAATGGTAATAGGAAGTTCAGAAATGGGTACCCAAAGAAGAATCCTCAAGAGGTCGGCATGGTGGCTCATGGCGGATCCCAACCTGTATACCCCAACTACCCCTATGTTGCTAATATTCCATCACCCATCCCAGCTCCACAAAACCCAAACTATCAACCACAAAGGCCTCAAGCCCACCGTCCATATTATCCACCACTATATCAATCACAACCTTATCAGCCACAACCGTTTTACCAACAACCATACTATCCCCTTCCACCACAACAACAACAGCCTCGTCAGCCTCGTCCTCCACCACAACAACCACAGCCTCGTCAGCCTCGCCCTCCAAGAAATCAATTCCCTCCTATCCCTATGCTGTATGGAGACTTGTTACCCTCCCTACTCGCTAGGGGTCTTGTTCAAGTTAAACCACGTCCCCCGGTGTCGAACCCTTTACCTCATTGGTATCGCCCAGACCTTACTTGTGAATTCCATCAAGGGGCACCAGGGCACGACATTGAGCACTGTTACCCTCTCAAAGACGCAGTCCAAAGATTGATTCACAACAAGGACTTATCCTTCAATGACCCTGACCCTGTTGCTCCAAACAACCCTCTGCCACCTCATGGGCCGACCGTTAACATGATTGAGAATTATCAGGAAGATGATCTCGTCACCAACGCTCAAGATGTCAGAACCCCGTTGGTTCCAATGCATGTGAAGATGTGTAACGTAGGTATGTTTAGCCACGATCATATCAATTGTGAGGTGTGTTCTGCGGATCCCCACGCGCCTGGCCTCACCCAAGGCCCAAATCCTTTTCGTTTTATTTTCTCCAGAACAATCTGGTCCTTGTTAATTAAATTAATCCAGAGTGCTCTGGTCCTATATTAACTATTAATATTATATTTTTTTAAATTAATTATTCTCCAGAGTGCTCTGGTCCTAAATTAACTGTTAATATTATATTTTTGTTAATCCAGAGTGCTCTGGTCCTAATTTAAATGTTAATATTTATTTATTTTTGTTTAACTTAATTATTCTCCAGAATATTCTGGTCCATGTTAAAATAATTTCACAATTCAGCTTAACTTCATTTTTCTCATTCTGCTTATATAATTTTCATATCTTTATTCCAAAACCACAAAAACATTCAAATAACAAATCACAAAAATATTTTTTCATTACAAACCTTGATTCTCAAATCAAGTGATCGTTCTTTTTTTATTTTTTTCTTAATCAAATTTCAAATCAATTCTAATTCAACTTCAAGTCAATTTTCTTCAATCTAAAAAACACAAATCAATTCTCATTTGCCATTTGGCTTTTTTATTTCAAAACCTCTTTCAAAACATATAAAAAACACCAAACAAATCAAACGTCAATTTCTACCCCGAACTACGAGGTTTTGATCCCTCACGGGTACGTAGGCAGAGGACCTTGTCCTTCCAAATCAATTAAAAAACAATTTTCTTTTTTTCTTTTCAACTTTCAACTAAAAAAACAAATTTCTTTTTTCTTATCAATTAAAAACAATTATCTTCTTTCTTTTCAACTAAAAATCAATTTTCTTTTTCGTTTTAACTCATCATCCAATTTTATTTTCATCTCTTCAAATAAGCAAAGCAATTTAGCACAAGATAAATTAAGTAAAAGGTTCCTACGGAGTACCGTAGACGCTTAGGGTGCTAACACCTTCCCTTCGCGTAACCAACCCCCGAATCCAAAGTCTTAAGGGTTTTTACTCATTTTTTTCCTCCCACGAATAAAAATTGAGAGTTCAAAGATTGACGATTCAAATCAATTAATGGTTTGACATCCGAAAATCACAAGCACAGTAATTGTCCGAGTATGATTCAAGAAAACGGAAAAATTTTGAAGCCCGTCATCCAGAACCTTGGCACGGCCCGTGCTCACACTGGCACGGCCGTGCCAGATCTTGCCAAGCCAAAACCTCACCTCATTCCAAGAAGTTGGCACGACACGTGATACGGTTGGCACGGCCGTGCCCGACCATCAGGTATGAATATACACACCTTTTGGCCTTCTTCTTCCTTCACTCTCAACCACAAACATCTCTCCACCTTCAAACTTCTCTCTAAAACCTCCATAAACCACAAAACCTTAAACCTCCATTTCTACCTCAAAACCTCACCAATTCACAAAATTTCTCCACCCAATCAATCACAAACACCATTCCACTCATAAACCCCCATTTAGAAACAACTTTCATCCATCCAAACAAACATCACCCAAATTCGTAACCCTCATTAACCTAACCCAAAAACCAGAAATTATTCACCAACCTCCATAACCCAACCCCTAAGACTCACTTAAACCTTCACCACACCACTAAACCAACCTTTTTCACCAAAACAACCCAAAAACAAACCATCACCACTACCACACCAAATCAAAAGCAAGGTCAAGGTAATGGCTTCAAAGAGAAGTGGAAAAGAAGTTGCAAGCTCATTAGGGGGCCCTCCTCCAAACAAGAAAACACAAGCCAAGAATCATGGCATCACCTTCAGGGACAACAAGCAAAGAGATAGGTACAAAATTCTAATCTCTAAACCTTTACATCCTTGTAGGTACCCTGATAATCATGACTTGAATAAGCTAGGACTTAAAGACAATGTGTTTAATCTGCTAGAAAGGTTAGGATGGGTTGATATGTTGAGACCTATGAGAGGGTATGAGAATTTCACCTACGAATTTTTAAGTTCTATTGTTTTTACGAAAGATAGGTTGAATTTTGATAACCCTAACCATAGAGTTTCTTTTCGGCTTATGAATATTGATTATGAGATGTCTCTTCAACACTTCTGTGATGAGATGGGCTTCGCAAATGCGAGGTTCATCCACGACTCTTGGAATCACGATCTAAAGCCGGTTGACTATCAACCCGCCGCCTTTTGGGAGCGAATCACCGGTCTTGACCAGTTTAACACACGTGCCAACAAAGCTAGCAACATTCACAACCCTGTACTTAGGTACCTTCAAAGGATTATGGCTTGCACTATTTGGGGAAGGAGTGAATTAGGGAACACTAGGAGCGATGAACTCTTCCTGCTTTGGCCTATGCTGCACAACCACCCCGTTAACACTTGTTTTTACTTGCTTGACTACCTTTCCCATATAGGAATTAGGTCCGATAGTAGGGGAGAAATAGTAGTTGGTGGTATCATAACATACATAGCTAGGCAACTAGGAGTGAGTGAAGACCAAGGGATAAACAAGATGGAGGGAAACAATAGGCTAAACATAGACACCCTTTTCTCTATGAATTTCATAAAACCTCGACTCCCCTTTGTTTATACACTCAAACTCAACGTGCCCATTTTGATATTACTGCCTAACCCATCTCGGACTAACACCGAGGTGGAAGAAAATTTGTTGTATGTTAATGATGACCCACAGATGCATGTAGAACACAATAATGAAGACGTGGAAGGTGCACACTTGCACCAAGAAGAGGAAGGTGCACAATTGCACCATGATGAGGAGCATTGTGACCATGATGAAGGAGAAACAAATGAAAATGCAAGATGGGCATGGATGCATATCGAGGTCGTGAGGATAAGCACCGAGCAACAAAGGCAAGGTGTTGAATTGATGGGACTAAGGAATGATGTCCTAAGGGGCAACCGCATATCCGAAGAAAATAACCAAATGCTTCGGAACATGATGCACCACTTTCACCTCCAAGGTCCTCCCTATGGACCTCAATGACAAAAATGTGAGCTTTCCTCTTCCTCTCTTCCCTTCTTTCTCCTCCTTCTTCTTCTTCTTCTTCTTCTTCTTCTTCTTCTTCTTCTTCTTCTTCTTCTTCTTCTTCCTCTCCTTCTCTTTTATTTTTCTATCTTGAATCATTGAGGACAATGCTTCTCCTAAGTGTGGGGGGAGCCTAATAAAGTGTCTTTAATCGTAGTGTTTCCAAACTCCCTTGAACTTTATTCTTTAGTTTTGTTTTATTGTAAAAGGCATGAATAAGCAGCTTGTTTTTATTGTTTTATTATGACATAAATTTTTTGTTGTCTCTTCAATGGTCGTTTCTTGTACATGAAAGTGATTTCTTGTGTTGTAAGTGTTGTTGCTATACCCACATCAAGTTTTATTGTGAAAATTCTCCAATGAGAAAAGCACCTAGTTGCAATCCTTGAGTAAGTGTATGAATAGGTATTTTAAGGAACACGTTCTAACTTTAATGGTAACTTGGACCCTTAAAAATTCTCAAAGTAAAAGTAGTATAAGTTTGTGTGGGAATAATTCTAATGTGTTGTAATGTGTAAACCAAAATGGGGCAGAAGAATATCACCAGCACGTGGAGGAAAGGACACCCCCTCACGGACTTCCTAAATGTGGTGATGACTTCTCAAACAAATTGCGCTTAAATTAAACCCTCTAAAAAGAGGAACTTCCTAAGTGAAGATGAATAAGTTGTAGCACTACTTAGGGTGATCATGGAAACTTGGAGGAAATGATACCCCCTCGCGGACTTCCAATGTGAAATGATAGCCCCTAGGCATCTACAAGCCCCCAACTATCTAAATTATCAAATCTATCTAAACTCTCCCATCTCTCTTATATGAAATGAAGAAAGGATTTTTCTCGGTCACTTTAGTGTTAAGGTTAGAACCTGTTCCTCATAATATCTATCTTATACAGGAGCAAGAAAAGGGTTGGACTACACACACACACTCACTTGAGACTTGTTGTTGGGTTGAATAAGTTCACAATGAATACTTGAAGTTGTGATTAGTGTACATTGAAATCAAACCTCGAGAGAGACATAAGCTTTTATTTGAATTGTCATATATTAATCTTTTTGTTGCTGCTATGTCTATGCCTTTTGCTTGAGGACAAGTAAAGATTCAAGTATGGGGGAGTTTGATGAGTCATTTATTACCTATTTTTATATGTTATTTAGTTTAGTTTTAATTAGATTTTATTTTCTTTTATATTAGTATTATTTCCTTTTTAGGATAGTTTACTACAAATTGCATTTTATTTTATTTCAGGAAAGAATATTGGATGGATTGAGTCTTGGAGCAAAAGAAAGGGACTTGGAGCTGATTCAGTGCGAAAATACGAAGATTCAGAGACAAAAATATGTCTCCCCAAAGTCAGAAGCTTGGCACGGCCGTGCCACCTTCCAGAGTCACTTTTGCTGCTTTTGCTTAGATTTTAAGCTACTCTATTTTAGCCCGCAGTTTCTTGTGGAACATTCCAGTAATGTAATTGCTTAGATTTTAAGTCGAATGTATGCTATAAATAGAGTAGCTATCCATCACAAATATTCATCTTTTCTTGGAATTCAATAAGTGACAATTGCTTTTCTAATAAAAGTTCTTTTCTTTTCTTTTACTTTCCTGTCATTTACTTTTATGCTTTCTCTCTTCTTCTCTATGTCTACGATGAACATGAGTGAGTAGACTTCTCCTTGTCTTGGGATTGTTGGATAAGTCTAAATGACATAATCCTAATCAAACCAAGCTCTAAGCCTTAATCTTATGTAACCCTAATTTCTTATCTAAATTCACCGCTTAAACATGGATCAACCATTATCAAACTATGGAAACGAAAGTGGAGGGTTTGATAATTGTTTATCCATCATCTCAAATATCAATTCATAAAACGAAAGTGGAGCTTTGATATTCGAACAAGTGAATTTAGACAAGGATTGCAAAGGCAACGAAATAGTCTTTGCAATCCTTGAGATATATAGTTTCGATCTTCAAGGGAACTAATAATGATCAAGTCAGCGAAATAGGCTTGGTTGTTAGGGGAACCAAAATCTAATAGTAATCAAGTCAGCGAAATAGGCTTGGTTGCTAAAGGAACAAAAGAGAAACTGTCTTGAGAAATTAGGTCTAACATAACGTTATAAGCTTATAGTTTGGTTTGTGAAGGAGTTGTTATTTAGATGAACCAACGATCCCAAGGCTCCTTTTATTTTATTATCTTTCAATCACTTGAAAACCCCAAATTACAACTCTTTTCTCTTCTAATCATTATCAAAGGTTAATTGAATTAAACTACTCCCTGTCGGAACGATACTCTTTTCATACTACTTCGGTAAGACCGTGCACTTGCGGTTTTATCTCATCAAGTTTTTGGCGCCGCTGCCAGGGAGTAAACTAATTTAATTAACTCTTTCTTTGTGATTAGAACTCCTTCTTCTCCCTCTTTTCTTCTCTACTTCTTTCTTTCTTTGTATTACCATTAACTTCTTGGGTTCTCGATTTCTTATGCGAAGAAGTAAAAGTCTCGGAGAATTTATTCCTGAGATCGAAATGCTTAGACTTTGTCCCCACCATGGTTTAGAAAAGTGGCTCATAGTCCACACTTTTTATAATGGCCTAACATATACTACTAAGATGTCGGTTGATGCAGCTGTAGGTGGAGCACTAATGAATAAGAACTATACGGAGGCTTACGCGTTGATTGAAGACATGGCTGAGAATCAGTACCAATGGACCAACGAAAGAGCCATCACCGCCTCTGCTCCCTCCAAAAAGGAGGCAAGTATGTACGAGGTCTCCGATTATGATCACCTCGCTGCTAAGGTTAATACAGCTTGCAGTTGACGTCTGGGCTCTTAAGAGGTGAGGTGTCCCACTACCTTTTCAACTGAATAAGTGGTGACCCACTAAATGTGGAAAGTGTACAGTGAAAGGAAATTCGAAAAAACCACTCTTGAAAGTCATAATTACCATGACGTCATTCGTTGGAATATTTGAATGTTTTTCAAAAATGCCAATTCTCTCCTTCGAAAAATTTTCAGTCGAAAATGGAATTTTAGGGGGACAATTTGTTAGCCTGCAATTTCGATAGGCTCATTTAATGCAGTCAACGTTGGTTGATTTTTATCTTTCCAGGAATCGAAGCCTTTCTTTTCAAACTTGAAGATTTCGACGGCATGCGAACTTAGCGTGAAAGGGTCTAACGGGCCGGAGTTAGACAAGACACGAGACAAGAATGCAAGATCGTTGAAGCCAAGCAATTAATGTTGAGGCGGGAAGAATTAGAAATTCAAAGAGAAATAGTTTCCTCAATGGAAATGTGGGAGACAAGTAATTGTCCAAATGGAAGAAGTGTTGATCGTGGAGTTGGATTTTTCAGTTATTTTGCTATGTATAAATAGTAGTTTTCCATACGGAAAACGGGTTGCAAATCACTTATAGAAATTCCAAAACACTCGAAGTACCGGCGCGAGAAAGAAGAGTTATACATAATGTATGTAAAATGATTTGTTGAACAACCTTTATTTTAATGCAAAGTAAGAGTTCTGCATGTTAAGCGTTTAGCCTTTATTTAGCATTTACTGTGTTTCCTTTTATTTTAAAACCTTTTTTTGTCGAAAGTCGCAATACAGACTCGTCTTGTTCATAAATCAACCTATGAATTTAATGAATCCACACTCTTTTTTTTTCTTTCTAAAAAACTTTGCACAACATGTCCTAGAATTTCTGGTTTGATCTTGCTTGTAATAACCAAAACCAGCCCTTCCTGTTTATAAAAAACTGGTAAACAGCGTCATGAAAAGGGCTAATACTTAATAAGATTGAGGAAACATACGAGAACATGGGGCCCCGTTCATAAGAAATCCCTAATAAGAGCATTTCACTCATTTGAACAAGAGAATAGCCCAAATACTTAAGGAAACAACCACCAACATACCCTTGTCCCATGGGGGATGAAACAGGACAATGGTGCGACTACCATCAAGCACGGGGACATGACTTAGAATTTTTTTGTAATCTTAGAATGCACATTGAAAATTTGATACAAAAGAGAAACCTGGGAGTTAGATTAAGCCATAATAACCAATTTACATTGATTGGGTTTAGCTTTCTATTATGATATTTGATACAAAAGAATTTCACTATTGTAACGCCCTATTTTGTTATTTATTTATTTTATCGAGTTTAGTGTCTTTTTGCATAATTTATTTGAATAATTGTGATGTGTTATATGTTGGTAATTATTAGTAGCTTAATATGAGCATTATTAGTGAGGGAATATAATTAAATTAGATTAATGAGGCATAAGGGCCGAATTGGAATAAGGGAGAATATGTAAGTTAAGAATAGGAGAGGTTAAGAATAGAGAGTCAGAACACGTAAAAACAGTTTTTGGGAGAAAAAAAGAAAGTGAGAAGTCAGAGAAGAGAAGAGCTTTGTAAGAAGAAGGGAAAGCTTGTAGAATTCAGAATTTAACCAATCTAAGGTAACGGTGGGACTAACCTTCTTTAATCATGAGTCTATAATTCTGAAAAAGGGTTTAATTTTGTTGTTGTTAATAATTGTGATGTTAAAGAAGTTAGAATTTTGAATTGCAATAGGATTCTTGAATGTGTAAGTAATCCAATGAATTAATGTGAAATTTGATGTAGAGTAACCCTAGGTAATGTTTCCTATCAAATTAGGATCGAATGGGGTCAAAAATTGAGATTTTGAATAAAAGTGATTTTAAGTGTTTTTGGGGAATAAGTGATTCTGGGATAAGCTGTTTTGGAGATTTGAAAATATGATTTTTCAGTAAAATATGATAGGATTTATTGAATAGAACACATAGGCGAAAACGAAATTGGAATCGAGTTAATGGATGAGTTTTTACATGCGAAATGGTAAAACTGGAAGAAAAAAAAAACCAGGACTGCACAGAGATGCAGCGCAGGTCACTGGCTACTGCCTGCCCACGCTTGGGCGCAGCATGACAGCCCTCATGGGTGACTGCTTTGTTGTGCCTTCGTTTGCGTGTTGTCAGTACTTCGGTTTTTGAGTTTTTGTGCTTTTTCACCCTTTTTCTGATTTGAATTGGTCTTTGGTGTAAACATGAAAGTTGTTGATAATTGTGTTACCTTTCCAGTAGTCTTGGTTTGACGTGAAAATATTTTGTGGATAATTTAACATGTTTTTACGAAGATGTATGTGTTGGAACAAAATGTGTTTCACAATAAACCTTAATGAGTTTTGAAGATAACAAGGTATTAAAAATTGTCAATTGGTTATTGCTAATAATTTTTCAAGTGTACAGGACCATAGGCAAAGTCAATCAATTTCAATAGGTCTTGGAAGAACAATGGAGAGCAAAGGAATCCAAAGCATCTGAAGAAAACTGCGTCTGAAGCTAAGAAGTGCTTCTGAAGTAACAAGTGCCTCTGAAGTAATGACGTCATCAGAAGCAGAAGTCCATCAGAAGCAGAAGACCACCAGAAGCAAGATTTCATCAGAAGCTATATCATCACCAGAATCTACAATTGTTCAGTAAATTTAAACTGAAGATTCAAAGGAGCTGTTTTTCGTTTCAACCTCGTCTAAGAGAACGAAGAATTGAAAGGGAGGTATCAACGGTCGTTTGAAAAGCACTGGGTAATTGTCCTTCGTTATCAGAGTTGACAAAGTACAAGTGTACAACCACTACCTCCACTACTCTGTTTTTGTCTACGCTACAAGACAAGACAACAGCTCTGCCTGCAGAAATGTTCCTTCAAGATGGGAATGAATTTGAAGTTGATCCTTCAAAGGACTACACCCAAATCAGGCAAAAGATTAGTGGTGGATGATCAAAGGAACTCAACGACTCTTTAGACGTGCTAAAAAATCTCAACGTCTCTTTCACACCTCTATATAAAGGAGTGAAGACTTGAAGATTGAAAAGGGACATCAACACAAGTTAAAAGCGCCAAAACTCTGCCAAATTTGATTCTACAAAGCACTTTGAATTTCTGCACTGATTTGATACATCTTAGAAATTCTTAAGTCTAGAGTCTTTATTGCATTGTATTGTGAACACCACTGATTGTATATCAAGTGTTCAAAGTCAAACACTTTCTGTGTATTTCTATTTGATTAGAAGCCTCTCGCATGCGTGCTTGAGCATTAGAAGACTCTTGCTTTAGTGCTTGAGCATTGGAAGTCTCTCGCCTGCGTGCTTGACCATTTGAGAAGTCTCATACTAAGAGAGAATTGAGCATTTGTAATCTTTGAGATTATTAGTGAAAATCTCCTTGGAAGTGCAAGGGGGACTGGACTACTTCCGGATTGTGGAAGGAACCAGGATAATTGCTTGTGTCTCTCTTTCTTTTCTCTGCTCTGCTTTATTCCGCTGCATATCTGATTCTGAACATTACATCAGAAGCACTCCCAACTAGCTTCTGAAGTAATACCAGAAGAAGATTTTTTAAGAGAAAAAGAAAACACAATTCAACCCCCCCTTCTTGTGTTTTTCTCACCTTCAATTGGTATCAGAGCTTGCTCTGTTATCAAAGCACTTAACCGTGTGACAGATCAAGATCCGAGAAAAACATGTCTACTGAAGATGAATCCACTACATCTACAAAATACAATAGTGTCAAACATGACTATGATACTGCTGACAGGAAATCAGATTCTGGAAAAGCTCCAAAGTTCAATGGAGATCCAGAAGAGTTTTCACGGTGGAAAACCAACATGTACAGCTACATCATGGGATTGGATGAAGAGCTATGGGACATTCTTGAAGATGGAGTTGATGATCTGGATTTGGATGAAGAAGGAGCTGTTATTGACAGAAGGATACACACTCCTGCTTAGAAGAAGCTTTACAAAAAGCATCACAAGATCAGAGGGATCATTGTTGCTTCTATACCTCGCACTGAATATATGAAGATGAGTGATAAATACACTGCTAAGGCAATGTTTGCATCACTCTGTGCTAACTACGAAGGTAGCAAGAAGGTTAAAGAAGAAAAGGCACTAATGCTAGTTCATCAGTATGAGCTGTTCAAGATGAAGGATGATGAGAGTATAGAGGAGATGAACTCAAGATTTCAAAATTTAGTATCTGGACTGCAAATACTGAAGAAAAGTTATGTTGCTTCTGATCACGTTAGCAAGATTCTGAGAAGCTTGCCTTCTAGATGGAGACCCAAAGTAACTGCCATTAAGGAAGCTAAGGATCTAAACACTTTGAGTGTTGAAGATCTTGTCAGTTCCCTCAAGGTACATGAAATGAGTCTGAATGAGCATGAATCTTCTAAGAAGAATAGATCTATTGCTCTACCATCTAAAGGAAAGTCTTCCAAAGCTTACAAGGCCAGTGAATCTGAAGAAGAATCACCAGATGGAGATTCTAATGAAGATCAATCTGTGAAGATGGCTATGCTGTCTAACAAGCTTGAATATCTGGCAAGGAAGCAGAAGAAGTTTTTGAGCAAGAGAGGTGGTTATAAGAACTCCAAGAAAGAAGATCAAAAGGGATGCTTCAACTGTAAGAAGCCTGGACATTTCATTGCTGATTGCCCTGATCTTCAGAAGGAGAAGTCAAAGAGCAGACCTAAGAAACCAAGCTTCAGCTCTAGCAAATTCAGAAAGCAAATCAAGAAGAGTTTGATGGTGACCTGGGAAGATCTGGATAGTGAATCTGGTTCTGATAAAGAAGAAGCAGATGATGATGCAAAAGCAGCCATGGGGTTAGTGGCAACAGTATCATCAGAAGCAATATCAGAAGCTGAATCAGATTCAGAAGATGAAAATGAGGTATATTCCAAAATTCCCAGACAAGAACTTGTTAATTCTCTTAAAGAACTCTTATCACTATTTGAACACAGAACCAATGAGTTGTCTGATTTAAAAGAAAAATATGTTGATTTAATGAAACAACAAGAAACAACTCTATTGGAACTGAAAGCTTCTGAAGAAGAACTCAGAGGGTTTAACTTCATATCAACCACATATGAAGACAGACTCAAGATTCTTTGTCAGAAGCTACAAGAAAAATGTGATAAAGGTTCTGGCAATAAACATGGAATTGCCTTGGATGATTTTATAATGGCTGGCATAGACAGAAGCAAAGTAGATTCTATGATCTACAGCATATACAAAAACAATAGCAAAGGAATTGGATACTCTGAGGAGAAATTCAAAGAGTACAGTCTTAAAAGCTATTGTGATTGTATTAAGGATAGATTGAAATCCACCTTTGTGCCTGAGGGTACTGATGCTGTAACTGCTGTTCAGTCAGAACCTGAAGCTTCTGGTTCTAAGGCTAAGATTACATCAAAGCCAGAAAACCTCAAGTCTAAGGTTATGACAAAATCTGATCCTAAGACTACAAAGATCAAAATTCTGAAAAGATCAGAACCTGTTCCTCAAAGTCTGATCAAACCAGAATCTAGAATCTCAAAGTCAAAAGATCAGAAGAACAAAACAGTTATTGCTTCTGAGAAAACAATACCCAAAGGTGTTAAACCTAAAATATTGAATGATCAGAAGCTACTCAGCACTCACCCCAAGGTACAAGGGAGGAAAAGTAAAACCTCCAGAACTAACCCAAAAGGACCCATGAAGATATGGGTACCTAAGTCTGAATTGATTAAAACTGCAGGTATGCCTAAGGGCAAGAGAGAAACAAAGGTCCTGGTACCTAGACAGCGGGTGTTCAAGGCATATGACAGGAGAGAAAGCTTTGTTCCTCACCCTTACCATGAAAGATGAAGGAGAAGTGAAGTTTGGTGGCAACCAAACTGGAAAAATCATTGGTACAGGTACTATTGGTAATTCCTCCATTTCAATAAATAATGTTTGGCTAGTAGATGGTCTGAAGCATAACCTATTGAGCATCAGTCAATTTTGTGACAATGGGTATGATGTTATGTTCAGTAAGACCAACTGCACTCTAGTCAACAAGGATGACAAATCCATTACCTTTAAGGGAAAGAGAGTTGAGAATGTCCATAAGATTAATTTCTCTGATCTGGCTGATCAGAAGGTAGTTTGCCTTCTGTCAATGAATGATAAAAAGTGGGTATGGCATAGAAGGTTGGGACATGCTAATTGGAGATTAATTTCTAAAATCAGCAAGTTACAACTTGTAAATGGTTTGCCTGACATTGATTATCATTCATATGCACTATGTGGTGCATGTCAGAAAGGAAAAATTGTTAAAATTTCTTTCAAATCTAAAGACATTGTATCAACCTCAAGACCCCTAGAGTTACTCCATATTGATCTGTTTGGACCAGTTAACACTGCATCCTTATATGGAAGTAAATATGGATTGGTCATTGTTGATGATTACAGCAGATGGACTTGGGTAAAATTCATTAGAAATAAAGATTATGCATGTGAAGTGTTTAGCAGCTTCTGCACTCAAGTACAATCTGAAAAGGAAATGAAAATTTTGAAAGTCATAAGTGATCATGGTGGAGAATTTGAAAACGAGCCATTTGAATCTTTTTGTGAAAAACATGGGATTCTCCATGAATTCTCTTCTCCTAGAACTCCAGAACAAAATGGGGTTGTAGCGAGAAAGAACAGATCTTTACAAGAAATGGCTAGAACCATGATTCATGAAAATAATTTAGCTAAACATTTCTGGGCAGAAGCAGTTAATACTTCATGTTATATTCAAAATAGGATCTATATTAGACCTATGTTGGAGAAAACTGCATATGAACTCTTCAAAGGAAGAAGACCCAATATCTCTTACTTTCATCAGTTTGCATGTACTTGTTACATTCTAAATACTAAAGACTATCTAAAGAAATTTGATGCCAAGGCTCAAAGAGGAATCTTTTTAGGTTACTCTGAAAGGTCAAAGGCATAGAGAGTGTATAATTCAGATACACATTGTGTTGAAGAATCTATGCATCTTAAATTTGATGATAGAGAGCCTGGAAGTAAAACTCCAGAGCAAGTTGAAAGTAATGCAGGTACAAATGATTCTGAAGATGCATCAGAATCTGATCAACCTTCTGATAATGAAAAGAATTCAAAAGCTGAGTCAAGTCCTGTTGCTGAACCTAATCCAGAAGCTGAGTCAAGTTCAGAAGCTGAACCTAATCCAGAAGCACAGAATGAAAATGCTTATGAGGATATTCAAGATAACACTTAACATGTGGTTCAACCAAAATTCAAGCACAAATCTTCACATCCTGAAGAGCTAATCATTGGAAGAAAAGACAGTCCTAGAAGAACAAGATCTCACTTCAGACAAGAAGAATCTTTGATAGGATTGTTATCAATAATTGAACCTAAGACTGTTGAAGAAGCTCTCTTAGATGATGGATGGATATTAGCTATGCAAGAAGAGCTAAATCAGTTTCAAATGAATGATGTGTGGGATCTGGTACCCAAACCTATTCAGAAGAACATTATTGGAACAAAATAGGTATTCAGAAACAAGCTGAATGAACAAGGAGAGGTAACCAGAAACAAAGATAGACTTGTTGCGCAAGGTTATAGTGATTACTTCTATCCTATGCAGTTAATCATGGCATAATATTATATCAAATGGATGTCAAGAGTGCTTTTCTTAATGGTGTCATTGAAGAAGAAGTGTATGTCAAACAACCTCCTGGGTTTGAGGATCTTAAGCATCCTGACCATGTTTACAAACTTAAGAAATCACTATATGGCTTGAAACAAGCTCCCAGAGCTTGGTATGATAGACTAAGTAATTTCTTAATTAAAAATGATTTTAAAAGATGTCAAGTTGACACAACGCTCTTCAGAAGGACTCTTAAGAAAGACATTCTGATTGTGCAGATATATGTTGATGATATAATATTTGGTTCTACTAATGCATCTCTTTGCAAGGAATTTTCTAAGTTAATGCAGGATGAATTTGAAATGAGTATGATGGGAGAATTAAAGTTCTTTCTTGGAATTCAAATTAATCAAAGCAAAGAAGGAGTATATGTTCATCAAACAAAATATACAAAGGAGCTTCTAAAGAAGTTCAAGTTAGAAGATTGTAAAGTGATGAACACTCCAATGCATCCAACCTGCACCTTAAGCAAATAAGATACTGGAACAAAAGTAGACCAGAAGCTATACAGAGGTATGATTGTTTCTCTGTTATACCTCACTGCATCTAGACCAGATATTTTATTCAGTGTATGCTTGTGTGCAAGATTTCAATCAGATCCTAGAGAATCTCATTTAACTGCAGTTAAGAGAATCTTCAGGTATCTGAATGGAACAACTAATCTTGGACTCCTGTATAGGAAATCCCTAGATTATCAGTTGGTTGGATTCTGTGATGCTGATTATGCTGGTGACAGGATTGAAAGAAAATCAACTAGTGGAAATTGTCAATTCCTGGGAGTGAATCTGATATCTTGGGCAAGCAAAAGACAAGCAACAATTGCTATGTCTACAGCAGAAGCAGAATACATTTTAGCTGCAAGTTGTTGTACATAACTACTTTGGATGAAACATCAGTTAGAAAATTATCAGATTAATGCTAACAGTATTCCCATTTTCTGTGATAATACTGCTGCTATTTGTTTGTCAAAGAATCCAATTCTACATTCAAGAGCCAAGCATATTGAGATCAAACACCATTTTATCAGAGATTATGTTCAAAAAGGAGTTTTAGATATACAGTTCATTGATACTGAGCATCAATGGGCTGATATATTTACAAAGCCTTTAACTGTTGAAAGATTTGATTTTATCAAGAAAAATTTGAACATGCACTTTGTGATTAAGATTTTCTTGCCTCTGAATAAGAAGTTTGGTTCTGAAGTTTATTCAGAAGCTTTGGTCCATCAGAAGCTCTTAACTGAGGTTCTGAAGAAAATGTGCTTCTGAAGATGACGTCAGCACTAACACTTCAGAAGTTGTGTTCTTTACTTCTGAATAGCAAGGTTAGTGGGATCGTTGGCAGTTACGTTTTAGAAACACCTGTCCCATTAATAAAGGTTA
The DNA here is from genome assembly GCF_003473485.1 of Medicago truncatula. Taxonomy (NCBI): domain Eukaryota; kingdom Viridiplantae; phylum Streptophyta; class Magnoliopsida; order Fabales; family Fabaceae; genus Medicago; species Medicago truncatula. The sequence continues at coordinate 21,822,592 of NC_053046.1, read as the reverse complement.
TTAGTCTGAAAAATCTCTGACGTGGTCTATTTGTATTGGAGTATAACAAAAAGGGCAATGATGATTTATATGCTTTTAAATGTACTAACACGCGCCCCCAATTTGTCATTAATGCTTTGTTTGTTTGTCTCCTTTTTGAATTGCAATCGTTTTTACTTAAAACACTTAGACAAACACACACTACTCACTTCACAACTCACACTTTCATTTGTTTTCCAACCTTCTCTGCGAAGTAAGCGCATTTCCTTTAAAACCCTAGAAACCCTTTTTCCTACAATCAATCAAATGGCTACATCAAGTTCTGCTCCTGGATCATCATCTAATAAGCAACAACAGGAAACTCCTGCCTATGAGATAAAAGGAAGAACCATGTCCTTGGAGGAATGGGATTTGAAAATCCAGACTGAATGTCCGGTGGATTTTGTTTCACTAGCTGCTCATAACTGTGACATTGGAAAGTTCTACGATGTTCAAGGTTTGGGGAGCTACTTCAATTTCCTGAATGGTCCAACTTATCAAACGCTGGTGCGTCACTTCTGGGTCAGGGCCAACATTCATGATAGAGAAGCTGCAAAGATTGAAGAAGATGAAAAAGTTCTTCTCAATCCAGAATTGAAAGGAAAGTCTAGAGAAGAAATGGGCTTGGAACCTTTCATAAAGACAGAGATTAGGTCAAGCATAATGGGAATTCCAGTTCGCATTTCTGAGGATGTTATTGCTTTTGTTCTCAGAAGGCCAGCTACAGGGGAATACAAAGCTAGTATTACTAAAGTCAAAGATAGTCCTTGGAATGAAGTTGTAAATCAGACTATCTACAACAAAGTAACTAAGGGTACTTATTCTGATATGTCTACTCAAACCATGATGATGCTGAAGATTCAGAATGAAAATCTGCTACCAAAAGGTGGTGGTAGTGATCAGCCTTCATTGGAGCACAAGATCCTCCTCCACTTCTTCATAACAGGTGTTGTTGCAAATGTGCCTAGATACATCTTCAGGCATATGGTACAACAGCTCAGAGAAAGCCAGATGAAAAATAGGTGTTGGGTACCCTATGGGAGGCTTCTCTCTGAAATCTTTCATCAAGGAGGTCTTCTCAACCTTCTTAAGGAAGTGGATTTCTTCACTGATGAACAGTTGGGTACTGTAACAGGAAAAATCATCAATGGAGAAACTCTGAAGTCCATGCATCTGATTAGTGTAAAGGACTATAAGAAGCTAAGCACAGATATGACAGTATCTGATTCTAAATCAGCCTTGATGACTGATTTTCCTCCAATCTGCAAACAAGACCCTTTGGATGTTCAGATGCACTACATCAGGGAGCATTTTGAAAGAACTAAGGTCAAAATCAGCTTGAAGGAAGTTCCAGAACAGATGTATGGTGGAGCTCTTCCTGTTGCCAAGAGCAGGAAGACAAAGAGCAAAGCATTAACCAAGGAAGATTACTTGGTAGAAGAAGCTCCAAGAAAATCTTCTAAGAGATCAAACAATGCTGATAAGGATGGTGTTGCAGCACCTAAATCCAAGAGGACTAAAACTGTCAAGACTGAAAGTTCAACTGTTTCTGCTTCTGAGGAAGTTATTCAGAAGAAGAGAAACAAAGAGCCAGAGGTTCAAGATGCTGCTAGGGAAGCTGCTCTTCAAAGTATCAGAAGCAAACGAGCTAAGGGAGAAAGAAGTGTTCAGGAGCGTATCAAGGAAGCTGCTAAACAGTTAAGAAGGAAAGAAGAGGACCCCAGTCTGAAGAAGGCTACGAAGCCTGTGCCATTGGAGTCACCTTGCTTTAGACTCACCCATGAGCAAGAACAAATGACTAAGGAAATTGCTGCTAATGAGTTAGCCAAAAGAAAGCTTATGGCTGAACTCTACAAGAAAAAGAGAGATGAACAGCTCAAAGCAGCAGGGTATAATCTGGATGCTAAGAAAGCTGTTGTGATTGCTTCTCTAGCTGCTGAAATTGAAGAACAAACAGTTAAGGAAGGAACTGCTTCGTTAAAAGAAGCACTGAAAGATAAGAATGTTTCAGAAGCAAAACCTTCAGAACCAGCATTAGAAGCTACTAGATCAGAAGCTCATCCTTCAGGTATTTCTTCAGATCCAAAAGCTAAATTCAATGTTCAGACTTTTAACCTTCCATCATCATCATCCTCCACTGGCTCATATGACATTTCTCTGAGTCAGCACATAAAACAATGTCTACCAAACTTCAAACCTTCAAAAACAACCTCTTCTGATATCCCAGACTATGATCAAATGCAAATCAATTTCTCTCAACAGAGGATAAAAATCTGTGAGAAATTTCCTGCTGATCATTTCTTCCAACCACCTATCATCGAACCTTTAAATATCCAACAACCAGAAACCAATCCAACACCACAAAAAGCCTCTGAAGTAGCTTCAGAAGCAGCCACTTCAGAAGACCCCCAACAACATCAAACCTCAACCATTCATAACCTAGAAAAACACTTAGGAGGTGAGATGCAACCAACCCCTACAAAGGCCTCTAAAACAGTCCCTGAAAAGACTGTCTTAGAAAATCAACAATCATATCCCCAACCTGAAATCTCAACCAGCCAAGAGCAAAGTGTTCCTGAACAAACTATCCCTGAACAAGTTGCCTCTGACCTACCCCAAACTAACCCTGAACAACAAACAAAAAATCTTAACCAATCACCAACTCATAATGAAACAACTCCTGAGCAACACACTACTTCTGACCAACCATCTCCATCTCATACAACATCCATTCCAGAACATTTACCCATTCCAGAACCTATACCAATCCCAGATAACATTATAGAGTCTGAATACATTGATGAAGAGCTTCAACGGATCAGTGACGAAATTCATGGACTTATTCTTCTCAGAAAAGTGCCTTCACTTTCAATTCACTATGAAGATCAATGGATGAATCTGAAAGCTGGTTTGAAGAAAGATTTTGCTGAGTTGCTGGAACTAATTAGTGAAAAATGCATCACAACTCAAGCTGAAGTGCTTAAGAAGCATATGGAAGATCTTCACTCAGCTGAGAAAGAGACAGAGGAAGACTCTCTACTTCTGATAGCTAATGCTCCTTTCTTTCCAGAAAGTGACTATGTCTCAAGAGGTGACAAAATTCTTCAAGGGATGAAAAGGAGGCTTAAGGCTAAGAATGAAGAAGTTCAGAAGGTTAAGCAGAAGAATTGAAGAATCAGTCTGAGCAAATCAAGTATTTGATGGAACAAGTCTCTAAACTAGCCAAACCTTAGTAGCACACCATTTTTTTTACTTGTTTAGATTTTGTTTTTCAAATTAGTATTAACTTGCTCTGATTATGTATCTTAACTTGCTGGTTATGTATCATTCATTTGCTTCTGAAACAATTTTTGTCAATCTTTAATGCTCTGATACTTATATTACATTTTGTATCTTTACAGTTTTTTCTCATTGATTGCACAAACTCTTTCTTTTGTTTTATTTACTTTTTGTTGATGACAAAAGGGGGAGTAGTTGTATAGTATTTTTAGGCTCTGAGCCCTATTAATTTAACTTGATTAAGTTAACTTTTTGCTCTGAACCATTTTCTAAACTTTTGGTATTTTTTTTAATACTTCTGAAATTTCATTATCTTATGCGCATTTTATTGAAATTTAATTAATGAGTATAGAACTTAGGGGGAGCTTACAAACCTCACCTTAAAGATCTATTAGACTCAGGGGGAGCTTACAAACCTCATACCCAGTAGTCAACTTGTTAATTAGATCAACAACAATTGAACATTTTAAATACTATTGTTTGTCATCATCAAAAAAGGGGAGATTGTTGGAACAAAATGTGTTTCACAATAAACCTTAATGAGTTTTGAAGATAACAAGGTATTAAAAATTGTCAATTGGTTATTGCTAATAATTTTTCAAGTGTACAGGACCATAGGCAAAGTCAATCAATTTCAATAGGTCTTGGAAGAACAATGGAGAGCAAAGGAATCCAAAGCATCTGAAGAAAACTGCGTCTGAAGCTAAGAAGTGCTTCTGAAGTAACATGTGCCTCTGAAGTAATGACGTCATCAGAAGCAGAAGTCCATCAGAAGTAGAAGACCATCAGAAGCAAGATTTCATCAGAACCTATATCATCACCAGAAGCTACAATTGTTCAGTAAATTTAAACTGAAGATTCAAAGGAGCTGTTTTTCGTTTCAACCTCGTCTAAGAGAACGAAGAATTGAAAGGGAGGTATCAACGGTCGTTTGAAAAGCACTGGGTAATTGTCCTTCGTTATCAGAGTTGACAAAGTACAAGTGTACAACCACTACCTCCACTACTCTGTTTTTGTCTACGCTACAAGACAAGACAACAGCTCTGCCTGCAGAAATGTTCCTTCAAGATGGGAATGAATTTGAAGTTGATCCTTCAAAGGACTACACCCAAATCAGGCAAAAGATTAGTGGTGGATGATCAAAGGAACTCAACGACTCTTTAGACGTGCTAAAAAATCTCAACGTCTCTTTCACACCTCTATATAAAGGAGTGAAGACTTGAAGATTGAAAAGGGACATCAACACAAGTTAAAAGCGCCAAAACTCTGCCAAATTTGATTCTACAAAGCACTTTGAATTTCTGCACTGATTTGATACATCTTAGAAATTCTTAAGTCTAGAGTCTTTATTGCATTGTATTGTGGACACCACTGATTGTATATCAAGTGTTCAAAGTCAAACACTTTCTGTGTATTTCTGTTTGATTAGAAGCCTCTCGCTTGCGTGCTTGAGCATTAGAAGACTCTTGCTTTAGTGCTTGAGCATTGGAAGTCTCTCGCCTGCGTGCTTGACCATTTGAGAAGTCTCATACTAAGAGAGAATTGAGCATTTGTAATCTTTGAGATTATTAGTGAAAATCTCCTTGGAAGTGCAAGGGGGACTGGACTACTTCCGGATTGTGGAAGGAACCAGGATAATTGCTTGTGTCTCTCTTTCTTTTCTCTGCTCTGTTTTATTCCGATGCATAGCTGATTCTGAACATTACATCAGAAGCACTCCCAACTAGCTTCTGAAGTAATACCAGAAGAAGATTTTTTAAGAGAAAAAGAAAACACAATTCAACCCCCCCTTCTTGTGTTTTTCTCACCTTCAATATGAATGAATTATTGTTGTTAAATATGATGTTTATATGTTATTCATGTTAACGAATTGTGAGATTATGATGCGACGTTGATTTTGCTGTTGTTGCATTGCATAATCATTGTCAAACAAAGGGGGTTGTAGCTTGTCAAGCCGAATCACGGCAATAGCGAAGGTTGTTGTAGCTCTGTTGTTTATAAGCGAAGGGGGTTGTAGCCTGTCAAAGATGAATTACGGCGTTAGCGAAGGGAGTTGTAGCTCTGTTGGTACCACATGCATAATCGCATGACATTGCATTTGTTGATTCGTTGTTGTTGCATTGTTGAGCGATGTTAATTGATGATTTGTAGTTGGAATTATGTGACGCATTGTTAATGATGAATTGCTGTTGTTTTGTGTTGTTAAAATCTTTTACATGAATTATTGCTTATTAGCATTGTTAATGATGAATTGCTGTTGCTTTATGTTGTTAAATTCTTTTACAAAATTATTGCTTATTATTATCGGATGTGAAATCTCACCCCTTCTGTTTGAATGTTGCCTCTACGTGCGTAACGTGCAGATATCCAAGAGTAACCGCTGATGTGAGTTTATTCCTCGTGTCGTCATAAGAGTCATGCTCTGATACGTAACAGGATGGGGATGTTTTTGTGTTTTTTTTTCCTCTGTTACGTGTCTTTTACTAAGTTGATCTTGGACCACTTTTAGGTGAAATTTTATTATGTTGTTGAGATTGAGGCCTTAGTGCCAAGTATTGTTTAAACATTTAATATTTTTCGTTGCGACATTGTTTTAATTATTGAAAGCAATTATTTAAATAAATAGTGAATTTAACTCTATTTGTGTTAAATTATATCTTGAAGAACGAAATGTGACATCCTGTTTGCGATGAACTCTGATTTATTTTATATTATTTATATGTTGTGAAAACGAGGTGTTACAATTGGTATCAGAGCAGGTCGGTCTGTCCGGCCAAGTGATGAGTCATTTATTATCTATTTTTATATGTTATTTAGTTTAGTTTTAATTAGATTTTATTTTATTTTATATTAGTATTATTTCCTTTTTGATAAAGTTTACTACAAATTGCATTTTATTATATTTCAGGAACGAATATTTGATGGATTGAATCTTGGAGAAAAAGAAAGGGACTTGGAGCTGATTTAGTGCGAAAATACGAAGATTCGGAGACAAAAATATGTCTCCCCCAAAGTCAGAAGCTTGGCCGGCCCGTGCTAGCATTGGCACGGCCGTGCCACCCTCTAGAGTCACTTTTGCTGCTTTTGCTTAGATTTTAAGCTACTCTATTTTAGCCCGCAGTTTCTTGTGGAACATTCCAGTGATGTAATTGCTTAGATTTTAAGTCGAATGTATGCTATAAATATAGTAGCTAGCCATCACAATTATTCATCTTTTCTTGGAATTCAATAAGTGACAATTGCCTTTCTAATAAAAGTTCTTTTCTTTTGTCAGAGCTTTCTTGTCATTTACTTTTATGCTTTCTCTCTTCTTCCCCATGTCTACGATGAACATGAGTGAGTAGACTTCTCTTTGTCTTGGGATTGTTGGATAAGTCTAAATGACATAATCCTAATCAAGCCAAGCTTTAAGCCTTAATCTTATGTAACCCTAATTTCTTATCTAAATTCACCGCTTTAACATGGATCAACCATTATCAAACTGTGGAAACGAAAGTGGAGGGTTTGATAATTGTTTATCCATTATCTCAAATATCAATTCATAAAACGAAAGTGGAGATTTGATATTTGAACAAGTGAATTTAGACAAGGATTGCCAAGGCAGCGAAATAGTCTTTGCAATCTTTGAGACATATAGTTTCGATCTTCAAGGGAACTAATAATGATTAAGTCAGCAAAATAAGCTTGGTTGTTAGAGGAACCAAAATCTAATAGTAATCAAGTCAGTGAAATTGGCTTGGTTGCTAAAGGAACAAAAGAGAAACTGTCTTGAGAAATTAGGTCTAACATAAAGTTATAAGCTTATAGTTTGGTTTGTGAAGGACTTGTTATTTAGATGAACCAATGATCCCAAGGCTCCTTTAATATTATTATCTTTCAATCGTTTGAAAACCCCAACTTAAAACTTGTTTCTCCTCTAATCATCATCAAAGGTTAATTGAATTAAACTACCCCCTGTCGGAACGATACTCTTTTCATACTACTTCGGTAAGACCGTGCACTTGCGGTTTTATCTCATCACCAAGTAGTTGAGTCGTTTGTGTCGTGTGATGGTTGAATACTGTCGTTGTGTTTTCCTAATCAATGGTTGTTGTGTAGTGAACCGAGAATGGCTGGAAGGAACGATGTTGTTATTGCTGCTGCGTTGCAAGCTTTGGCTCAAGCTGTGGGGCAACAGCCTAATGCTGGTGTAGGTGGTAATGATGGAATTTGAATGCTAGAAACTTTTATGAGGAACCATCCACCTACCTTCAAAGGCAGATACGATCCGGATAGAGCTCAGACATGGCTCAAAGAAGTTGAGAGAATTTTTCGAGTCATGCAATGCACTGAACCTCAGATGGTTCGTTTTGGTACGAATATACTAGCTGAGGAGGTTGATGATTGGTGGGTAAGTACTCGGCCGCTTTTGGACAACGGAGGTAAGGAAGTTACATGTGCTATTTTTATGAAAGAATTCCTGAATAAGTACTTTCCGGAAGATGTTCACGGGAAGAAGAAAATTGAGTTCCTGGAGTTGAAGCAAGGTGATATGTCAGTGGCGGAGTATGCTGCTAAGTTTGTTGAGTTGGCAAAGTTTTATCCACACTATAATGCTGAGACTGTTGAATTCTCAGTGTATCAAATTCCAGAATGGCTTTCGTGCTGAGATTAAGCGAGCAATTGGGTACCAGAAGATCCGACAGTTTTTTGAGTTGGTGAGTAGCTGCAGAATTTATGAAGATGACACCAAAGCTCATTATAAGATTATGAATGAGCGGAGGGGTAAGCACCAACAAAGTCGTGGTAAACCTTACAGTGCTCCAGCTGATAAGGGTAAGCATAGGGTGAATGATAAGAGGAGGCCCAGAAAGAGAGATACTCCTACTGAAGTTGTGTGTTTCCGATGTGGAGAGAAAGGTCATAAGAGTAACGCTTGTGGTGGCGATGTAAAGCGGTATTTCCGTTGTGGCAGAAAAGGACATACAATTGCAGATTGCAAGCATGATGATATAGTTTGCTTTAAATGTGGTGAAGAAGGACATATTAGCCCTCAGTGTAAGAAACCTAATAAAGCTCAGTCTAGTTGCAAGGTGTTTGCTTTAGCTGGTACTTAGACAGAGAATGAGGATCGTCTGATCAGAGGTACATGTTTCATTAATAGTACTCCCTTAATTACTATCATAGATACTGGTGCTACATATTGTTTTATTGCTGCTGATTGTGTTTCGAAATTGGGTCTTGTTATGTCATCTATTAATGGGGAAATGGTTGTCGAAACCCCGGCTAAGGCTTCGGTGACTAGTTCTCTAGTATGCTTGAAGTGTCCTTTGTTGATGTTTGGTAGAGATTTTGCAGTGGACTTAGTCTGTTTGCCGTTGACTGGGATGGATGTAATACTAGGTATGAACTGGTTGGAATTTAACCTTGTTCATATTAAATGTTTTCGAAAGACGGTGCGTTTTTCTTCTGCCGAAGAAGAAGGAGAAACTGAGTTCTTGACTACTAAGCAGTTGAAACAGTTAATGCGGGATGGAATCCAGATGTTTTCGTTGATGGAGTCCCTGTCTGTTGAGAATCAAGCGGTGATTGATAAGTTACAAGTGGTGTGTGAATTTCCAGAAGTTTTTCTTGATGAAATTCCTGATGTGCCACCAGAGAGGGAAGTAGAATTTTCTATTGAACTTATTCCGGGTACGAAACCTGTTTCTATGGCACCTTACCGTATGTCAGCTTCCGAATTAGCTGGGTTGAAAAAGCAGTTAGAAGATTTGCTTGATAAAAAGTTTGTAAGACCGAGTGTATCGCCTTGGGGAGTGTCGGTGTTATTGGTTAAGAAGAAAGATGGTAGCATGAGGTTATGTATAGATTACCGGAAGTTGAATAAAGTGACAATAAAGAATAGATATCCACCTCCGAGGATCGACGATTTGATGGATCAGTTGATGGGTGCGCGTGTGTTCAGTAAAATTGACTTAAGATGGGGCTATCACCATATCAAAGTGAAAGATGAGGATATTCAGAAGACGGCCTTTAGGACACATTACGGACATAACGAATATTCTGTGATGCCTTTCGGTGTTATTAATGCGCCAGGAGTATTTATGGAATATATGAATTGTATTTTTCATACTTATCTAGATCGTTTTGTTGTTGTGTTTATAGATGATATTCTGAAATACTCTAAGTCTGAGGAGGAACATGCCGAGCATTTGAGAATTGTTTTGCAAGTGCTGAAGAAGAATTTATATGCCAAGTTATCGAAGTGCGAATTCTGGTTGAACGAAGTGAGTTTTCTTGGTCATATTATTTCTGGTAGTGGTATTGTTGTAGACCCATCTAAGGTTGATGCAGTATCGCAATGGAGACTCCGAAGTCGGTTACCGAGGTTAGGAGCTTTTTGGGTTTGGCAGGTTATTATCGAAGATTTATTGAAGGATTTTCCAAGTTAGCACTTCTGTTAACTCAGTTGACGTGTAAAGGTAGAGCTTTTTTATGGGATGTTCAGTGGGAAAATAGTTTTAATGAACTAAAGCAACTTTTGACGACGGCTCCGATATTAATACTACCAAAATTCGATGAACCATTTATTGTATACTGTGATGCGTCTAAGTTGGGTTTAGGTGTTGTGCTTATGCAGGATAATAAAGTAGTAGCTTATGCATCGAGGCAGTTGAGGATTCATGAATGTAATTATCCTACTCATGATCTTGGGTTAGTTGCAGTAATTTTTGTACTTAAAATTTGGAGGCATTATCTGTATGGTTCTAAATTTGACGTGTTCAGCGATCATAAAAGTCTGAAGTATTTATTTGACCAGAAATAATTAAATATGAGGCAGCATAGGTGGCTTGAATTGCTAAAGGATTATGAATTCGGATTGAATTACCATCCGGGTAAGGCTAATGTTGTTGCAGATACTTTAAGTAGGAAAACATTACATATGTCTGCTATGATGGTTAAAGAGTTGGAGTTGCTTGAACAGTTCAGAGACTTGAGTTTGGTTTGTGAAGTGTCGCCGCAGAGTCTAAAATTGGGAATGTTTAATATCAACATTGAATTTTTTAATAGTATCAAGGAAGCTCAGAAGGTATATGTGAAGTTGGTAGATTTTATGGTTGGGAACAATCAGGCTCAAGATAGTGACTTTAAAGTTGATGATCAAGGAGTGTTGCGGTGTCGGTATAGCATTTGTATTCCTGATGATACAGGAATGAAAAAGATGATTCTAGAACAAAGTCACAGAAGTAATTTGAGTATTCATGCAGGAGCTACAAAAATGTATCATGATTTGAAGAATTTATTTTGGTGGTCCGGGTTGAAGCGAGATGTGGCACAATTTGTGTATGCGTGTTTAATTTGTCAGAAGTCAAAAGTTGAACACCAGAAACCTGTTGGTTTGTTGACACCTTTAGATATTCCAGAGTGGAAGTGGGATAATATATCCATGGATTTTGTGACGAGTTTTCCGAATACTCCAAAAGGACATTATGCGATTTGGGTAATTGTGGATACACTAACGAAGTCGGCCCATTTTATTCCGATTAACATCAGTTTTCCTGTATCTCAGTTGGCGGAGATTTATATCCGTGAGATTGTGAAGCTACATGGTGTTCCGTCGAGTATTGTATCAGATAGAGATCCAAGATTTACTTCTAGATTTCGGAAGAGTTTGCAGGAGGCGTTGGGTCCTAAGTTGAGTTTGAGTTTGTAACACCCCGTTTTCCCAACTTAAAAATTTCACATATAAATCAAAGTATTTCAACATAAACGGAATGTCACACTTATTTTCATTAAATCATAACAGAATAAAATAACTATTTATCCTTCAAATTCAACAATATATCATTTATTACATCGCATCGGAATTTATTCAACATTTAAACATCTTTGGCACACGACCTCAACATAAAATCTCTTAAAGTCATTCCAACAACATGTTTATAAAACTTCATAAAATAATACGTAAGGAACAGAAAGCAACAACAAAATTCTCATCCCGTTACGTATCAGAGCGACCGTAAGACGACGACACGTGAGAGAGTCGACTCACTTCACAACTAATCTTGATTACCTGCAAGTTACCCAATTGTGAGGGCAACATTTCCAAGCAGAATGGGTGAGATTTCACATTCAATAATAATAAGCATATAATTCATCAAAAACATTTAACAACTTAAACTTCATCAATTAATAGCATTAACTCTTCTTATAATATTTCATTAATAAATCAATCAGCTTCTAATCATTATTAACTTCACATCATAAACATCTTCATATAAAAATATAAATCATCACATCATAAACATCATCTTATAACATCGTATATTTCACATCATAAACATCATCATATACAACATAAATAACAACGATTAATAAATATTAATATTTCACATAGTTCTTTATTAACAACTCATTGATAAATGACAACTTAACGACAACGACAATGCGACTTCTACAACTTAAACTCAACATATGCAACTTCAAATTCTTAATCATGCATGTGGTACCAACCAGGGCATCAAGCCCTCAACACAACATAAAGAGTATAATTATACTCACAGAGCATCAAGCCCTCAACTTAAAGAACAAAAGGTCACAGAGCATCAAGCCCTCAACGTATAGAGCAAAAGCTCACATGGCATCAAGCCCTCAACTTCAAATGAGTATGCATGGACTCAACAACTTACAACTTAGACAACTTCAACAACTCATGTGACTCCGATATCTTGGAACAACAACTTTGACCAACATATGCAACTAAATGATTTAATAATCAATAACAGCAGAGACAGCAACATACAACAACTTGAATCATAGCAACATTAATAATAACCACTTGGATGGTATAACAACATTATTTGTATATCATACAATATTCACGTAATATATACATCTCAAATTACCCAACAACATACTTCATATTAATTCAGATTCATTGTAAGACAATACAATTATATACAACTTTCATTCATACCCCAAAGACAAGCTCACGAACTCATTAGACCCTTTATACAAGGTTATTTCTTTCCTAAAAACATTTCTAGATGGTTAGGATAAAGTCCCTACACTTAGGAAGAAGTTTGGAAGCAATTGGAGTGAAGAAAATGCATTTTAAAAGTTTCTAGTCAGGCAAAATCGTAGCCCGATTTTTCCCCATCGCAGTACGATTTTTTTCGTGCTGAAACACCCCAAAACCTGGTAAAAATCGTAGCCTGATGCCTAAAATCGTAGTCCGATTTCTCCCTGACAGACAACATCAGATTTTCCAATTGTCACGTTTTCGCGCGTAGAATCTAAATTGTTAACCCGTTTTCAATTTCGTTTTCGCCTACACACTCCTGACACTTAGCTCTATCATAATCTACATAAAATCGATTTTCAGAACCTCACATAATCCCTTATTTGCAAAAACGTTTAGACACCGACTTTTCAAGCGAAAATCCCAATTTTCATTAATCCAACCCCAAAACTGGTTCTAATCATTGTACTATGAACAATTTAAGGTTTGAACATTGTTTCTTCATTAATTCAACGGGTTTCTATCATCTAATCAACCAATTACAACTTCTAACCCTAATTTCCCAAATTCCCAAAACTACAACCCACAACCTGTTAAATTCAATTTTCAGAATCATATACTCAGAATTATTAAAGGTTAGTCTCACCCTTACCTTAGGTTAATCGATCGAAAGCTTCTCCTCCTTAGTTCTTCTCTTCTCTTGGTTTCTCCCTTTTTCTCCAAAACTTTTTTCACGTAAAAACTATTCTGACCTATTTTCTCCTATTCATTCCCTCAGCCCTCTTTATCTTATTTCCACTTATTCCACTAAACTCTCTAAATTCTCAAAACAGCCCCTCATCTCAATATTATTTTATTTTCAAATCTTATTCTATTAAATAATAAATAACACCACTTAATAAAATAACAACACACCACATAATCATTTAAATCACATAAATCATATAAATATATTCTAAACTCAATAAAATAAATAAATAATAAAATATGGCGTTACAGAGTTCGGCGTATCATCCACAGACAGATGGACAGACGGAGAGGACAATTCAGTCGTTGGAGGACTTGTTGAGAGTTTATGTACTTGAGCAAGGAGGAACTTGGGATAGTCATCTTTCATTGATCGAGTTCACTTATAATAACAGTTACCATTCTAGTATTGGAATGGCACCGTTCGAAGCGTGTTGTATGGTCGGAGATGCAGAACTTCGTTGTGTTGGTATGAGTCCGGTGAGATTGTGATACTGGGACCAGACATTGTTCAACAGACTACTGAGAAGGTTAAGTTGATTAGAGAAAATATGAAGGTGTCACAGAGTAGACAAAAGAGTTATCATGATAAGCGTAGGAACAAGGAGATCATGTGTTTTTTAGAGTCACTCTTGTGACCGGTGTTGGACGTGCGCTAAAATCAAAGAAACTGACTCCGTGGTTTATTGGCTCGTATCAGATTTCGGAAAGAGTTGGGACAGTTGCGTATAGAGTGGGTTTACCACCACATCTTTCGAACTTACATGATGTGTTTCATGTGTCACAACTTCGGAAGTATGTTTCAGATCCATCTCATGTGATTCCAAGAGATGATGTGCAAGTGAGAGACAACCTTACGATTGAGACCTTCCTAGTGAGGATTGAAGGTCGTGAAGTGAAGAAGCTAAAAGGCAAGGAGATACCTCTTGTGAAAGTCGTTTGGGAAGGAGCGGCTGATGAAAGTTTGACGTGGGAGTTGGAGAGTAAGATGCTGGAGTCGTATCTAGAGTTATTTGAAAGAGGTACATTTTCAAGGACGAAAATATTCTAAGTGGGGGAGAGTTGTAACGCCCTATTTTATTATTTATTTATTTTATCAAGTTTAGTGTCTTTTGGCATAATTTATGTGAATAATTATGATGTGTTATATGTTGGTAATTATTAGTAGCTTAATATGAGCATTATTAGTGACGGAATATAATTAAATTAGATTAACGAGGCATAAGGGCAGAATTGGAATAAGGGAGAATATGTAAGTTTAGAATAGGAGAGGTTAGGAATAGAGAGTCAGAACACGTAAAAACAATTTTTGGGAGAAAAAGAGAAAGTGAGAAGTCAGAGAAGAGAAGAGCTTTGTGAGAAGAAGAGAAAACTTGTAGAATTCAGAATTTAACCAATCTAAGGTAAGGATGGGACTAACCTTCTTTAATCATGAGTCTATAATTCTGAAAAAGGGTGACTGCTTTGTTGTGCCTTCGTTTGCATGCTGTCAGGACTTTAGTTTTTGAGTTTTTGTGCTTTTTCACCCATTTTCTGATTTGAATTGGTCTTTGGTGTAAACATGAAAGTTGTTGATAATTGTGTTATCTTTCCAATAGTCTTGCTTTGACGTGAAAATCTTTTGTGGATAATTTAACATGTTTTTACGAAGATGTATGAATGAATTATTGTTGTTAAATATGATGTTTATATGATGTTATTCATGTTAATGAATTGTGAGATTATCATGCGAAGTTAATGTTGTTGTTGTTGCATTTAGTTGTGCATTGCATAATCATTGTCAAGCAAAATGGGATGTAGCCTGTCAAGCCGAATCACAACAATAGCGAAGGGAGCTGTAGCTCTGTTGTTTATAAGCGAAGGGGGTTGTAGCCTGTCAAAGCCGAATTACGACATTAGCGAAGGGAGTCGTAACTTTGTTGGTACCACATGCATAATCGCATGACATTGCATTTTTTGAGTCGTTTTTGTTGCATTGTTGAGTCGTTGTTGTTGCATTGTTAAGCCAAGTTAATTGATGATTTGTAGTTGGAATTATGTGACGCATTGTTAATGATGAATTGTTGCTGTTTTGTGTTGTTAAATTCTTTTACATGAATTATTGGTTATTAGCATTGTTAATGATGAATTGTTGCTGTTTTGTGTTGTTAAATTCTTTTACAGAATTATTGCTTATTATAATCGAAAGTGAAATCTCACCCCTTCTGTTTGAATGTTGTCTCTACGTGGGTAACGTGTAGATATCCAGGAGTAACCGCTGATGTGAGTTGATTCCTCGTGTCGTCATAAGAGTCATGCTCTGATACGTAACAGGATGGGGATGTTTTTGTGTTTTTTTTTCCTCTGTTACGTGTCTTTTACTAAGTTGATCTTGGACCACTTTTAGGTGAAATTTTATTATGTTGTTGAGATTGAGGCCTTAGTGCCAAGTATTGTTTAAACATTTAATATTTTTCGTTGCGACATTGTTTTAATTATTGAAAGCAATTATTTAAATAAATAGTGAATTTAACTCTATTTGTGTTAAATGATATTTTGACGAACGAAATGTGACATCCTGTTTGTGATTAACTCTGATTTATTTTATATTATTTATATGTTGGGAAAACGGGGTGTTACAACTATAATCAATATGGTGGGCCGATCACTTTTAGTTCGAGATCGGGAGTCAGTTCTTTGACTCAGGTTTGGTTTTGAGCTTTTTATGGTTTCTTTCGGTGGATTGGAGGTTGAGAGGTGGTGGAAGTTGATTGATCTTTTCGGGTAGGAGCTTTTCAAACGTGGCTCATGTAACACCCCGTTTTCCCAACATATAAATAATATAAAATAGATCAGAGTTCTTCAACTTAAACAGGATGTCACACTTCTATAAAAGATAAATAGAGTAAAATTACTATTTATTTAAACTTCGTTTGTCAATAATTTCAACAACGTCGCGGCGGAAAACAAATATTCTTTCAACAAAATTGGCACTAAGGCCTCAACATAGAAAACGTCGTTAAATCCAACAAATTGGTCCAACAATAAATTCATAAAGATAAATACGTAACAAAGGAAAAAAACATCAAAAGTCTTCATCCCATTACTTATTAGAGCGACTCCTAACACGACACGAGGAATCAACTCACATCAGCGGTTACTCCAAGTTATCTGCACGTTACCCACGTAGAGGCAACATTCAAACAGAAGGGTGAGATTTCACATTCAATAATAATAAGCATATAATTCTATAAAAGAATTTAACAGCACATAACAACATCTATTCATCATTAGCAATACTAATAAACAATAATTCAAGTAAGAGAATTCACCAACACAAAACAACAGCAAATCATCATCATAATTATACTTCATTATTCTCATCGTCAAGATAAATTAATCATCATAATTCAAATCATCATCAACAATGCTTCACATAATTCCAACTATAAATCATCATTTAACTTTACTCAACAACACAACAACATGTATGTGATACCATCAAATGCAATATCTATGTGATACCATCAGAGCATCAAGCCTTCAACTTTAATATGAATGATTATACATTCCAGAGCATCAAGCCCTCTACTTTAATATGAATGATTATACATTCCAGAGCGTCAAGCCCTCAACTTTAATGATTATGCATGGGCTCAACAACAAATGCAGCAACAACCAACAACTTCAACGACATTGACGACAACAGCGGCAATGACAACATCAACGACTTTGCATCATAATATCGTAATTCATCAATCAAAGATATTCATATAATAATCCATCAATCATGAACAACATCATATAACATCATATTCATCAACATATACATTCATATAATAATTCATCAACCATGAACAACATCATATTCATTAACATATACATTCATATAATAATTCATCAATCCTGAATAACATCATATAACATCATATTCATCAACATATACATTCATATAATAACATCATATTCATCAACATATACATTCATATAATAATTCATCAATCATGAGCAACATCATATAACATCATATTCATTAACATATACATTCATATAATAATTCATCAATCATGAACAACATCATATAACATCATATTCATCAACAAATACATTCAGATAGATATTAAATCATCCAACAAAGATATTCACGTCTAACCAAATTAGATTCATCACAAAATAGGTTAAATACTCTTAAACACCTTAATTGAACTCATAGTACTTCTAGTTTTGAGGTTTGGAATTATTCCATAAGTTTTGGATTAACTTAGAAACGGTTATGCTAAATTTTCATAAAATTTCACTAAAACCTCCTTGGAGTATTTTTATCATATCTCAAAAACTGAAAATCATTTTAAGTCAAACCAAAGTCATTGGAAAGCTAACAAAATTATCTAAAACTTTCATGTTTATACCAAAACCCGGTTCAGAGCGGAAAGGGGTGAAAAATAGTGAAATCAGAAGGATCAGGTCAACAAAACCACTGAACTTTCAGCCAACAAAATTGTGTCACGCCTGCAAATTCGTGACACGTTTTGACAGCATCAGGTCCAGAAATCAGCTTTTCAATAAGTGCGTTTTTCATCATTTCGCGCGTAAAATTCAAACCGTTAATCGGATTTTGATGTCGTTTTCGCCTACACGCTCCTGACACTTAAGTTTATCATAATCTACAGAAATTTCAAGTCTCAACCATCCCAAGAATCATTTCCCAAAACCTCACATAATCACTTATTGGCAAAAACACTTAAACATCGACACTTCACACGAAAAACCCAAAATCTCATCTACCCAAATCCCAAATTTTATAGAAAACTCTTCCTATGTTTATTCTACAACCTGAACATCAATTTGTACACTAATTAATTAGATTACCTACTCTTTTGACAATTAAATTCAATCTACCCTATTCTCTATAACATCAAAACTAACAACAACAACAACAAAGGTTAAACCCTTTTTTCAGAATTATACACTCATGATTAAAGAAGGTTAGTCCCACCCTTACGTTAATTCAATGGATTTACCTACTCTTTCAACAACCAATTTTGCAATTAACCCTAATTTCTATAACATCAAAACTAACAAAACAAAAACATGTTAAACCCCCTTTTTAGAATCATACAACCCATTATTAGAGAAAGCTAATCCCACCCTTACCTTAGATTAGATGATCGGACTCTACAAGATTGCTCCTCTTCTCACAAGATTCTTCTCTTCTCTGACTTCTCACTTTCTCCCTTTTTCTCCCAAAAGCAGTTTGCACGTATATTCTATTATGACTTTCTAACCTTTCTTTTTATAAACCTAACACATTCTCCCTTATTCCTATTTTGCCCCTCAGTCTCAATATTGTATTTTAATATATATATATATATATATATATATATATATATATATATATATATATATTTCTACACCAAATAACATAATATAATATAATATAAAATGCTACTAAAAACACTAACATATAACACAAAAATAGCACACATCACAATAAATTAAACAAATTACTCTAAAGGACTCTAAACTCAATAAAATAATTAAATAAATAAAATAGGGCGTTATAGCTCAACTTTGGTGTTGAGGACTAGGAGTTTATTTTAGAGGGTTGTTTCGTTGGGGGTGAGTACTGATGATGGGTGGTGCGGGATATCGTTTTTACAAAGGTTGTTTTCGTGAAGGCGTCTGTTTTAGATGGTGACGTGTATTTTTGTAAGTGTTGTCCTCAGGGGTGTTTTTTAAGGTGTTTTTTAAGGCGTCTGTGCGGGATATCGTTTTTAAGGTGTTTATTTTTAGTTAGATTTATTTTAATTACTTTTATTATGTGTTCATATGTGTTTGTGTGTGATTATTCATCATTGGGTGCATTTTCATGGTTTCCGTATTAGAAGGGTATTTTAGTCATTTTGAACTTAGGGGTATTTTGGTCATTTTGTGAGAACGAGTAAATTATAAGTTTTGGTGAGAATTACTTTTAGTGATTAGTGAGAACCGATGTTTTACTAAGTTACTAGAGTAATATTTAAGGTTTTACCGTTTAGTGACCATTGGCGATATTTTACCGTTATTGACCGTTATTAGTGAATTACCGTTAGAGTGTAGAAACATTTGAGATCTGAATAGAAATGGGTTAAGTCCATTAAGTGGAGGGTTAGGCCCATTAAGGAGACTTCGTATAAAAACCTACACTTATGAGAAATTTCCTCACACTTTCATTTATAAGATATTTTTGGAGAGAATAGAGAGAGAAAGTGTGAGCAAGAGGAGAAAAGGGTTAAAGAAGAGGACTTGAAGAATCAAGGGTTGGGAGAAGATCTAGGAGAAAAATTGAAGCCTAAGATAGAGAGATTAACCTAACTAAGGTAAGGGGGTTAGAATTCATCATAATCACTTATTGTAATTTTCAATTATTTGTATGAAAAGTGCTTAATTGGATGAATTGATTAATTGTTCATAAGTGATGAAATTCGTGCTCTAATTATGATGACATGTTTAGATGTATGAAGTTATGAATAATTGAATTGTGTTAGTTGAATTACATGTTCAAAGTGTATGAAAATGGGTATGTGTTGAAAATATGCTCAATTGGTGAATTATGCATTGTTGTTGATGAATTGTGATAAGTTTCATGATCAATTGTTGTTGTTATTGTTGTTAAGTCATGTTGTTGATGATAATTCATGGCTTGGGTTTGCATGATTCATGGTTTGTTATTGAGAAATGAGATGTTCTTGGTGTTTTGGTGAAATTTTTGAATTGGTCCAATTGTCAAGTGTTTTCAAGTTTAATTGAGTCTTTGTGAGTCTTTTTACTCATATTGACCTATAAACATGTTCTGGAAACGCAATTGGGCAATGAGGGATCAAAATTGGGGATTTTGGGTGAAAAGGGGTTCAACCCCGTAACAATTTCTGCAAAACTATGAACGTTCGCTTAGAATTTCGCTTAAGCGACCTGTAAGCGAGCATTCATACTGACTTTCTGGGTTAGGTCGCTTAAGCGACCAATTAGCGTGCTGGTAGGCGAAGTTTTCTGGTTGCTACTGGAACTCGTTCGCTTAAGCGAACATGTGGTCGCTTAAGAGAACTGGTGAGCGACCAGAAAGCGTGCAATGTGGTTTGCCACTGTAACTCGTTCGCTTAAGCGAACCAGGTGGTCGCTTAAGCGAACAGGTCCAGTTTTCAGCCACTTTGATCTTTGTTCCGGATCTTTGGGGGCTAATCCGAGCTTTGTAAAATGATTCCTTAAACCTGTTTAACTACTGTTTATGCCTCCAAACTCACTGGAACATGATTAACTTGCATGAACTTGAAATTATTCAATTGAGTCTTAACTTGGGAAGTTTTGGAACTTTAGACTTTTGTCGGAAACAAACTTTTCCAAACGTTGGAACTTATAAGTTGAACCTACAACTCATATAGACTTAGGTAAAACTTGTAAGAGTGGTCAAACATCTTAATCATGTAAAATGTGATATTTCGGGCGGGAATGTGAAAGGTTGTGAAATTAGGTTTTTCATATGAACTTAAGTTATTCTCTAGTTAATGACTAATGATCCGGAGGTGGCTTAAATTAATGAATACATTGTCGATTAAGATTATTTGAAGGTTTTCAACTTGTCTATTGTTATCACGATTTTGGGGTATCAAGTCATTAATTAGGCTTGAACCTTTCAATCTTTGATATTCTCTATTTTTTCTTGGGAAGGGTAAAATTGAGAAAACCCTTAGAAACTCTAAGCTCGGGGGTCGTTTTCGTTACGGGAAGGTGTTAAGCACCCGTAACAACTATAGTATTCTATAGGAACCGCTTTCCTAGCTTTATGTCTACGCTTTACTTTTATGCTTATTTATTGAAAAAGAGAGTTTATTTAGGTTAAGGATTTGGAAAGAAAGTGTATGAGATTTCATTTTATTGGACTTGGAGAGGTTTTGACCTCTTGCCTACATACCCTTTTAAGGGATCAAAATTCCATGTAGTTCTCTTCCAAAAGTATTTTTGGTGTGTTTCAATTGATTTTAGTTTTTGAAAATGGTTTTGAAGAAGAGAAAGAGGCCGTAAAGGCATGAGAGGAAAAGATAGTGAATTGTTGGTTCAATTATTAACGAAAAAAGTGTCTAAGTAGAAATTAAGATTCATTTGAATTTGATTAAGAAAATAAAGGAAAATACAATGGAGTTTTGACTCCAAGGTTTATTAGGAAAGATTTGAGTGATGGAATTAATTTGCTTTGAAAAATGAATATTTTCTAAGTATCGCATCTCCTAAACATACATCTAAAACGGTAAACATACAACGTGTGTGCGTGTCGGTGCTTGTGTCGGTGTACATCACTATAGAGAGTCCATTGTCCTTTACATTGCCCTAGTTTACATGCTATGGTCTTGTAAGGAATTAAAAGGAAATTAAACTACCTAAAATTACATGTCCATTTGACATAGAAATTAAAAGGTAAAGTGGCTAAACTATGAGAGATGGGGATGAAATGGTAAAATGCTCAAGAAATGGATGAAAAATAAAATAAAATGGTTAGTAGTATAAGGCATAAAATGGTAAGAAAAAAGTAAGCAATTGAATATGAGATAAAACAGCAAAATGACAACAATAACCAAAATATAAAAGGAAACATATTACTTGAAACACAAGAAACTAACAAAACATATTAAAAACAGTAACACAAGCATATGATCACTAGCATATTCATCACAAGATTGCATATTAATCACTCATACCATGGATCAAGATATTATGAACAAAAAGTGGCAAGAAATTGCACAAAATTCCACTAGAAAAGAAGAAAAACAATCAAGAAAATACACATATATTTTTATCAATTTTTGACATGTAAAAACAACACAAAGATATCAAAAATGCATTAAAGAACACATAGGGATCTTTTAGGAATTTTATGAGAAAAATTGAACAAGCAGAGGTTCAAACAGCAAGCAAACAAGGTGTGAATAGCAAGAAAATAGCAAGAAAACAAAGAAAACCAAAGACAGAGGCCCAAGCCCAACGCCTAAAAGCCTGGGTGCACAGGAACCACAGGATTGATCCAGGGAATCAAACCCTAGATCAAACGGCCAGGATTGAAGGGAAATGGACCGGTCCGGTTCACTGGCCTATATATATGTAAAGACACCGGTTTATTTCATTTGCAATACTCCTTTCTCTCTCTAACTCCCTCGCTCTCTCACTAGCCTCTCGTCTTCTCTCTTCTCTTCGCCGGTTTCTGGAAGGAGACGGCCGGAGAAGATGAAGATTCATCGGAATCTTCATCGACTCCGCCGTGAATTCCAGATTCCGGCGAGCCCTAACCTCACCAGAAAATCATGAATCCTACATCAATCAACTCGTTTCTTCACCCTAAACATGAATCTAACGCCAGAAATCACATGTAAGGCTTGAATCTTTGTAGATCTACATTCTTTGTTACGGTTTTGAAAATTATTTTTTTAGGTTTTCAAATTCTTTGAAAGAAACTGTTTGAAACCTTGAGGATCTACATGGATTCGTCCTTATTGATGCTTTTTAAGAAAGAACGGTGGAGTTATATGTTTACCTGTGATTTAATCGGAGATTTCGAACAAGATTTTTTAGAAATCTTCGATTTGATTCTGTTTGTTGATTTTTGACTTGAAACCGAAAATAAATCGGTGTTTCTTGCTGGTTTGATTCCTTCTTCTTCTTCACCGGATCATATTCTTCATCTTCTTTCTTTCTTCTTCTTCTTCAAAAACTCTGTGATCGTGCTTGAGTTTGTCACCACTTGGTGATGAATTCGCACTTGAATTGCAGAGGAAAACGATTCAATGATGAAGGTTCACCATCGATCACTGAGAATCGATGAAAATTTGATGAATTTGTTCATGAATCTGGTTCTGGAGAATTAGGGTTCTTGCTTGTTCTTGATGGTTTCTGAATTTTGATCTAACTGAATGGAGAGAGAAATTGGAGTTCTGTTTGTGATGTGGCGTGAATTGAATTGCTTTTTCTGACACTGTGCACTATTTATAAGCTGCCAAGTGTGCCTTTGGACCAGTGAAATGGTGACACCTGTACTTGGACTTGAAATGGCTCGGCCTTGTACAATTTGTGACTTGGGACCTTTCTGCAAAATAAGAAACTTGAAGGACTAATCTCCAATTTAAAAAACCTAAAAATGCAATTTTTAAAGAAATTGGGACCAAAATGCAATAAAAATAAAATTGGACTAGAAATTGATAAATTGGACAAAACGTAAAGTGAAATCTAAAATAAAATCAACAAAAGGACTAAAATGAACCAATTACAAAAATGAGGTATTTTAATGGGAAAAGACCAAAATGCCCCTAGGGACTAAACTGACTCAAACTGACTCAGATGCAATTTTTGAAATGATTTTTTAACAAAGACTCAACAATGATTTGTAAAACAAGTTGAAAAGTGTTAGAGACAAACACAGGGACTAAAATGGGTTCCACTGCAAGAAATGACCAAAATACCCTTGTACGATTTTTGCAAATATTTGAATTAAAATGCAAGAAAACAAAGCAATGATTCGGAGAGACCTTTTTTTAATGACTTGTAACACAAGAAAAGACACTTTGGATGGTTTTATGCAAGAAAATCACAGACAAAATCACAATTGAAAATACTTTGAGACAGAGACAGTAAAAGGTGCAGATGAAACAAAGTAAAGGTTCAGAGTAAAACAACAGTAAATTGACAATTATCAGTAGTAGAAAATAAATTTGAATGAGTATTTTTAGGTCCAAAATCAGGGTATAACATCTATGTTGTTTTGTCTTCGGACTTATCAATTGGCCGTTTGCCACTTGGTATGGTTTTTGGTCGGAATTGTTTCTTGAGTCAATTGTCTTATGAATTATTGTGACTATTCTTATAAGACTAAGTGACGTTGTATGAAAGAATGATTGTATGAGATATGTTGTTTATCATGAAATGTGTATGCGATCTTACTTAGAATGTAAGGAGTACTTGAATGGTGAAACTATATGTGATAGTTGATGTTGAATGACATTGTTGATTATTGATAATCATGTTAATGTGTGATGGTGAATACTATGAATTATTTGTGTATGGGCATGTTTTCTTGATAATGCAAATGTTGTGGAGATAATCAATATAATTGGGTCTTGTCCTATATATTGAGGTGAAAATTGTGGATTGTTGTCGCATTATGGAGTCCTTGTACATGTCCATGCATCATAGTCGTGTTGAGATTATATATGATGTTTTCTTCATTATTGGGCTCCGGCCTAGCAGAGATCATTAGTGATCTAGTTTGTGGACTTCAGTCTTGCAGAGATCCTTAGTGATCTAGTTTGTGGACTTCAGCCTTGCAGAGACCCTTGGTGGTCTGGATATCGGTGACGACCTTGAGTTGATTTGGTACCACATGCATATATGTGTCGATAGGTGCATATCATGACATGAGTCTTATTGATATATGTGTTTGGTGATTGTGTATGAATAATTGGAAACTGATATTTGTTCATAACACATGTGATTGGTGATTATTGATGTGAGATATTGGGGTTGATGTAAGTATATGTATGAGAATATTTTTATTGATCAAGTGCATGATGTTTAAATTGAAATATCCATGTTAACTGTTATTTGGATTATGATGATGTAATACTTACCCCTAGTGGTTTTGACCGCCTACCTGTCTGTATGGATGGGTAGACGTTGTGCAGGGTTAGTTGCTCGGTGAGTTTTTGTGCTTGGTGGATATCGGGAGTTTTCTCCGATATCGGTGTTTAGAGTTTAGTCGGCTCTGATCTAGGCTTCGTTGTGTCGGTCAAGATTATCTTTTACTTTGGATTTTGTTATGATTGGAGATTTACCCGTATGCTAGGATTTGTTGAAATTCATCTATGTTGATGTAATAATTGATTCATGACATATATATTTGGATTACTCTGGTTTATATTCCGCTGCAACTGTTGAAGTTTATATACATGTTTATTGGTTTTGAATTTTTGAATGTGACGTAGCCTCTATTTCTTGAATAAATGTATTATTCACATGTTTAATTGCTTTAATAGAAATAGGAGTGTTACATTCTGTCTATATGCGGCACCTTTAGTTTGTATTCTCAGTTTCACCGGTCTTTGTTCGTCTTGAGCAGGGACCTGAAGAATAAATAAAATTTGTTGTTTCAAAAAAAAAAAAAATCTTGATTACAATTTGCACAAGGACACACCATGAGACTTCTATGCTCTAGGACTCTACCTAAAAAATTATTTTTCTCAAGTACCCATGCAAGAGACTTCCCTACCTTAAGCACAACTGCTTAAGACTTTACCCTTTTTAATCACAACTGACTGAGACTTCCTAGGTGCTCAAGGTTTCATCAAGAGACTTGTATGCTCAAGCACACAAGCTAGAGACTTTCTAAAATGTTTACCCCAACTACAAACAAGTTAATTTGTTCTTACATTCTTTCTAACTACTGAGTGTAAACTGAACAAATGAACAAACTCACTCCTTAGGATTTCTAAGATATAAACTTGAAAAATAATCATAATTTTTTGCGCTATTTGATTTAACAGAGTTGTGGCACAGAAAAATAGCAGAGTCTTGTTGCTTCTTCTTCAGGTCGTCAGCTCCATTTATAGGCAATGACTTGAGAGACGTTGGAGAAGAGTGCCAACGTAAATAGAGTCGTTAAGAATCTTTGATCACGAATGTTGGCTCTTTGCCTGATACGGATAATCCCATTGGAAAGTACTTTGAATTTCCTTTGTTGAAAGGGGAATTATTTGTTCCTGATGTCCTTTACACGTAGACGAAAGAAGACAAAATAATTGCTCTACCAGATTTAGTGATAGAGACAACTCACAGAATAAGACAAAAGTTTACATGGATTACGGGTCCCTCAGATTCGAGAAGCCTAGTCCGCTTCTGTGTTTGATGCCCTTCTGTTAGCCTGTAATTTCATCATGCTCAATTAATGCTGTCAACATTTGTTGCCTTTTGTCTTTTCAGGAATCAAAGTCTTTTTTCTTCAACATGAGAATTTCGACATAGTTTGGACTTAGCGTTTAGAACAGTTTAAAAGCTTCAAAGTTCGACAAGACGTGAGTCAAGATGTAAATTTGTCGGTCAAGAAGTTACTGTCGAAGAGGAAAGAATTTCAATTCAAAAGCAGTGGCTAATAAAGTGTGGAGGACAAGCGGTTTTTCGATCGAAGGAGTGTTGTTTGCGGCAGTTACCTTTTTCCATTCATTTTTACTATGTATAAATAATAGTTTTTCATATGAAAAATAGGTCACAAATTATTTATAGAATTCAAGCACTCGAAGTACCAACTTCTGGAGAAAAGAGTCCGACATAATATACGTAAGTTGATTTGTCGAACCACCTTTACATTAATGCAATGCGATTTACCTTTTCTTTAAGTTTCTGCATTTTAAACTTTTAAAGTCTTTTACTTGCATTTCCTTTACTTTTTTCTGTCGAAAGTCACTACACAATGTCATCAGGTTCATAAAGCAACCTATGAATTTGATAAGCACTCACTCAATCTTGGAAAAAATTTGCACAACATGCCCTAGGATTTCTGGTTAGATCATTCTTGTCATAAACAAAACCAGCCCTCTTGTTTACTAATGGGACAAAACCGCAAGTGCATGGTTCTATCGAAGTAGTAAAAAGAGAGTATCGTTCCAACAGGTAGTTGTTCAATTCAATTAACTATAGTTGATGATTAGAGAGAGTTTAAGTTGCAAAGTTGGGATTTTTAACGGTTGAAAATAATAATAAATGAGAGCCTTGGGAGTATTGATCCGTCATGGCGACAAATCCTTCACAAACCAAACCATTAAACCTAGAACGTTATGTTAGACCTAGTTTCTAACTCTTTAGCCTATCACATCTCCTTTCGGTCTCAGTGAGTGTGTTCCTTTAGCAACCACGCCTATTTTCATGGTTGATTGCTATTAGAATCCTTGAAGTTCGAAACATTATATGTCTCAAGGTTTGCTAGACTATTTTCATGTTTCGCAATCCTTGTCTAAATTCACTAGTTCGAATATCAAAACTCCACTTTTATTTTATGAATTGATATTTGAGATGATGAATTAACAATTACTAACCCTCCAATTTCGCTTCTACAGTTTGATAATTGTTAATTCATGTTAAAAGGGTGAATTTATATTAGATACTAGGGTTACATAAGATTAGGATTTAAGGCTTGGTTTGATTAGGATTATATCATTAGACTTATCCAACAATCTCAAGACAAGAGAAGTCTACTCACTCATGTTCATCGTAGGCATGGAGAAGAAGAAGAAAAGCATAAAGTAAATAACAAAGAAATAAAGAAATAACTTTTATTAAGAAAGACAATTGTCAGTTATTGAATTCAAAGAATAAAAGATGAATTTTAATGATAGCTAGCTACTCTATTTATAGTCTTATGTCGACTTAAAACCTAAGCAACTATTCACTAGAATGTTCCACAAGAAACCACGGGCTTTTTTTGTCAAAACAGGTAGCTTGTTTCTGAAGCAAAAGCAGCAAAAGAGAACCCAGAAGCTTGGCACGGTCGTGCCAGTGGGAGTACGGGTCGTGCCATCTCTCTAACTTGGGGAGTGACATATTTTTGTCCCATATTTCGTATTTTCATCCCGAATCAGCTCCTAATCCTCTTTCTTTTGCTCCAAGACTCAATCTATCAAACATTCGTTCCTGAAATATAATAATATGCAATTGAAGTAAAATAGTTCTAAAAGGAAATAATATTTAAATAAAATAAACTTAAATCTAAATAAAACAAAATCAAATATTATATTAAAAGGCTTAATACATGCTTTGGTCCCTTAACTTATTTTTGGTTTTCATTTTTTTCCCTTAACTATAGTGTCTCAATTTGGTCCCATAAGTCTTCCTCCGTTTACTAATATGGTCCTCTCCGTTAGTTTTTTAATGTCTAAAATTTTTTATATGTTTTCAACCGTTTGATTGTAGGTTCATTGTATAAAACACTGAACTATCAACACCTAATCTTTTTTGTTTTTCTTCATCTTCTTCTCTCATCTTCATCAACATTCATAAAAAGAATATCCAAAAAAACTCAGAAAAAAACTTACATAATTAACATTATACCCAAAAGAAGAAAATCAATTTATCACCCACCTACACCCCCTTCCTCTCTATCACATGCATCAATACCATTCTTTTAATAATTTTCATATTCTCCAACAACAATCTTCTTGATCTTCTAACAATCTTCTCCAAATGCAAAAACAAAATCAACAAAATTTAAATCTCTATAATTACTCATGTGGTTTCCTCTTCTTATTCTTTTCATAAATAACTTCCAAAATTTCCACTTCTATGTAGAAACATCATATGCCCATAAACATAGAAACGAAGAAGAAGAAAAAAAACCCTAAAACATCATATTGCATAACATACCCAAATTCAAACTCAATTTCATTTATCTTGATACTTTTTCATCTAGAACATACTACAGAAACATCATACTGCAGGAATTTCAAATTCTGAAAAATGGATATGAGAAATGGGAATTTCGAATTCTGATAAATGAACTTGTTGTTGGAATTTTGAGAATTTAAATGGAATTAGAGAAAGGAGAATTTCACTGTTGTTGATAATGAGTTCTTAGTAATGATCAATTTCGAATTTCAAATGGATTTTGAGAAATGGGTTTTGTTTTCTTAATCAAGATGGAAAGAGTTAAAAATGATGTTTGTTTTTTTTCTTCAAATTTCCTGTGTTTTCGAATTTCAGGTTGTGGTTCAGTGTTGATTTCTGGTTCGTGTGTGATTTCTGATTGAAAAGAAGGGAAAGATGAAAAAAAATTAGTTGATATTTCTATGAATGGTTTGGATAAGAGAAAGGGAAGAGAGAGATATTCTTTTTATGTTGTTGTTGTTTTAAAACATTGTGTTGTTGTTCTGTTGTTGATGGGCTGAATTTGAAGAAATGCATTTTTTTTAATTCATGATGATGATGAAAAGAATTAAAAAGGGATGAAAATAATTTATTGATGTGTTGTTGCTGCTATTGACGATGATTTCTGGATTTTTTAAGAAAAAATCTGGGTTTTAATTCTATTTGAGGGTGATGAAGAAGAAGAAGAAGAAGAAGAAGAAGAAGAAGATGAAGAACGTGAAAAAATATTAGGTGTTAGTCGTTTACAGTAAAGTACAATAGACCCTACATAATTCAACGGTCCTCTTTTAAAGAAAAAATCAAATGGTTAAAATTAAAAAATTTAATACGGCCTATGGTGAACCACCTTTAAATATGTTTCACCTTAGAGTTTTGATGTTAAAAACTAACAGACAGGACCAAAAGAGGTAACGGCAGAAGATTTATGGGACCAAATTGAGACATTTTATAGTTAGGGGACCAAAATGAAATTCAAAAATAAGTTAAGGGACCAAAGCTTGTATTAAGCCTATATTAAAATAACTAATTAATGACTCATCAAACTCCCCCACACTTGAATCTTTGCTTGTCCTCAAGAAAAATGCATAAACATAGCATTTTATAGTTAGGGGACCAAAATGAAATTCAAAAATAAGTTAAGGGACCAAAGCTTGTATTAAGCCTATATTAAAATAACTAATTAATGACTCATCAAACTCCCCCACACTTGAATCTTTGCTTGTCCTCAAGAAAAATGCATAAACATAGCAGCACACACAAGACTAACATATGACAATTCAATTGAAAACTTATGTCTCCTCAAAGACTTTCATTTCAAGCGTACACTAATCACAAACTCAAGCATTTCTTGTAATCTTTATTCAACCCAACAATCAAGTTTCAAGAAGAAGAAGAAGAAGAAGAAGAAGAGATGAGGGGAGAGAGGAAGAGGAAAGCTCACATTTTTCATTGAGGTCCATAAGGAGGACCTTGGAGGTGGAAGTGCTCCATCATGTTCCAAAGCATTTGATTATTCTCTTCGGATATCATTAGTCTGGATAATTCAATACCTTGCCTTTGTTGCTCGGTGCTTATCCTTTCAACCTCAGTTTGCATCCATGCCCACCTTTCATTTTCAAAGTTTTCTCAAGTGTCATGGTCATGGTGCTCCTCATCATGGTGCAAGTTTGCACCTTCCTCCTCACCAACATTGTGCACTCCATGTACCTGAGGATCATCACCAACATACAAAAAATTTGCTTCCACCTCGGTGTTAGTCCAAGGGTTAGGAAGTAGAAATAAAATAGGCACATTGAGTTTGAGTTCATATGCCATAGGCGGACGATGCTTAATGAAGTTCATAGAAATGAGGGTTTCAATGTTAAGTCTATTGTTGCCCTCAATTGGATTTATCCCTTTGTCCTCACCCACTCCAAACTTCCTAGCACTTAAGGTAATGATACCACCTACCACTATCTCAGCTCTATTGTCGGGCCTAGCACCTATAGAGGCAAGATAATCAAGCAAGTAAAAACAAGTATTAATGGGGTTGTTACTAAGCATTGCCCAAAGAATTAAGAGCTCATCCGTCCTAGTTGTTCCTACCTCTTTCCTACCTCAAATGGTACAATCCATAACCCTTTGAAGTTACCTAAGCACGGGGTTGTGAATGTTACTAGCCTTATTGGAACAAGGATTGTATTGTCTTAAACTGGTAATGCGTTTCCAAAAGCTAGCAGGGTCATAGTCTTCCGGCTTTAGATCATGATTCCAAGAGTCATGGATGAACCTCGCATTTGCGAAGCCCATCTCTAAGCAAAAATTTTCAAGAGTCATCTCGTAATCAATATTCAAAATCTAGAAGGAGACTCTATGATCGGGGTTATCAAAATTCATCCTATCTTTCTTGAATTCAATAGAACTCAAGAACTCATAAGTGAAGTTTTCAAACCCCTTCATAGGTCTAAGCATTACAACCCATCCTAGGTTTCCGAGCAAGTTAAACACATTGTCTCTAATTCCTAGCACATCCAAACTATAAGAATGAAGGTATCTACAAGGATGTAAAGGTTTAGAGATAAGAACTTTATACCTATCCTTTTGCTTGTTATCCTTGAAGATTATGCCATGATTCTTTGTTGGAGCTTTCTTCTTTGAAGGAGGTCCTCCGGAAGAGCTTGTTCCTTCTTTGCCACCTCTCTTTGAAGCCATTGCCTTGACCTTGTTTGACTTGGTGTGGTTTTGGTGAAGATTGGGTTTTAAGAATGTTTTTGGTGGCAAAGGTTGGTTTAGCTATGGGGTTAAGGTTTAAGTAAGTTTTATGAGTTGGGATGTGAAGATTGGTGATGAATTTGTGGTTTTTGGGTTAGGTTAATTGGGGTACCAAATTTGGGTGATTTTGGGTTCGGGTGGATGAAAGTTGTTTTTGATTGGTGAGTTTTGTTTGAAATGATGTTTGGAATTGATTGGGTGAAGAAATTTTGTGATTTGGTGAAGATTTGATGGAGATATGAAGGTTTAAAGGTTGTTGGTTATGGAGGTTTTAGAGAGAAGTTTGAATGAGGAGAGATGTTTGTGTTGGAGAATGAAGGAAGAAGGAGATAAATTTTGTGGATAAACTCACCTAGAAGCCGCGCACGGTCGTGCCAGCTGGGGGCATGGGTCGTGCCAACCTTCTGGAGTTTTGGGGTTTGGCTTGTTCAGTCATGCATGGTCGTGCCTGTGGGAGCACGGGCCGTGCCAAGGTTCTTAGCATTTTAGGCTCAATTTTTTTTCGTTTTCTTGAATCATGTTCGGATAATTACCTACAAAACAACTTAAAACAAAAAAAACAAAACAAAACAAAACAAAAGCAATTAAATGCTTGGGTTGCCTCCCACGAAACTCTCTTTTAGAGTCATTAGCTTGACGGTTAGACAGTGTCCTTAGAAAGGATCAAAGAGATCATATTGTGTAGATGAAGCTAAGAAGCGTTCTTTCACATCATGATCTTTATACATGCAACAAGAATAAAAAGCGGGACCTTTCATAACATTTTCCAATTCAAATCCTACCATCACATTTCTCACATGAAAAATAATCCTACCATTCTTAACATCAACGATAGCACCCGCAGTAGCGAGAAAAGGTCTTCCTAGAATTATAGGAACATCATGGTCCTCTTCTATATCAACTACCATAAAATCAGTCGGGATGTATATCCCTTCTATCTTAACGGGGATGTCCTCAATAAATCCAACTGGTTGGATAGTAGAACGTTCAGCTAGCTTCAAGGTCATCTTGGTAGGTTTTTTTAATTCTCTTATTCTCATCCTTTTGAAGAGGGGCAAGGGCAACAAACTAACACTAGCTCCTAGGTCACACATGGGTCTATCTATGGTTTCACTCCCGATCACACAAGGGATAGCAAAACTACCTGGGTCTCTAAGCTTTGGAGGTGGCTTCTTAATGATTGCGCTACATTCCCTAGTTAAAGTTATTGTCTCATTATGCTCTATAGTCTCTTTCTTTGAAAAAATTTCCTTTAAAAACTTAGCATATAGAGGCATCCAAGACAAAGCTTCCGCAAAGGAAATTTTAATGGAAATCTTCTTAAGTA
Organism: Medicago truncatula; assembly: GCF_003473485.1. Lineage (NCBI taxonomy): Eukaryota > Viridiplantae > Streptophyta > Magnoliopsida > Fabales > Fabaceae > Medicago > Medicago truncatula. The sequence goes on along the minus strand of NC_053046.1, from coordinate 21,790,064 downwards.
TGTTGACAAATTTATTGAATCGAGCCTCCAAATTAAGCTTAGCAAGCCTTAATGGGGGAGGAGCTTTGGTCTTATCAAGAGGTTTCTCACTTTCTATCACATCATTCTCACCTGGAAGCTTAATATTCTCTCCCTTGGTACTTTTAGCTTTAGCAACGGTCTCTTCTAACTTACTACCCCTAAAAGAATAGCATTGACATGAGCTTTGGGGTTCACTTCGGTTTGACCGGGAAAGACTCCCGGTGTTTGAGAAGAGGTGGCCACTTGTTGGGCCACTTGGGATATTTGGGTCTCAAGCATTTTAGTGTGAAGTGGCGATAGAATCTACCTTAGTATTGAGTTTGGAAAGAGAACCATTCAGAAATTCAGTTTGGTTTTTGAGTTCTTGGAGCTGTTTAGATTGGTTCATGACATAGCTCTCATTAAAATTTCCAAACTTGATTTTTGAGCGACCCTTTGGTTGTTTGCATAGCCAGGTGATGCTACTTGTCCATAGGAACCTTGAGGGTTTTTATAAAAGTTTTGGTTTGGCTCGTTCCCATGTTGTATTGAGCATAGTTCATTTGCTGAACACCATTAGCAGCACTACCTAGCTGGCAATCTACACCAATATGACCAAAATTACCACAAATTTCACAAGGAGGATATGCAGGAGTAGGAGTGACAGCACTAACATTTAGTTTTTCAAATTTTTGGGTTAGTGCATCAACTTTAGCAGCAAGATGATCATGGTTAGAGACTTCGTACATACCTCCCTCTTTTTTAGAGGGTGAAGAAGCAGTGATGGCTCTCTCGTTGGTCCATTGACAATGATTCTGAGCCATGTCTTCAATCAAAGCGTACGCCTCAGTATAGTTCTTGTTCATTAGAGCTCCACCTACAACTGTATCAACAGTCATCTTAGTGGTATATGATAAGTCATTATAAAAAGTGTGGACTATGAGCCACTTCTCTAAACCATGGTGGGGACAAAGTCTAAGCATTTCCTTGAAACGCTCCCACGCATCATAAAGAGACTCCCCATCTTTTTTATTGAACCATGTGATTTGGTCTCTTAGTTTAGCAGTTTTAGAGGGGGAAAGAATCGGGCAAGGAATGATTGCCTCATTTGATCCCATGAAGTCATGGAACCAACTTCTAATGAATGAAACCAAGCACTAGCTCTATCCCTTAAGGAGAAAGGAAAGAGGTGCAGCCTTACGGCTTCTTGATTCGCTTTCAAAGTTCCGCTGAGTCTTAAGAAAGTTGAGATATGCAGATTTGGATCCTCAGCGGGCGATCCAGAAAATTGATTTTGCTGCACCAAGTTAAGTAGTGTAGGCTTGATCTCAAAATTGTTTCCCTCAACCGTTGGGTACACAATAATAGCTTTTGGCTCTTCCGTATAAGGTATTGCATACTCTTTGAGAGTGCGTTCAGCCATAGCAATATTATTTCGTGCCTCTCTCTTTTTCTTATGCAAATATCTTTCGATCTCGGGAATGAATTCTCCAAGACTTTTAGTTCTTCGCATAAAAAATTGAGAACCCAAGAAGTTAACGGTAAAAGAAAGAAAGAAGTAGAAGAATAACAGAAAAAAAAATTCTAATCACTAAGAAAAAGTTAATCAAATTAGTTAACTCCCCGGCAGCGGCGCCAAAAACTTGATGGGACAAAACCGCAAGTTCACGGTTCTATCGAAGTAGTAAAAAGAGAGTATCATTCCGAAATAGAGTTGTTCAATTCAATTAACTTTATTTGATGATTAGAGAGAGTTTAAGTTGTAAAGTTGGGGTTTTTAACAGTTGAAAATAATAATAAAAGAGAGCCTTGGGATTATTGGTCCGTCATGGCGACAAATCCTTCACAAACCAAACCATTAAACCTAGAACCTTATGTTAGACCCAATTTCTAAAGACAAGTTTTTCTTTAGCCTATCACATCTGTTTTCGGTCTCAGTGAGTGTGTTCCTCTAGCAACCACGCCTATTTTCAAGGTTGATTGTTATTAGAATCCTTGAAGTTTGAAACTTTATATGTCTCAAAGTTTTCTATACTATTTTCATGTTTCGCAATCCTTGTCTAAATTCACTTGTTCGAATATCAAAACTCAACTTTCGTTTTATGAATTGATATTTGAGATGATGAATTAATAATTACTAACCCTTCCACTTTTGCTTCTACAGTTTGATAATTGTTAATTCATGTTAAAACGGTGAATTTAGATTAGAAACTAGGGTTACATAAGATTACGGTTTAAGGCTTAGTTTGATTAGGATTATGTCATTAGACTTATCCAACAATCCCAAGATAAGAGAAGTCTACTCACTCATGTTCATCGTAGACATGGAGAAGAAGAAGAAAAGCATAAAGTAAATAACAAAGAAATAAAGAAAGAACTTTTATTAAGAAAGACAATTGTCACTTATTGAATTCCAAGAATAAAAGATGAATGTTAATGATAGCTAGCTACTCTTTTTATAGTCTTATGTCGACTTAAAACCTAAGCAACTATTCACTAGAATGTTCCATAAGAAACCACGGGGTTTTCGGTCAAAACAGGTAGCTTGCTTCTGAAGCAAAAGCAACAAAAGAGAACCCATAAACTTGGCACGGCCGTGCCAGTGGGAGCACGGGTCGTGCCATCTCTCTGACTTGAGGAGTGACATATTTTTGTCCTATATTTCGTATTTTCATCCCGGATCAACTCATAATCCTCTTTCTTTTGCTCCAAGACTCAATCTATCAAACATTCATTCCTGAAATATAATAATATGCAATTGAAGTAAAATAGTTCTAAAAGGAAATAATATTTAAATAAAATAAACTTAAATCTAAATAAAACGAAATCAAATATTATATTAAAATAACTAATTAATGACTCATCATTTACCAAAAACACCGGTAAACAAATTGGCACGCCCGGTAGGACCCTGTTTTTGCAAAATTTTTAAACTAACTTCCATAACTTTTAAAATAATTTTCTAACTATTTTTGTGAAAACTGTTTTTTAAGAAATCTATAACTGTTTCTATTTAACTTTTTGTGGAAATATTCTTGTTTGTGCATACATTTAAGAAGTGGCAAAACTTTGAAAACAATGACTAGACCCACCAATAGTGGTACTTTTGCATCATCACAGTCCTCTTCACAAGCACAATCTACACATGCATCTGCCCCTACAGTGGATGCTAGTGTATCAACGACCATGGGGGCAACCATGGCTATGCCAGTTTTGAGCTCTGACAACTGCTGCTGCAGCTGCAGTGACACAACCAGAAATGGGAACTTTTGGCCTCCATTTACTACTGGTGTACCCGTGTCTACTAGTTTTTCTGCATCTCCTTACCCTCTAGTTAGGGTTGGATTTGATGATAGGTTCATAACCATGCAGAACCTCTCTAGGGATCAAACTTATGGTATGCTAACTTCTATGATGGAAAATTTTCATAAAAATGCATCTGCATTTGCAGATCATGCAAATCCATTCACACCATTTAATACAAATAGCCCTTCAAGTTCTAGCATTTTTCCCATAAATGCTCCACCAGCCTTAACTACAAAATCAATGATGTCCTTAAGGCAACAAATGGATGAGAGCAACCATGAGATGGTTAATCTGTTAACACAACAAATTGGTATAGTGTTTAATCCTTTGATTCAAAACGTAAACCAAAGTTACCAAGCCTTAGCCATTCAAATAGGGAGGATTGCAGATTTCTTTGTTGCTCTACAATTTTTTCATCAATAGATTCCTCAAATCCAAAATATCCCATAGATTTAAAATCCTCAACATCTGCAAGTTGTTGAACCAATGGTTCGAAGACAAAAACTTGTGCCTCAACTCCAACTTGTTGAACCAATTATTCAGGCACAACCAGAAGTGATTTTGGTAAATAGGAATCATGATGCAGATGAAGTTGTTAGTCGAAATGGCTATTGGTGTCCTAGATTATTCCATTAGGAAGAAGTTAGATACTCAACACTGGAGAGATATGTCTCAGTTGGCCGATAGAGTTTGACAACTAGAAAGACTGAGGGCTGAAAAAGCTAGAACTCACAAATATAAAAGAGAAAAGGTTGCTTACATAGAAACCAATGATAGTGACCAAGAATTCGACATAGCCTTTCAATATATCGAAGATTGTGAGGTTAATGTTGCTGAACTAAAACCTGGGCCTCCTTATACATGCAAATTCTTGAGGCCATCTAATGGGAATAATCATGTCGAAACAGAAAATAATAAATATGTTCCTAAAACCTTCACGTTTGATGTGATTAAATGTGATGAGATTTTTTATCTCTTAGTTGTTAATGGTCAAGTGGTAGTGCCTAATGGTTTAAAAATTCCACCACTAGAGCAACGTAAAAAAAGAGATTTTTGTAAATATCATAATTTTTTTGGGACATAAAACTCCACATTGTGTACTTTTCAGGGATTTGGTTCAAAAAGCTATGAATGAATGCATACTAAAATTTGGAGACAAAACAAAGCCTCAAATGTTAGCGGATGTTGATCATCTGAAAGTTGTCGATGCAATGTACACTGAAGTTGCAGATTGCAATGTTATGGAGGCCATTGTTGATGTTGTCGAAAAGTTGTCTGTTGAAGCAAAAGTTGATGTTGCTGAATGTCAGATGGTGGAGGTTTCTGGAGACCCCAAAAGTGCTGATGAAGTCATTTGAGAGTCTCAATTTGATGAGAAGGTGGCTTACCTTATGGCTGAAGAGAAACTGATTGATTTCCTCAATCGTTGTAGGTTGAAGAACTCTAAGGTTATGGTATGCCACAGATGCAGTTTTGCGTTCGACAAAGAGGCTACTAAAAGTCTTGAGGGTTTTATTCCAAAATCAAAGAAAAGAGGAAAATGGTTTGTTGATCATAGACCAAAGTTTTCATTCACCAAACGTTATATTCATTTCATCAATAACTCTTCAACCACTAGTTATGTTAATAAGAATGGTCAAGGGAAAACTTTTGTGCCTCATGTTCAAGCTCCTATTCAGAAGTGGGTTCATTCAACCCATAAAAATGTTTAGTATGGGAAGAATAATTTGGTGAAAGGAAGTACCAGTACCACTGTTATAAAAAATGTTTTTGATACTGAAACTCCAAATGAGTTGAAGAAATATGCTGACAATAATAATTACAAAGGGAAAAATCTCATGACAAGGACTCAGTGGAGAAGGTATCAAAGATCCAAAAAGGGTGTTGCTGCAAATTTCGATGACAAAGGTGTTTACCCGAAAGGAAAGCAAAAAGTGATCGAAATAGATAAAAAGACTAGTCAAACAAAGGTTATCGCTTCCTCCTATCGAAGAGAATCTTGTTGGAGATGATGAAATAGATTCAAATTTCATGGATTCACAACCTAACTTCGAAGTCATATGCAATGTGGTTTCCATTTTACCTGTAGAATATGATGTTGTGTCTGAAGTTGAAAAATCAGAAGATGATTTTAATTTAGATGACCTTGAGAAATATAGATTCATGTGTTGTTATGCATCAAATTATGGCTATGATGAAAAATAGAAAGCTATATTAGAAAAATCAAATGGTTCTATGAAAGGCCATCTCAAACCATTATTAATTCAAGTCAACGTTGATGTTATTGAAGTTAACAATATGCTGGTAGATGGTGGTGTTGCTGTTAATTTAATGTCTTAGTCTTTACTTAAGAAGATTGGAAAATTTGACACAGATCTGTAACCTCATAACTTAGTTTTGTCGAACTATAAAGGAAAATCTGGACTTTTTCTTGGCGCTCTCCAAGTGAATTTCACTGTGGGAATTGTCACCAGATCAACTTTGTTCATGATGGTACCATCAAAAGCTAATTTCAAAAGCTAATAGGTGTTGTTCCGTCATCTATGCATCAGAGAGTTGCAATCTGGAGGGATGATGATATGGTTGAAAATATTGGAGCAGATCAAAGTTTTTTTCTTGCTAAAGTTAATCAAGTCACAAGGAAAACCTTTGAGAAAAATTTGGCAAATATTGTGCCATGTTCTTTTGCAGAATCTGGTTGCACTGACTAGACAGATGTGAGTTATGTAAGGCTTCACCCCACTCATGGTTTCATGTGGGAAAGGAAGATACCTGACACATAACCCATTGTGAAAGACTTGATTCCCCCAACTGGTGGAATGTTGAAGATAATCATGATGTTTGAGCAAGATGCTTGAAACAAGATTACGACTTATTTAGCCTAAAATAAGATCAAGAAAGCCTTAGAGGCTGAGTTACAACAAAGTCATCACCAAAATCACCATCAACATTTATCACCACAGAAACCATATCGTTTCACATAACACCAATCACAAATAGACAACAATTCACCAATCATAATAACCAACATAGTATACATCAATCAAACATTGATTCACTCTTATTTCATCACATTATCATAAATGGGTGGAATAATTGACGAGCCGGGTCCGTTAGATAGTCTACAACTTTAAAAGGTTAAAAAAAAGACTATAGTAATTTTAAAAGATAATTGTAAGAGATAGAAATAAGTAATTATAGGTAGCCCATAGGCTATCTATTTTAAAAGATGTCCCACACAAGCACAGTCCAAATATTTACTACCATCTGAATTAAGAAATTAAACTTTCCCAAAAGCCATTAGGAATAATATTCTGAAGAAATTTAAAAGCAAATGTCACCTTCCCTTGTATTCCAACGAATGACCACATACTGTGTTGAATATATTCACATTAATGATTTGGTTTTGAAACAAGCGTTGAAGACAAAACCACTGCAGAAGCATGTTAATATAATTGAAGCAAAGCATGACGTACAAGTATATATACAAATACAAATCCACATGATTAATCATAAGTTCATAACATGCGTTTTTAAAATTATTATAACACAAGAGCTAATGGTATTTTCAGGGCATAATTTTATCATGCATTGGACCATGTTAATTTGTTACTTAGTATGGGCAAAGGACAAATAATCAAATTAACAGTCTTTGATTAATTAAGGTTAAATAAAAAATTGCAAAGCTCTGCCTAAGAGATCTCGAATCCCCAACTCCTATCCCACGTTGATTTGGATGAGATTTGGTTGCTTGCTACTTAACTTTTTCAAAAGCAGAGCCATGCCAACCATGAACCAACTCTCACTAATATATATATATATATATATAAAAGTAATATTGTATTTTATTAACTTAATATTATATTTCTAAGTTCTTAAGTTATTAATTTTTTTTAACATGGAATGAAACTAATCAAAAGGGAATACACATAAAATGGCAAACAATCATAAACAGGTGGCACCCATTTGGGATTGGTAAGTGGTTGGTTTAGGATCTTAAAGTGTGCTTTTCTTAAGATCTCAGGTTTGATTTCCTCTAATGTTAATTTCGGTGGACAAATCTATACAGAGTTTGCTCAGGCTTAGAACGGGGCCTCTGCAAGTGGGTGGTGAGATTGGTCTCTTTGGATTAGTCGGTCTTTGGATCGGATACCGAGTTTTCGAAAAGAAAAAAATCATATACAGGTGGCTACACTCAATTTGCTGAGGTCTTTGCCTTTCTAAAATAAAATAAATAATAATAAAAAAATATATGGTACTGATAAGGTATCAAAACCCTTTTTCCATAAGGCTGTTGGCTTTTATAATCTTTTCTCCCTTGGACTACATCCCTCTCCATGTTTGTCTATAGTTTCTCATACCATGTACTCATTTGTATGATACAAACAAGATTTTCAGATTTTTAATAAAGAAATAGACAGGATTTCCACTAATCTGTGCATTTAACAATTTTCCATGTTAATTAATTCAGTCAAAAAACTTCCCATTTAAGTTATATACACATGTACACATCATACTTCCTCTCACACTATTTATAAACACCAATATTTACCGTTAATCATTTTTTAAATTGGATTTTTTTATTTTAAGTTTCTCCGCAATTAGTGTGTCGATAATCATTTGATCTTCATCGAATATATATGATTGTGATGATTTACTTTTTTTTGTGGTGGTCGGGGTTCGAACCTCAGATCTTACATATAGTATGTATTGTCTATACCAGCTGAGCTAAGCTATTTTACTTTTAACTTATAATCATTTGAACATACCAAATTTAAATATAAATTATCCTTTTTTTTTTAAAGCAACGGTAGTAACTTGCCAGAGCACCAGTAGTAACAACCTGCAACCAAGCAAAAGATAAAAGGAACAAAAACACTCACAAACACCCACGGAACAAACTTAAAGTTGATTCATAGTTGATGTGAAACTAAACCACTCACTTGAATCTAAAACCAATCTCCTTTAGTGATTGTAGTTAGGGTTAGGAGAAATTTAAAAAGAAAAGGTTCAAAGGAATGCTAACAACACACATTTTCTTTAATTAGTTAAAATTTACATGGATTTTACAAAATCATATGAGTCCAATATAAATTTAATAGGTCCTATATAAATTTTAATTAATCAAAGAAAGTGTGTGTTGCTAACATTTCTCAAATGGTTAAATGTGGTTTTACCCCATTATGTTTTAAAACGTTGCGATTTTGACCGTTTAATAAAAAAAATAACAATTTTGTCTTCTATCTTAAGAGAAATGTGCTATTTTGATCCTCTAACTTTATGAAAATATGTTTTTTTTACCCTTTATCTTTAGGAATACAAGATCTTTTGGTCCTTTATCTTCACAAAAAATTGCAATTTTGGCATCTATTTTTGGACACGCGGAATCTTCTCAGTAGCTTTGCAATGTTTTATAAAATTAAAAGGTAAATTTGTTATTTTTTGTTAGGAATCAAAATTACAATTTTTTAAAAGTTAAGGACGTACAAATGCATTAACCAAAAGAAAATGAAGAGGATTATAGAGACATTCTTACATGGTCACAACCATAAATAAATATTACTCCTTCCGTTTCAAAATGAGTGTCGTTTTAGCCAAAAAAATTGTTTTAAAATAAATGTCACTTTCAGTTTTCAATGCAAAAATTTTTTTTTTTTTTCAATTGTACCCTTCAATTAATACTATGTTACACTACTTTCAAAGTAATATTTTTTTCTTTAATGAAAAACAAACAAATAGGTGATTAGGATAATTTGGTAAAATTGCTATGATATTTGACTATTTTATTCCATTCTTTAATCTTTGTGCAATTGGCTAAAGTGACACTCATTTTGAAACGGAATGAGTAGTGTTTAGTTGCACACTTATTCCATTCATTAATCTGTGTGCAATTGGCTAAAGTGGCACTTATTTTGAAACGGAGGGAGTAGTGTTTTTTTTTTTTTTTTGGCTTTCGCACTGGTTTCCGATCCATCAAAGATGGACGACTAATCCGACTCATGCGTAGAAGCATGCGCACTGGTCAAATGTTGTTCCCTTGGGAGTCGAACCCGATATTTCAAGGGAGTAATATTTAGTCACACACATATCACAAGTCTTTTCCTCAAACAATTAAATCACTTTATTATCAATTTCTTTTTTATCATTAGAAAGAAAAAAATCATGTGTGTCCAAATACTAATCATTTTTTTTTTTTTTGAAAAAAATACTAATCTAGAATTTCTCGATATTATAATATCCCAAGCAATACAAGAAGCTATGAGATTCCACCTCTCTTAAACATGGATCTTTGCAATAATGCAGTTCCCAATGCTAGCTAATAATGACACAAGAATAAAAAAAAATAAAAGAGACAGTCAAAGTTTGTTAAAAAAATAGAACATGTTCATTAAAAAGTACTGCGTTCATACTTGCACTGCATCTCTGTTACTAGACTTGACTTTCTTTCCACAAATTGAAAATATGAACAGTAGTACTCCTACCAAAAGTTTACCAAGCCTAAAGTCTTATTAGTACAAAATGAGTATTTAATTAGAACTCATAGCATGCAAGTTGGTAATTTACTGTTGATAATGTTAGTGATGATAATGTTTGAGTGTTTTTAGACCCTAATTTTTTTTTTTTATCTTAGATGAAGTGGTAATCCATTAAAATACCTTCATTATTTACTGCTTAAGTTACGATAAGTCAGGCCAATAGAGGGCTATAAATATCATCTTTTAGAGTCTTCTCAATGCATGACAAATACAATACTAAACTCTAATATCGATTATTGTACTTTTGCAAGTACAAATTTCGACACTCTAGTTAAACTATTCAATATCCTTATGAAAAATTAATCACATCGGAACGTTTCCGCGGTCGAATCCATTTTGAATTTGATAAATGCATTGCTTGTGAAGTATGTGTTCGTGTATGTCCTATAGATTTACCCATTGTTGATTGGAAACTGGAAACTGATATTCGAAAGAAACGATTGCTAAATACAGTATTGATTTCGGAATCTGTATTTTTTGTGGTAACTGTATTGAGTATTGCCCAACAAATTATTTATCAATGACTGAAGAATATGAACTTTCAACTTATGATCGTCACGAATTGAACTATAATCAAATTGCTTTGGGCCGTTTACCAATGTCAGTAATTGATGATTATACAATTCAAATAAAATAAAAAAAGAATTTTTTATAATTAAAAATTATTTTTATTCTTAATAAAATAAATATAAAATAAAAAAGAAAATCAGAATAGTATAGAATAGACTATATATATAACTCTATAAATAATGATAATCTATATTATAGATTATATAGAATATATAAGAGATAAGAGAATAATCAAAATAAAATATTATTAAAAAAAAATTAAGTATATAAATTTGTTTTTCCTGGTCATATCAATACGGTCATGAAATTTCGATTTCTTTGTCTTTTTTTTTTACATATAATGGATTTTCCTGAAACGCTACACGATTTTCTTTTAGTCTTTCTGGGATCGGGTATTATATTAGGAAGTCTAGGAGTAGTATTACTTACCAATTCTATTTTTTCTGCTTTTTCGTTGGGACTGGTTCTTGTTTGTATATCCTTATTATATATTTTATCAAACTCCCATTTTGTAGCTGCATCACAGCTACTTATTTACGTGGGAGCTATTAACATTTTAATCATATTTGTTGTGATGTTCATGAATAGTTTCGAATATTACCAAGATTTTAATCTTTGGACTGTTGGGGATGGAATTACTTTGATAGTTTGTACAAGTATTTTTGTTTCACTAATAACTATTATTTCAGATACTTCATGGTACGGAATTATTTGGACTACAAGACCAAATCAGATTATTGAGCAAGATTTGATAAGTACTAGTCAACAAATTGGAATTCATTTTATCAACCGATTTTTTTCTTCCATTTGAACTAATTTTAATAATTCTTTTAGTTGCTTTGATAGGTGCAATTGTTGTAGCTCGCCAGTAAAAAATCTTTATAGAATTAGTAATATAAATCAAGATTTTTATTTTTTTTTCAATTCTATATTATGTATAAACTCTTTTTTTTTATTGCCAATATATTCTTTTGTTCCAGACTTGGTATATTCTTTAGTCAATTAAATCTGTTGAATTGTTGTTCATATTGAAATGAATCAAAATTAATAAGGAGTTGGTCAATGATGCTCGAACATGTACTTGTTTTGAGTGCCTATTTATTTTCTATTGGTATCTATGGATTGATCACGAGCCGAAATATATGGTTAGAGCCCTTATGTGTCTTGAACTTATACTGAATGCAGTTAATATAAATCTCGTAACTTTTTCTGATTTTTTTGATAATCGCCAATTAAAAGGAAATATTTTTTCAATTTTTGTTATAGCTATTGCAGCCGCTGAAGCAGCTATCGGACTGGCTATTGTTTCCGCAATTGCTCGTAACAGAAAATCAACATGTATCAATCAATCGAATTTGTTGAATAAATAGCATTAATTAATCATAATTAATAAAAAAATTCAATTCAATCAAATAGTGAGTGTAATATTTATCAATTCAAATTAATATGTATTCTACACAACTTATGATCATGTTTGCATTGCCTAAATCATAAGAAATCAAAGTATCCTCTTCTATTCCTTATTCTAAATTTATCTAGACATCTTTTTTGATTAACAATTAACAATATTATAACAAATCATTGATTCATCTGGTATATAAATATATGATTCATTTACGAGTTTACTAGATCGATAATTTTCATTTTTTATGTTCAAAAATTACTATAGATACAATGTCACATTCAGTAAAGATTTATGATACATGTATAGGATGTACTCAATGTGTCCGAGCTTGTCCCACAGATGTATTAGAAATGATACCTTGGGATGGATGTAAAGCTAAGCAAATAGCTTCTGCCCCAAGAACAGAGGACTGTGTTGGTTGTAGGAGGTGTGAGTCCGCTTGTCCGACGGATTTCTTAAGGGTTCGGGTTTATTTAGGGCCTGAAACAACTCGAAGTATGGGTCTAGCTTATTGATACGTTTCAAAAAACACCACACAAATACGTTTTTTTACTGTCAAAAACCCGTGCTAAAAAAAATATTTTGTATTAATAATCCAATCTTTTTTTAGAAAATATATTCTACTACCTTCATTGATAATAACTAAAAATATCATTCGTATCCTATTATTTCAAAATCCCGAATGGTCAGAAGATTTTAGGGATTAGAGCAGGGAAGTTCATATTAAATGCACCTATCAGGGCATTCCAGTATCCCACAAAGAATTGCCAAAAAACTGGTTCGACGAGGGTATTTAGATAAGGATCTTATACCCTTTTGTTCTGAAAGCTTGGCACAAATCTAAGGTACAATCTACTGAAAAAAAGAAGAAGAAAAAAGATCCACAGAAAAAAAAAATACTGAAAACAAAAATTTCTGGTTTTTAACAGATTATGGAACACTAGTAGAATCGTACCTTGATGAGGGTTTCCCAAGAGACCCACTTTCAATTTTTGGTCCCGTTTTAAAAACAATAAGAAAACAATTGAAAAAAGATTTGAAAAAGCATTTTTTTCTAGTTTTAAAATTTTTAAATGAAAGAAAAAAATGGTTTCGAACTATGTTAAAAAAAATAGAAAACTGAAACATCAAAAGGATTCTTAAAAGTATTCTATTTAGGTTCAAAATAATAGATGAAACAATAGATGTTTTAAATAAATGAAGGGTTTTTCTAATCTATGCAACAACATTGCATAGGATAAGGTGCAATAAATATACCTCTTTTTTTCAATATAGACTATTATATTAATTATTTTGTACTTGAAAAATGATTCTTTTTCTCTATCATATTAATCATTCTATTTTTTTTATAACTTATACTATAACAAATGCAGAAAAATTGTCTATTGATCAAATACAACAATATTTTTTAGACAAGGGTGTCATCATTATTAAAATAAAAAATCCCACTTTTTTTATATGTCCCTTACTTCTTCTTCCAACGACACAGCAAGATGAACCGGTTCATCTTTCTCCACTGGAGTCATATAGTGAGCCAAATGTCCAAAATAACGTTAACCAGACGACAATGTATTTTAGAAGCTGCATGCTTATTTTGTTCTTCAGCATTAGAAAATTTTCCTTGCATTTGTTACTGGAAATAATCTTCATTGTCTTTTAGCGTTGATTTTAGGCTTAATTACACTTTTGATCCTTGCATTTTGACCAACTCATAAAATTGGTCCTACCTCTTTTAAATCAAACAAAATCGTCCCTAAACTATATGTTTTTTGCAATTTTAGTCCTATCTCCCTATTTCCAACTCCAGAAACGCACATAAATGACAGTTTTAGTTCAACCACCTATGCTCAACCATGAAATAAACAAGGAATAAATCATGTGGGTACAAAGAATCTACTTTATTCAGCACACAAACCAAGAAAAATTCTAATTTCTAAGACATGTTTCAGGTATATAACATGTCTCGGAAATTATGTTAGTGTGCTGAATAAAGTAGATTCCTTGTACCCACATGTTTTATTCTTTATTTATTTCATGGTAGAACATAGGTGGTCGGACTAAAACTGACATTTTTTTTTGCGTTTCTGGAGTTGGAAATAGGGAGATAGGACTAAAATTGCAAAAAAAATAAAAAATAATAGTTTAAAGACGATTTTGTTCGATTTAAAAAAGATATAACCATTTTCGTCAGTTGGTCAAAATAGTAGGACAAAAAATATAATTAAACCTTGATTTTATGGGTTGTTGCTTATAAGGCTGTCATCAAAGAAGGCTAAAACACTTTATTCCATGTCTTATTTGTTAGGTTACCGTTCTTTTTTTTTTTTTTTATCAATGTTGTTGTATTTGGCTCAGAAAATCAATGTTGCTGTATTTGATGACACCCTTATAAGCAATGTTGTTGTTTTTTCCTTACTCCCAAAAAATCAATGCTTAGTCATAACGCTTATTTTTTTATCATTAGGAAAATTACCCAGAAATTTTTGGTGGCACCCTTACCTAAAATAATTTTGTATTTGATCAATGGATAATTTTCCTTGCATTTGTTATTAGATGTAATCTTTATTGTTGTAGGATGAAGTTATAAAAAAAAATAGAATGATTAATAAGATAGAGAAAGAATCATTTTTCAAAAACAAAATAATTAATATGAAAGTTTATGTTGAAAAAAGAGGTACATTTATTGCACCTTATCCTATAGAAAAACCATAAATGAATAACAATTACGGAAAATGTTACATAAACACCCTTTATTTTCATACACCTTTGTACATCTTATATACTAGGAAGAAAGAAGATGAGAGGAAAGAGAAAATGTGTTTGTGCGGGGTCCACGTGACCACATGTCAGATTTTTGAGTGGGTGTATTACCACCTAAGGATGTCTATGTATCATAATTCATTTTAATTACTGATACCCTTCTCCTTATTAACTCCAAGCTCTCAAAAATAATCTTGGAATTTTAAGCATCGATTTTTCATTATTTTCTCATTGACATAAACAGCGTGCTCGATCTATATCAAATAGTATATTCAGGATTATTTATTTATACATGCTAGACTTGTACCAAAAACATTATTCATGCTAGACATTAATTCTACAAACTGCTTTTTTCTGTTTCCATAGGCAGTACAAACAAACAAGAGAGTAAGATGCATATAAGATACTACAGATTAATTATCACAATAAGATGCCATAGACAATGTATCTTCTTTTCATGTTTTTTCCTCTCTCTCCCTAAGAACCTAGACAATGAACCTAACGTTAATAAAAATCCACAGTGCAAGACCCATATGGCTTGTTTTTATATATAGTTTATGATATATTTAATTTATTTAATATACTACACAAGGCAAAAAAGAAATGAGGAGATGACCCAGCTAGATTTGGGGGCCTTGACCAAAACAACAGAAACCCATATTAAAGATCTCACGCACTTCTTCCAATGTCTAATAAAGGACAATGTAATAAGACATGTTAACTTGTGCTCTTATAGTACTCCCTCCGTTTTAAAATATAAGCAAAATTTACTTTTTAGATTCATTATTTTAATGATGTATGTGGTCCATATTATGAGCTACATACATCATTAAATGAATGAACCTAAAAAGTGAATTTTGCTTATATTTTGAAACGGATGGAGTACATGTTAAACATTAATTTCATTCCATTAATGGTAAGAATTTAATGAAAAAAAATTAATATTAAATATTTTAAGCTAATAAATTAACACAATTTTCAATACATGATATCTATTAGTGAAATCCTTAACATGCGCCTTAAGGGCACAAGTTAACATTTCCCATAAGATAAAGAAAAAAACAACCCACGTAAGAGTTGGCAATGTCAGTTGCAAGCTCAAACTGTTAGACCATGTCCAATGGCGTTTAATGGGTATGTTGAAAGCAACATTCAACAAGTGAAATGCTCCAATGGTGGTGTTTAATGATGATGTGGATGAAAGAGAGGTTGAATGGTTTCAACAATGTTTAATTGACGCTGAGGAACACGCGGCGGGCTTCGGTTGGCCAGAAATGGCGCGTGCAGCACACGCGCGGACAGCAGCGCGTGAAGCTGCAGAGGCCGGAGAGAGAAACGGAAATCTGGATAGATAGGGACACGTGTTCATTTTTGATCGGTTATCCGGATTCTTATCATTTTAATAATTGGACCTCAATTATTTCGTTGTAAATTAATTTTTTTTTTTTTTAAAAATATCAAAATTCATGATTTTTTTTTCTCTATAAATAGAAACTTGGTTCATTTGATTTGGACACAGAAAAAAAAACCAAGTTTTTCACTATCTTAATCTTTTTTTTTTTTTTTTAAGACATAAAAATGGAATATATTAACAACGGCAGCGAACACCTAAGTACAAGATGTACTAAAAGTGCCGCCCCTAATAACAGTCAAATATACAAAATAGAGTCAAAACAATGGTCGATCTAAACTCAAACAAAATAAAGGATCCGACCACCATCTTTGGGTACCATACATGAATTTTGCTTTGTTAGCTTGAAGCCACCATAAAGAATGAAATCGAACTTTATCTGCTAGTTGTTCAACTGTGGTTTGGATATTATTAAAAAGTCTATTATTACGTTCGTTCCAAACCACCCAAACACAGTAACCAAATAAGTTGAAGGAATGACTGACGAGCCTTTGAGTGACCTGTAGAGTGAGTAAACTGAATGAAATGGTCATCAATATTAAGAGGGTCAGCACCTGACATTCCGATCCAAGACCTGATAAGATGCCACAATGAACCAAAAGTGGCGCAATGAATAAAAAGATAAGATGTAGTCTCTTCCATACCGCACCCTGTGACACAATTACATGCCTCGCCGTTGATTATGCCACGCCTTAGGAGATGGTTCTTAGTCGGCAACCTATCTCTCAATAATCGCCAAGAAAAAATGGAAACCTTCAGCGGCACCTACTTATGCCATATAAGATCTTATTATTACTATCTTAATCTTATTATTATCTTTCTATTAGCAAACTAAGTGAAGTTTTAATCTTATTTTTAGTGAAATGGATCCCAATAATAACCATTTCAACACCCAAAATTATTCTAATTACCCATTTAACTACGAAACTCCCAACAATTATCCAAATCCAAATCAATTTTTCAACCAACGTCCTCAAAACATACCTAATTTTGGTTTTACACCAAATTTCAACTTTCATGCATATTATGGATCTATGATGAGATATCCATCTCAAACACCCCCATTTAATGGTTATATGCCAATGAAGAATGAAAATTTTCCTAGTGTTGGTGCATCTCAATTTCTTGAATTTTCAACACAAATAACTCCTGGAGGAGTAACACCCCGTTTTCCCAATATAAAATTTTCAACATATTATCAGAGTAATCATCAAATAACGGAATGCTACACTTCTAAAAATCATAAAACAGATAATTAACAAATTATCTTTCAACATAATTATTTCAAAAACTCGCAGCAGATAAGTTCATCATCATTAATAAAGTCTTGGCACGCAGGCCTCATTAAAACATCTCATAAAAATTCAGTTCAACATCATAAATGAACACGTAAAAGAATGAAGCATGCATATCATAAACCCCATCCCGTTGCGTATCAGAGCAACCTAGGACTCAGTGAGGCAAGGCCACTCACGACAGCACAGCTGCAACCTACGCTCGATCAACTGCAAGTTACTCATACGAAGAGCAACATTTCCAAGCAGAAGGGGTGAGATTTCACAAAATAATAATATTAATCAATATAATTCAACAATCGTAATTAACAACATAAACATCTTAAACATCATTGCATCTTGATAATCAAATATCAAGTAATCACTTCATTCAATCATCATAAATAACATAACATCTTTCATCAATTGACTCGACAATGCGACAATGCAACCTAAACCTCTTATATGCATGTGGTACCAATACAGGGCATGAGCCCCCAGCATTATAGTATTAATATACTTTCAGGGCATAAGCCCCCAACATTATTTTGAGCAAATGCTCCATCATGGTGAGTACAAAGCTCCAGGGCATGAGCCCCCAACAAATGTATGCTAATGCATGAACTCAATCATCTAAAACATCTTAATCATCATCTCATATACATCCAATAATTTGGAGTTCAACATCATCTTATTCATCTTATAATGACTCATGCAACTTAGTTAAATAACAATGGCAGCATAGGCAGATCACAACAACAGCATAATTTCATAATATCAATTCATTTCAACAACATCTTGATCATTCAATAATATTTCAAGTAATGCATTTAATCATTAAATCACATTACAAACAACTTAGCAGTTCAAACAGCTTCACAGATTTCAGTTAACATCTTAAATAGGTCACATTACTACCTAAGGGTCCAACCCTAATCAACTTATGCGAAAAAGATCGCAACATACTAACTTGCATTCAGTTCTGGAAGTGCTCGCGAGGCGAGAGCATCTGCTCGCCATGGCGAGTACAAGCCAGAATTCCAACTTAAGTTGTTCTAAGCTAAATCAGGTTCAATCTCGTTCTAAATCATCATCTAATCTTTAATAAACATCTTAAGGCACTCAAAAGCATCTAAGGTTCAACTCAAAAGTCAAAATTACAGAATTCAACATGCTCTCTAGTCATGCTCGCTATGGCGAGTAAGGTTGCTCGATATGGCGAGCTACGTCTTGTAACTCGCGAGGCGAAGGGAAATGGCTCGCGTGGCAAGCGATGAACTTCATCACTCGCGAAGCGAGGATCATCATTCGCGAGGGCGAGCGATGAATACAGGCTCGGGCAGAATGCAGTTTTTACGAAAAATTCATGATCTCGCATGGTTCTAAGCCTAATTTCAATTCCAGAATTCATTCTAAACATAATCTAAGGTCAAAGGACGTTTTATGCATCAATCTAACAGCTTATTATCATTGGATCATCGATTTCACCTATTAACCCTAATTTCACAAACTTTCTAATTCAATCCTAACTTGTTAATTTGATCATCAGAATTGTATAGATTAACACTATTGAATCATTAGTCTCACCCTTACCTTGTATGAAGAATCGCAGCTCTCTATGGTGATTCTCCCTTCTCTTGGCTTTTTCTCCCTTTTCTCCAAAAACAGTGGTACGTACTAATTTTTCTAAGACTAGGTTTTCTTTTTTTATATCTCCTCCTAAAATCTTATCTTATCTCACTTTCTCCCCCCAAAACTCTCTAAAATCTCAAAACAACCCTTAACTAAATATTTTATTTTATTTTCAAATCTTATTTTATTAAACAATAAAATAAGTCTCATAACCTCATAAAAATCATCAAAACACATAATTCATCTAAAATCATCCAAATAATCTAAATCGTCATAAATCATCATAATTCAAACATATATTATATAAATATAATATAATTCGTCTAGACTCAATTAAATAATTAATTAAATAAAAGTGGGCGTTACAGGTGGCATGGCAGTTGCTAATGAAGTCACTCAAAATCCAGAAGATTCAACTCCTAAGAGCAAGAAAAGTAAGGAACCAGCATGGAACACTAAACAAAATTTGGTGCTAATTAGTGCGTACATTAAATATGGAACAAGTAGTGTTGTAGGGAGAAACCAGATAGGTGAAACATATTGGGGTAAAATTGCTGAGTATTGTAATGAGGTATGTAAAAGTGTAGTGATTTTGACAAAATCGTATCAAACCCATAATATTATTGAGGCGTGTATTCTAACTTTTGACATTATGACCACGTCATCAAAATGTCAAATTCACCACTAACTTAAATATACTAGTACATTCATTCCTAAATATAAGACCCTCTTGAGAAAAAATTTAGTCTCTTTTTATAAGACTCGTTTCTATCCCTAGAGAAGTCGAAAGCCAACAGAGGAGGTAATCTGTCAAACCAAGCAGTGTCAGACAAGTCATGTCCGAGGAAGCCAGCCAACGATTCCGAAGACGGAAAGGAATGAGATCTGTGTCCTTGAAAGCAAGAACAACCGCAGATGAATCACTTTCCACCCAGATATTCCAGTAAATAATCTTTATTTGGAATTAGGTAGAGGACCCTGGGAGCGGGTTGCATATGTTGCCTTTGTTGCCTTCTTCTTTTGCGACTTTGATAAATATGGAGTAAAAGGGACCTCTGCCGATGAAGCATTTTGCAAAGAATCTTTCAGCAACTCCATCTCTTTTTGTAACATTGGATCTACTGGGTCATCTTCCCTCTCCATAATATTTTGAACATTCGGAAAATCAGATGCCAAGGTTAGAATAGGTACCATGTCGTTTCGAACAACCGGAGAGCGGACTATATCATCTGAAACATTTTGAAGAGGCATACTAAATGATGTGTTAGAAAGTGCAGCAATTTGTGGTGAATCACCTGTTTGTTTCTCTTCATGAACTTCTGTATCAACAATCGTAACCTCCTTGTCATTGGTGCCTGTACTAGTTTCGGTTTCTTGTGTCTCAATGGTGGGGACCGTGAGCTCTTTTGCTTGTGGTACATTGTCCGTATTTACTTCCTCTTCATGGTCTATTTCAACAATCTCTAGTTCCTTCTGTTGAATTTTCTTGGGATCGTGAGCTTCAAAGGCAACCGAGGATCCATCACCATCAGGGTTATCTTTTGGTTTCCATTCATTTCGCTGTTTTTGGGAGTTCACTGGTTTCTTTCCATTATCAACTCTTTCTGCTTGCTTGTCCTCTTTCCTCGGATGTAACCAACGGCAAGAACTAACATTGTGGCCAATACTCTTGCAGTGTGTGCAAAAATCAGGAAGGCGTTCATATTCAATAGCAATTGGGAACGCAAACCCCTCTCTTTCCACCATAACTTCATAAAAAAATATCTTTTGAAAGGTCCAAATCAACTATTATTCTAGCATAGTGACCAAACAAACGGTTCTTGGTAACCTGATCAATGAGCAATGGAGTACCAACCGCCCCTGCTATCTCCAATAAAGTCTTCTCCATCCAATATTCTTGTGGCAATTCCCATAAACGGATCCAAACCTAAGCATGTGTTTGACGATGCGTGTGCATATTAAAGTCCTTCGACCATTCAAATAAACGAAGAACCCCTCGCTTCAAACTGACAGTTCCCGCAACCCAAACTTTACAGAAGTCTTCATGTGATGCAAAGGTAAATTCATAAAACCCCCTACGTAATGAGCGTAGACTCCAAGGACCAGGAAGTTTCCATATTGTCTGTAGCTTTTCAAAGACAGCCTTGGAAGAGTATGGAGTATCCCCTTTGTTGAGCATCAGTCTGCCCCGAAGGTTGGTCCGAAAAGCTTCTAAACCACGGACATAAGCTTCTTTTGAAATTTTGACTGACAACATGTCCCCACGAATTACAGGCGATGGAAGGGGTTCTGAGTAGATAACTGTAGAACCGCGTAATGCCTGAGCAAAAGAAGGTTTTGGAGCGGTAGCTTGTGTTGGTGTTTTAAGCGCAACTATGTCGAGAGCCAAAGTGGTAGTAGGTATGGCTGTCGACGAAAGCAGTACACAACAAAATTTGTGATGAACGTGTAACCCTAGTTGATTGAAATAGCCACTTACGTGATAAATACGTGAGTGGAGGAATCAATTGGAAAGCAATTTGTTAATATTTGAGAACTAGCAATTGAAGGAAAAAGCAAACCGATTGGAATGGGAAAGATTCACGGAGCGGCGCCGTCATTCTTCAATTCTTAATTCCCATTATTTTTTAAAAGAGCCTTATAATTAGGGACGAAGGCAGCAATATTTTTTTTATAAATGTTTTAAATTAAACTATATGGAATGCAATTTTAGTAAAATCCAAAGTATTCTTATTTTATAGGTGAAAAATGAACATCATATCATTACACAAGTTACAGAGTTTGAATATCTTGGATTCATAGTATAAAACGATAGAGAAATGATGTAAATCATCGAATTCAAGCGGGATTATTGAAATAGATAAGAGCCTACATATTTTATTTGATAAGAAAGTATCACTCAAGGCGAATGAAAAATAGTATCGAACAAAGGTAACAACGACGATGTTGTATGAAATAGAGTATTTGGCGTTGAAGAACCGACAATAGAATAAAATAGTGTAAATAGATGAAGATCTTGTGTTGGATGTGTGATAAGATTAGATGAAATTGAATTAAAAATTACAATATTAGAGTGTTGGGGGAGCATAATAGTAACATGAGAGACTACATACAATAAACTGTTCTCTCTTCGTATCATATTAAATATTTCATTTGAGTTTTACACAGATATTAAAAAATGATTAATAATGTTAATTTTAATAATAAAATATAAGTCAAGTAAATAGGTAATTACATCCCTCTGAAATTGTAAGTTTCGTCAATTACCCCATGACATTAACAAAACTTCAATTACCCTCTTGAAATTGCACACCGTTAATTAATTTACGCCCTCCGTCAAATTATATCTAGCTAGTCAACATGACGTTTTGCGAATAGCTCCCCTGAAGTTTTTACTTATGTGCAAAATGCCCCTAGAACTTGAAAATTTATATATTTTTTTCTTATCCTTGACTCAAAATATATCAAAGGCAAACAGTTAACTTTAATGTCAAAATAGAATATGGAACTAGAAACAACACATGAAACATCTTATTAAGCCATTTTCACTGCAATGAGGACACCTTTAGAATCCACACTCACCAATTATAGTAGATTTTACAACTTCCATAACACGTTTCACAACGAACAAACTTTATATCACCACAAGCCTCACATCCACTATCACCTCCTTCAATGTCGTCAATCCTTTCACAACAATCAAGTAATTACTCAAGCTTCTTGTCATCATGAAGTTTCTGAATTTCCTCAACTCCAGCAATGTTTTTCTTTCCAATAAACACTTTTGGTAATCCTCCTTTACCATAGTACCCTCCACCAAGTAACTCTTTTAACTCTTCATTGAATCCTAAATGTATTGACACATATCTCTCATCAACCCTTATGCCTAATCCTTTCAAAATCATCCTAACTTTGCAACAATTCTCATAAGTTTTTCTCACCATGCGTAGGCTTGTGAAATACAACACCACTTTTTCCTTCTTCTCATAAGGGGCAATCTTGAAATTCACAACAACATTATCAATAATATTCTTTTCCTCAATTTTTTTTTTTTTTTTGTATCCATCCCCTCTTGCTTCTCTTGCAATGACTTCTTGAATGAAGACATCACTTTACAATCATCAAAATTTAAAACTTTAACATTGAGATTTAAGTCATTTGATCTGTCCTCAATAATCATATGATGCACCTTTGGTTTGTGTAAATCAATGTCATCAGCGGCGAAGCTAGCAATATTTTTATGAGGTGGCCACATATAATTTTTTTAAAAAACATTAACAATGAATTTAACTATAAACAAAAACAATTCACAATAAATATTACTTATATAAAATGTACTTCATAAAATACACTTAAAGCAATAAGAAGGGATTATACCAAAAATGCAAAAGCAACGGATTTTACAAAAAAAAAAAAAAAAAGCAACAACAAAACAAATGATTGCACGTAAAAATCGACAATGGAAGAAATTAAAATTGATAGTAGCTATTTACAAAAGTCGAACTTGGCGATCCTTCAAAGACTCAAATTCATCTATAACTGCTTATGAATTTAAGTGACTTACAATGTCTTTTTCAATGTAAATAAAACATTGTTTCCTTTCATTTGTCCAATATATTTACTAATAAATTAATAATATTATAATTTTAATACAACAATACTAATAGGATGGATGTTGGGACTATATGATTTATGATTGGAACTAATAGTTACATATTAAAATTTGTTGCTATTGTAATATTTTCTTTGTTTAATAAAAAATAATACTATTAGGGATAGATTCTTCAATTTCTGCAAAACATGATCAAGTAATTCAAAGTTCAACTGAAAAGTAATCAAAATCAGACAAAATTATTTAAACTAAAATCGAACATGGGGTAGCCAAATATATATTATTAGGGGTAGCCAAATATAATAATATACCTACTACTCATTCAATTTTTTTTTTTTTTGGGGTAGCCATTGCTACCCCTTGGCTATACTAGGAATCACCCCTGAATGCCATCATCATTCTCCATGAAATTAGGCTTTGATGGATCAATATGCTAAAGTTAAGTGTTAATTGTTTGCCTTTAATATCTTTTGAGTCAGGTATAAGAAAAAAACAAAAAATTAAGTTCAAGAGGCATTTTGCAC
This sequence comes from Medicago truncatula, assembly GCF_003473485.1. Lineage (NCBI taxonomy): Eukaryota > Viridiplantae > Streptophyta > Magnoliopsida > Fabales > Fabaceae > Medicago > Medicago truncatula. The sequence goes on along the minus strand of NC_053046.1, from coordinate 21,766,034 downwards.
ATAAGTGCAAAACTTCAGGGGGGTATTTGCAAAAGGTCATGCTGAATAACAGATTGTTAAACTATCATCTCAAATATGTTTTATTTTTTTCTTCTTATACACATCCCTCTATAATCGAACTCTTAATCAAAGGGTTAAAAAATCTCAAGTATCTATTTATCTATCTATCTTTTTTTTTTTAATCAGATAACCTAGTGGCTAGAATTCACTTTATAAGGTAAATAAGTGGGGTGTCTGGAATTCGAACCTCAACCCTGAATATAACAATACAATATCCCTGTCAACTGAACTATGTTCACGGGGACAAATATCTATCTATCTAATCTAGTACATTTGTAACTTCATGTTTGTCCTAATAAGCTTTGATTAAAAACAAATGTAACTAAAAAAGTTTACATGTACATGTACTACCACATACAATACAACTCAATAAATCCAATAAAAGAAAAATTAACAATGATTATAATTTTCTCAAAGTTGAGGAAGAGGTGCTTAAAGGGCAGGTCTTTAGATTATTTATTTTTAAGTATTTTACAATAGCAGTGGCGGTGGTTAATCATCAAAAGCTCTATTTTTTATGTAAGCGTGAGTGAGTGAGGTATATAAATGAAAATCAACACTCCTTTGCCATTACCCTTTTCTTTCCATTCACTATCCTTCAAATTATACTTGTTAGTACTTTGGTTTTCTTACCTTAAACTAAAAATTCACCTAAAATAAAAATCCAAGCTTATAGATTTTTCTCTCTCTAAAAGGGAACTGCAGGTTTGTTATCAAAGAAGTGATTTTTTGAATAAAGTGCTTTTGATTTGTGGGAAAAAAGCTTCAATAGAAGACAGGGTGCTAAAAGTAGCACAGGATCAGAAAATGGGTATCTTTCTCTTCCTACTTTTTCATTTAAAGTTAGGTCCTTTTTAAAAAAAAAAAAACTTGGGTTTGTTTCTGAAACTGTTTCTGACTAGGGTTTGAATGAGGTTATTTATTATGCTGAAATCAATGTTGTTTGCATAATTGACTGTTTCTGTAGACTTCTTTTCACTTTTTTTTTTATACTCTTTTTATTGTTTTTCTTTTCTCTCTCTCTTTCTTTCTTTAGGGAAGGGGGGTCCTTCTATTATGATAATTTGGTACTTACAAGCTTTGGAAATGGTAGCTGCTAAACTCGTGTGAACATTTGGTACATCTTTTTGGTACTTGGATTTTGTTTCAGCTCTTTGGCAATTTTCACTCTTCATTTATTTCATCTTGTTCCCTCTTTCTCTTTGTCTCTCTGCTTTTCTTTGACCCTTCTCTTCACTTTCTACTTTACTCATTTTTGTTTACTTTTACTACTTTTTTGAAATTTTCATTGATTTTCTTGTTGAAGATAGTTTGATATGAGTGACAAAGAAAAGTTTGAGGTGGATGGAAATGAGGAGGATCCTATGAGTTATTCTAGTGGTATGCCACCTGATTGGAGATTTGGTGCAAATTCATCTGTTGGGTTGGTTTCAATTGGGAATTCTATGAGTATGAATAGAGGGGATTTGATTGGTTCTTCATCATGTTCATCTGCCTCAATGGTTGATTCATTTAGTCCTAACTTTTGGGACCATTCCGCGAATTCGCAAAACTTGGGATTTTGTGACATTAATGGGAGTTCTTCAAATACAATTGGAATTAGGAAAGATGGGTTTGGTTTTGGAAGGGGTGGTCATGATCATGGAACACTTGAAATTGGTTGGAACCAGGCTAATGCTATGATGAAAGGGGATGGTTTTTTACCGAATGGACAAGGGGTTTTTCCTCAGAGTTTATCTCAGTTTCCTACTGATTCTGGTTTTATTGAAAGGGCTGCGAGGTTCTCGTGTTTTGGTGGAGGGAATTTCAGTGATGTGGTGAACGCTTATGGGGTTCCTCAATCCATGGCGATGTATGCCGGTTCAATTCATGGAACTAGGGATGCTCTTGCAGGCGTTGGACTTCGAGTAGCAAATGGAGGACCAACACAAGAGAGTGATGATCCGAATGTGGTTGAAGCAGCTACAAAAGGTGTGGTGTCACCATCTGTTGAGCAATTGGCTACTAGAGAAAGTCCTTTGAAGAATGATAAAAGCGAGGGTTGGGTTGGGTCTCAAGATGAAGGGAAGCAAGCTCTTGTTCAGAATGTTAATGATTCCGATGGAGGTGAATCGGGTGACGATGATGGTGGTCGTGGCGGACAAGATGGTTCCCCAATGTTGGAGGGTACTACTAGTGGAGAGCCTTCTATGAAAGGACTAAACTCGAAGAAAAGGAAAAGAAGTGGACAGGTACGGTTTGTTACTTTTGAGCTTTATTTTGTTGTGCGTGATTACTATTTTGCCTTATGTGATAGAGTTTTTCCTTGTGGTAGGATGCTGATAATGATAAACCCAATGGAACTCAAGAACTACAAAATGAAGGTGCAAAGGACAACCCTGAGAACCAACAGAAGTGTGACCAACAACCAACTTCGACAATTAAGGCTTCTGGGAAGAATGCCAAACAGGGCTCTCAAAATTCTGATCCACCTAAGGAGGAATACATACATGTTAGGGCTCGCCGGGGTCAAGCAACAAACAGCCATAGCCTTGCAGAGAGGGTAAGATACATTGATAAATTATGTCTTGTGAAAATGGAAAATAATTTGGATGAAAAATTTTAAACTGGATTTTCACTGCAGGTGAGGAGGGAAAAAATAAGTGAGAGGATGAAGTTTCTTCAAGAACTTGTGCCTGGATGCAGCAAGGTGGCTTTCTATTTTAAACCAGAGAAATTCAGTATGATTTATTATAATTGACTTTGTTGTATTGTTCTTCTTTTTAACATTTGAAATTTGATGTTTGCAGGTCACTGGTAAGGCAGTGATGCTGGATGAAATCATCAACTATGTACAGTCACTTCAACGACAAGTTGAGGTATTGTTGAATTTGAACTCTTATCGTTGTATTTTCCCACCAAAGATTCTTAATCTGTCTAATTGTTTTGCCCTGTATGTTTTAGTTCTACTTCATCAAAATAATAAAATTCATAATTTAGTAGATTTTCTCATTACCATCGTTTACAACTCCTACACTTTAACATGTACTTAAATTGACCTAATTTTGAATGTTAATCGTGATATCCTATACGATCACTGTCATATTTGTTTCAAGCACTGTTTTCCTGATTGTCATTTATGTTGAAATAATGTGTGACATATGTTTTTTTTTTTAATCACTTTTTGCATATTTATTCATGTTAAATTGACTCCGACCCATCTTTTCTCTTGTGCCAGTTTTTGTCTATGAAACTTGCAACAGTTAATCCACGGCTGGATTTCAATATTGAAAGCCTTCTTGCTAAAGATGTAAGTTGTTAATCCATTTGCATACCGGTCAGAAAAAAATGCTTACGATCTGTATCTGTGTTTGACATTGCATTAGTATATTTTGAATACTGTCAGGTTCTTCACCAACGGCCTGGTCCTTCGTCCACACTAGGATTTCCTCTAGAGATGTCAATGAATTTTCCTCCATTACATCCATCTCAACCAGGGATGATTCAGTCAGTGATTCCAAACATGGCAAACCCGTCCGATATCCTTCGAAGAACTATTCATACACAGTTAACACCGTTGAGTGGAGGATTCAAGGAGCCAAATCAGGTATTGATCCATTGCAGTTGCAAGAACTGTGATCTCCTTTGCACAATTTGTCTTTGTTCAAATGAGTACACACTCAAACTTTTGCTCTACAACATATTTATGATAATAAAAAACCACAGATTTATGGATGCATCATATTTTGTGTAGATTAGTGCACACGAGGAATGTTGAAAATCTTCCATGTACTTTCCTTTACATGTTTCAGTCAAATTAACCTTACTATATTTACATCATATTCTGATACAATTTGCTTTAGATGCCTGATGTGTGGGCGGACGAGCTTCACAATGTTGTACAAATGAGCTTTGCAACAACCGCTCCCATGAGTAGCCAAGATGTGGATGGTATAAACTCCCCAAACAAATAAACCTTTTTCTTATATTACATTTCCTCAATTAAATTACATTGTTATACGCTCTTGTAGGTACCACGGCAGCAAATCAGATGAAAGTTGAACTTTGATGTTACACTGCATTCATCTTCTTCACTACATCGCATATTTTGGCTTTTGTTCTTGTCAGATGGAAATAACTACGGTCAGAGTTTTACACATGACTTGCGAAACTTGAAGGCCTCGGGGGTAAGTCACACCCTACAGATGACTGGATGTAGGTCAGGGAAAGTATTAATGAATGTTACTATCTTTCGAAGCGTGAATATATATGTATCATATGTTTAGAAGTGGAAGTCTATTTTCCTCAAATAGGTTTGCTCACTAAATATAATTAAAGAATGTAAAGACAGGATCTCACTATGTTCGATCAACCAGGTGAAATTCTATAGCATTTTTTGTTGAGCTCTGGCCATATTTTAGTTTACAGTGTGTCATTATGGTTTTGAATTAAGGTGCTAGTTTATAGTGCAGTAAGTTTTTCCCCCCAACAAGTATCTTACATTCTTTGAAAAAAGAGTTTGGACTTATAAACTAAATTTTCCCCCCAACAATTAGCTACGTTATGTCGCGAGTACGTCTAAACTCGTGAAAAAAGAGTTTGAACTTACTTTTGAAAAACGAGTTTGGACTTTTACAAATAAGTCTAAACTTTTTTTCTAACTCGTCAATTAGTTTGAAACTCTTTTTTGACATATATCGGTGTCAAACACGTATTGGGCCGTATCGGATACCGAATGTGTCAGATACTTTGCTGCACATTTCACTATTTTGAAAATAGATCTACCAAATTTAGTAAGACACGGTAATCTCAATCTATAGAAATTGGAAAAAATGAAATTAGATTCTGTTTTTTTTTCTTCATGTAAAGAGAAAATGTGCAGCAAAATAATGAAGAAAATGGTAGTAAAATTAACAAGTTATGGAGAAAATAGTTTGAAGAAACTAGTGTAAAATTTGAATGCTATATTCTCATGTAAAGATATGGAAAAAACAAGATTAGATTGAAGAGAAAATAGGAATGCTTTTTGTTCAAAGAGAAAATGGTAGTAAACATTGGAATAAGTTTTCTTCTCCTCAATCTCTTTTAACTAATAAAATTGACGAGGATCTCATCAAAAAATTGGGAGTAAAATCAGTCTAAGTTAGTGGAATTCATTCTGTAAAAGATAGTAATGTGTTTTGGATTATGTTCACTGTGTATATAACTAGTATTTCGTTTTGCCCCCGTAAGGATGTGGCTGTGTCTCAGTTTATGATAATGTTTTTTTGTTTGTTGAAGAGAATGATAATATATGGAATGATGCATGAAATAATAACATGTGAGTAAAAGAGTAAGCAATAGGGTTCCTTTGTTTCTATCTCTCTCTTAACCATTCATTCTCTCTCATCTAAATAATTCGAAAGCAGAGGCACCCACGTTCGTTTTCCTACTCTACAATATTTTTGAAAGGTGTAAAACACGTCAAAAACACCCTCTAATATCCTATATTTTTTTAGTTTTTATAATCCGAACCAAATGTGGAGAGTAGGAAAAGAAATTGTGAAAAAATTAATAGAGGCTAATCATTTGTATTTTGCACTACATTGGACCCTTCAAATCAAACGACTACCTAATCCTCACAATCCCACTAGCAATACCTAAGAAAGCTCCAAACCAAGTTTATATTTGGGGGCGTTTGTTTCACCTCTACAAATTAATTTCTCAGAAATTTAAGATGAAAATGATTTATTCTCATATTTGGTAGACATTCACACAATCCCTTTGTGTTTGGTAACCATAAAATAAACATCCTCTTAACTAACCAATTAACTTTATCATTCTCTTTTTGCGATGTTTGATACAAAATCAAATGCAATCAACATTAACGGTGTAGGATTAGTATTTTAAACACCGTTCTCAATACACAACAAGTGCATGTTTGTATTCACGATTAGAATGGTAGAATGGTGAGTCACCACAATTTTAATATGAACTACAATTTACAGCTTGAAGAAAATTACAACTGTTAGAATGGGCAAGTCATCACAATTTTAGCATAAGCTACACTTTGAAACTTCAATTAAATAATACCAAACATGTCATTGCTTATTGTTCCCAGCAATCTTTTAACCAATAGCAATATCTTAAAGTTTAGTAGTAATGTTAGTTTTGATATCACAACCAATATTGTTCCTTATAAATAAATCTATTATGAAAAAAGTAATTTTCTTTTTTATATTTTAAGATAAAAAATAATTTGAAACATGCTAATATTCTAAACAACTAGATGTTCTCGTAAGCTTAACTCAGTTGGTTGGAACAAATGTATAAAATATGCAAGGTTCGGAGTTCAAACTCCGACCACTACAAAAAAAAAATAAAAATTCTAAACAACTAGATAATGACGTACAAGAGTAACATTCAAACTACAAAACTGAAGTCAATATTTCATTACTTTTATTAGCATTGCGTCTCAAATAGATATAACCACTACATACATCTCTAGGAATGTTTAAGCTTGACCATAAGAAGAGGACTTGTCAGTGAACCAAATTTAGTTCACATAGGCACAGATACACAAGTTCTAGTGCATTTTATAGGGAGGCAAGGCAACTTTGAGCATCAACGCATTAATGGTGTACTCAGTGCTGGAGGTTTGGATCCCCTCCAGTGACTGCACCATGCAGTAAAATCTTGTCCATTAAAAATTAATTAATGGGCAGAGAGACTCCACTGGAGAGGATCTTCTCCCCAGTGCTGCTAGCAACATCAGTTTGCCAATAGACAAACATCACTTGCAAGCTCTGATTAGTGAAGTCCATCATAAATGCCTCAATATTTTTTTCTTTCACAATTATAGTTATTTCCATAAGAAGATAGTGATAGTTAGTGGTGTTATGACAAGTCTTTGTTATGGAATGAAATGAATATTATTTCTCATGGTCAAGTCACACGTTTAGGTGTATAACTGTTGAAATTGATGCAAATTTCAAGATTATTCTATTAAAAATAAGGTTATATTTCTCTATTAAAAATACCCTTATTTTCTCTCTCAGGGATTATTCTATTAAAAATAAGATTATAACAAGAGAAATGATACTTGTACAATTATTTTGTGATAATTTGTAATAATTTTATTTCTCATACTCACATTATGTTTTTAGTTTATTTCTCTATTGCTTTGATTTTCGTTTGTAACAATTTTCTCTCTATACTCACATTATGTTTTTAGTTTATTTCTCTATTGCTTTGATTTTCGTATTAATACATATTTTTCTTTGTAAATCTATATTTGTCCCATAAGTTGTCATGTAAATGTTTATTCAAATAACACATCTGTTTCTAAAGAGTTGAGTTATTTAAACAACCATTTGATTGACAACTTTTGGGACAACCATAATTTTACAAAGAAAAAGATGTATTAACACAAAAACTAAAGTAATAGAGAGAAAGTAAAAACATACCATGAGTTTGACAGGTCAAAAAATGGTTGTTCTATTAACACCAAGATTAACTCATCTAGAAACATCTATGTACTAGCATTAAGTACAATACGAAAGCTCAATCAATAAATGAGTTGGACTATTAGGGTCGTTGTATCCGATTAGATCATGCATTGAGAATGATCTAGATGATTTTATTTATAGCTCTCTCTGACCCCCTGATGACAGGTCATCTTATGTTATTCTTAGCATGTTTTTCAGTTTATGCCACAAAATCTTGTTACTACTCATTCATTTTTCACTCCAATGGTAAACTTTAAAATACTTATTGGATCCCACAAGTTTACCACACATATTAATATTTTATTTTATTTTAGTTCGAGTCTTTCAACTTTTTACCATTTTAGTCTTGAGAATCGTGAAGTCTTGGTGATGTGATCCTAAAATTCTCTCTCTTGAAAAGAATAATAAAGTCATTATGGAATAAAAGAACCTAATTAATTTTGGGTTCAAAGTTTTATTTTCGTAGGTCATGATCTTTAACTCGTTTGAGGTGATCTGGAAAATAAAACTTTGAATCCAAAATTAATTAGGTTCTTTTATTCCATAATGACTTTATTATTCTTTTCAAGAGAGAGAGTTGCTTTAGAACCCAAAACAGACATATCATCACTTGGTTGCTTTAGAAAAGCATGGTTACTCCAAGCTGGCCAACTCCAATGAAAATTTTGGCAAAATACTCAACCACACGTCGACGGACCCTAGAAAATTCATGCCGTTGGAGTTGCTCTAAGAATATTCTAACAACACTTTATTATTTTCAATAATAACATATGTTATGAACATAGCACAGTAAACGTGGTGCGAGGCACTAGCGTAGATCCACCATCCACTTGATCCATCAATTAGGTTGATCATAAAAATGAATTGTTTTTTCATTCAGGTTAACATAATGAATTGTTAAATTAATTATTATTTAATTTGACATTTTTTGTGCTTGTTCTACATTTTTTTCATTTTCATGAAAAAACTTATAAACTTAAATTATTTACCAATATGATTTTGAATCCTTACAACGTCTATGTATGATTTCCCTTGTAGCTCACGTGCCATCCATCCCTGCAATTTATCTTACACATGTACGATGAAAGACGCATCATTCATCAATAGTTACAATACAAAACAACCATGATATATTGGTAATATCACAATCTTAGTCAACCATTATAGTTTATCATAACCTATGAAGCATGGACACTGACACACCGACACAACTAATAATTGGAAAAAGTCACATAATTCAGTGTAATTACAAGTGTCGGTGTCATGTCGGTGTCCGACACTGGAACACGTCTAATCCGAAGAGTGTCCGTGCTTCATGGATCATAATACATTAGGTGTAAAAACAATCAACACAAGTTCACCAATTACTCTCCCTTAATCTCATTATCATTACCTTCTCATGGATTTTCAATTTACCCGAGCAATCTAGGTCATCCACTAATCCACACCATTTATTACTAACATTTCTACAATTGCACCACATTAGCCCTGTTTTTAGCACAATGTTTGTTTGTGCTTGTTTTACATATTTTTCATTTTCATGAAAAAACTTGTAAATTTAAATTATTTACCAATATCATTTTGAATCCTTACAAAATCTATACATGATTTTCCTTGTAGCTCACGTGACATGAATCCATTAAGGTAATCAACTGCCCTAATTCTTTTGAACAAAGCAGGTCTTTCAGCAGTAATAAGGTCTGGTGTTGGACCTAGAATTTTGCTCATTTGAGCCCTATGAAATGTAGCAATTGATATCCTCTCATTCATTGAATTGATTGTTGCTCGATGTTCAATGCTTCGGTAAATTCCGTTAGTTAATATCTGCAAAAGGATTTTAAACATGAACAATAATTCTTAAAGGTTATAAATACCTCTAACCTACAGGTCTAATATCTATTACAAATAGCTTGAATTAAAAGATTGTATATGATATATGAACCTTTTTTCTTTTCTTTTCATGACACTAGTTTTTGCTTAAAATTTCAATATTTGTTTATTATGTATATTACGATTCATAATAAGATTTGAATCACTGTCTGGAAACGAGTCTTAAACTCATGATTTTAATCACAATTTGGTAACTATATTTTGAACAATTTGTATTACCTCCAACATGTCTCCAATGTTGACGACAAAAGCATCAGAGAGGGGCTTGATAGGAATCCACATTCCGTCTTTTCTGATTTGAAGGCCTTCCACTTCATTGACTTGGAGAAGGATAGTAAGGGCACCAGAATCAGAATGAGGTTTGAGTCCAATGACATGCTCTGGCTGGGGACATGGGGGATAGTAATTCATCCTCATTCCTTGATATATATCTTCAAAAAACTCGACAAGTTCGTTGCTTTTTATCTTTAGAGCTTTCTCCATACGACCAATTATCGTGACAGCTAGTTTTTTCAATTCTAAACAATAGTTCTCTAGATGATCTCTACAATGAAAGAACAAAATCTGTTATAAACTATATTTACCAGCAAAATCAATTACCTACTCAATAATGTGTAATTAAGCTAACAAATATAAATTGAGAAAGTAAGAAAACCTGAATGGTTTGGGAATATTAGGAATTAGATGTGGATGCCTTGCATCCGGAGGGAAAGTGTTAATGTAGAACATGTCTGCCCATTCGAGCTTTTGTTCATCAGATACAACAAACAACTGACCAAACCCCTGCACATCATTTGGTGTTTGCCAAAATTTCTTCTTCTCTTCCATTGGAAGTTTGAGAAATTGTTCAACACCTATCTTCATATTTTCAACAATTGGAGTGTTCACTCCATGATTAATAAGCTGCAATTAATTTCCAAAAAAATCTTAGAATGCACAAATTCATTTATTTTAAATGAAAAATAATTATCATTTAAAATTTCAATAATGACCCGTTCAGAACTTTTCTCAAAGGGATTTCAATTTTGTATATTGAAATTATAAAGTCAACCTGTTACTGCTGAATATGTTAGGAAACATGGTTCTATGGAAAGGAGAGAAAAGCTAAAAGCTCTACTATATTGATCAGTGTAAAATTGTACAAATGATGAAAAGAATTATGAAAAGCTTAATGCTGTATTAGTAATTCATCCCCGATTGGCTTTGAGGACATTTTATGTAAAAATTCGATTTCGAACCGAGGTCACCACATTTCCTCCTCCCCAGTGTGTGTTTATTTGAGTATGTGTCGGACACTAGGTCAACAACTAAATTAAGTAAATATGAAAAGTATTTGTACATAAGGTGAGACTTTGAGGAGGAGCGTACGTCTAAAGCCAACACCACCGGACCAACCCAAGTAGTTCACTAATGTCTCTAATAATGCAGATATATAGACAATTTCACGTTTTTCATATTATTTTGTGACAATAATTACATAGTGATAAACTTTTGACCCTTATTTTATCACGAGTCTCTGTTTTTTGAATTGATTTTTTTTTTTCCTTCAATTATCATTTTTGTTGCAATTTTGATCCAACGCATAATTTTAACACCCAAAATAGTTTTTTTTTTTTTTAAAAGGCTAAAAGAATTTATTAATAACTCTAAACCAAGCACAAGGTGTACTAGGATTAGATAAGGAAAAGAACAAACAGCAGTCTCCAAACTGATTACAAAAAAAGCTACCAACACCTGAATCACAGTTCCAAATCTCCCCAAACCACAAAGCCTAACAAAATACAACAGAATGCAATAACATAAATCCAATACATATGATCACAAAAAGATCTTCAAGAGAATTAATTCTGCCCCTTTAAATCCTTTACGCCAAATACCTTCTGTGAAAATGCACAATATAATAATACTCCTTTTACTTTGAAATGACTAGTTCTGCTCATAGCAAAACAATCTACTACTTGAATTCTTTTGCCACATATGCTAAACAGCCAACTTATGCCGCAACAGGAACAGCTACTCAATCAGAAAATTACCAATTGATGCACAGAAAAACGACATAAAAAACAACACTCCAAGGCTTCTAAAACAAACCCAACAGATACATTCCACCAGAAAATCTAACTGATATGAAAATTCAGTTCCTCATGTCTCCCAGACAAGCCCTCGGATTCACACACCAATGTTGCAAGTTGTAATCTAAATTCTTAGATTTAAATCTCAGCCAATTCCAAGATAATACCTTCACTTCCTCAACCAATTTTTCAATGATAATTTCTTTATTATGAAAGCATTTTGCGTTCCTTGCTTTCCATATACACCAAACACACACAAACCAAATCACACTAACACGTGATGAAAAAGCTCTTCCCATACTTATCAAACCTCAAATTGTTTGAAATGAAGATGTCCTTCATTTTGAAAAGCCGCCGATATTCCAAGCCATTAACACAAGCCAAACCACACACCTGAAAAAGGACACTCGAAAAAAAAATGTGATACCGATTCTTCACGCCCGCAATCCCCTACGCACTGAATGGAATTTTGATCCAAAACTCCTCTTTTGGAAAGGTTATCCCTTGTAGCTAATCTGTTTTGAAATAATCTCCAAACTAAACATGAGACTTTTAACGGAACCGATTTATGCAAGCCTTCGACCATATAGAATCCGAAGAGCTTGACACATTAGACATCAACCCCTTATATACCTCTTTAACTGAATACACATTAAGAGATTCCACTCCCCCAAAATCTATGTAGCAAATATCTTTCCACCACAAAGAAACTCCTCTATTCTCTATTGTAATAGACCCTCTGTTCAATCCATATTTATTTACTAAAGCTCTAAACCACAAACCAATCACCCCTCTTCCAAAGGTCTACACACCTTTTCCCATTTAACACCTAAAATAGTGATTATAAGCCTCGAAAGTGGTTAATTTTGGCTCCATAGGCAGAATTGGTATTTTATTTTCGATTCACATTCAAAATTGGGGCAATAAATCATCACTTATGAAGTCAGAAATTACATATTTTGGAGGTAAAAATCTAAGTTGGAAATAAAATTGCAACAAAATTACCAATTAAAGATCAAAAAGTTCAATTAAAAAAATTGGGACTATTTTTGTGATTGCTATAAAATAGAGAACCAAAATTGCAATTAAATTTAAGTAACTGGGGAGATTTAAAGCAATGCTAACCTGAAAGAAACCCCAGCCTCTGCAAGCATGGTCAAAATTTTGTAGCTCAGTTGCATCATCAGACAACAATTTATGCAGGTCGATAACAGGAACTTGTGGTAAAGAGCTTGTGTTAGAAACAGCAATAGGGTCTTGATTTGGATGAAGATATCGTTCTGGAATATTGGTAATGGGTTGTTTTACTAACTCTTGAACAGAAGGAACCAGGAGAGAGGTTCCCTTCATAGCCATTGATTTGATGCACTTCTATGTATTTGTATTTATTGAATGATGGATAATTTATGTGCTTATGATGATATACTCTATTCAATAGATTTTTTTTGTGGTATTTTTTAGTATTAATTGCACTTTTGGACCCCTATCTTTTCAAAAGTTACGGTTATGGCTCCCTAACTAATTTAAATACAAAACAGTCCCCTATATTTTGATTTTTTGACAGTTTTAGACCCCAGTCCATTAGTGAAGTGCCACGTATATTATTTAGGGGGTCAGGTGTGGATAAATTGTAGTTTATGATAACTTTTGTCAAAAAAATAATAATAATAAATCGTAGTTTATGACGACTAAAGTTCACACGAAAACTATCCGTTTTTTTTTTTGACAAACAAAAAACTGTCCGTTGTTTACACTATCCGTTGCTTTATTATTTTAACATTTGATTTTAGTCACCTTATCCCTGCTATACATTGAGTATTAGATTAGAGGGATTAATTTCATAAATGAAACTTTTTTATTGACAAAAATATTTTAGGGTGATTAAAATCAAATGTTGACATAAAAGGGAACTATTTATTTATTTATTTAATCCTTATTTTAACGTATGTAAATTATCAACAATATTTTTGATGAAAACTGTCATAACACAAAATTAAAGTTAAAGGAAATTTAAATTAGGAAGATCAATTTTTGAAAATTTAAAGAAGGATGAGAGAGAACTATGAGACATGACGGCGCTGCTCATTCAATCGGTTTGCTATTTCTTATTCTTCCTTCAATTACTAGTCCTTCAATTGTATTTTCCATTGCTTTCATTTCATGTGTATATATGCTTTTGGCAAATTCGGTGGGAATTGATTTTGTTGAAACTGTATCGATTGTTGGAATAGGTTCTTTTGATTGTGAACTGTTCGTGAAATGAGAGAGTTTTCTCCATCGGCTCTTCTTTCCAAAATTGCAGAAATTTGATTCGGTGGTTGATCACCAAATTTAATCATTACGTGATTGCATTTCTCTGGTCTTCTGTTTGATTTCGATCCCAGCTGCCATGTTCGATTGGCAGATTGAGATGTATGTTCCGGCAAAGCCCCCGAAGGCTGCGAGGGTTGTCACACTGCCCCCACCGGTTGCTTCTACGGTGATTTCGTTTGCACAAGCTTTGAAAGCTTTGACCAAGGCTGTTTCCAACGACAATTTATCTCAACCTTTGATTCGAGGTGAAAGAGTTAGCATCAAGATTACGCAGGATATCTATGAAAAAGGAATGACTGCTTGTAAGACAAATTTGCGAGGTAGGCTTGTTTTGAACAAAGGCGATAAGCCTTTTGCAACCAAAGAAATCCAGTCGAAACTCCAAAAACTTTGGAAGACAACAGGAGCATGGAAAATGATGTCTTTAGGAAGAGGGTACTATGAATTTTTCTTTGCAACAGAGATGGATATGCGCATGGTCTGAGCTGCGGGCACGATCAACTTGAAGTCGGGTGTCCTTCGATTGTTTGAGTGGTCCAAAGATTTTAATAAGTATACTCGGCGCAACACACATGCTCAGGTGTGGATTCGATTGCTTGAATTGCCTCGGGATGGAGCAGACACTCCGAGAGATTGCCAGTGCGATTGATACACCTCTTTTGATTGACAACGCGGCATCCAAGCGCTTGTTCGGTCACTATGCACGTATTCTGGTTGATATGGATTTCTCTCGCAAGCTCTTTCATGAAATTGATGTCGAAAGGGAAGGGTATTCCTTTACAGTCGAAAGGGAAGGGTATTCCCACAACAATCATTGAATTCAGATGTTCCCGTTCAGAAAACAATTGAGGTCGCACCTTAGGAGGAGGAAACAGAAAATGTCCCACATCCGCAACACCAATCTACAAGTTCAGATATTCCAGTTCAAAGACCACTTGAGGCGACATCTTTGGAGGCTACTTTGGAGATGGATGCTGCGTCCCAATCCCAAGGGGACAATATTATTGACCACTCAGATGACATCCCGGTTGTAACACCGACAATTATGGTAACTCATATTTCTCATAGCCCTGCTATTACTAATAATACTTTTAGCATGCAACTTGAGAATGTATCTGATGAGATAGCTAGAAATGATTTGGCGGAGAACCAAGAGCATATTTTATCCTCAGTCAAGGAAAAAACTTCAGATGTCAGTAGTATTGTGGCGCCGAATGGTGCTCCTATAGACCCGGTGTTGTAGAAAGACATAGATTTTATGCAAACTTGGCTAGGCAAAGGCTGCTTTGAATGAGGTACCATTTAAAGAGGTAGTTTCAAAGTCTCAGAAATTTATTTTTTTTTTGCAAAAGGCTTCATACGAAACCCGCTCTCAGGGTCCTCTTCCTCCGTTTAAATGATTTTTTTTTTTTTTTTTAAATATCAGGGGGATTGGTAATAATGATTCCAGGCTTGATACTACGTGGTTCACTATGTTGCATTCTTCTTTGTTGGCGAATTTTGCTAGAGACATGAATGGGATGCCTAATTATAGATTTCCTTAGCTATTTTGGTCCCTTATTTTTTCCTGTATATATTTCTTTTTCTTTTGAGGTTTTTGGCATAGTCCCCCTTATAGTAAATATTTTTCCTTTTTTTTTTCTTTAATAATAATACGTATTTAAAAGGCGGTAGAGGATGGAGGCTTCTTTTGGGTGCCAACCTAGTTGGAATGTTTCAGATTTCTCGGATGCCTAACCTCTCTCTTGGTCTTATCTAAAAAAAAAATATATGTTGGATAAATAGTTAAATTTTTATTAAAATTATACATCTAGAAGTTTGTGATTTTACCAAAAAATAAAGTTTGTAATTTCAAATTGTAACAACATGCTTATCTTTTTAAATTACCTCAACAATATAACAAATGTCATATAAAATTTTATCTTTTTTAATGACGTCAACAATTAGCATTATTTTCCTAAAAAGAAAATTAGTATTATTATAGAAAAATTTGTTTAAAAGTATAATTGAAATAATAAATAATCTAACCTAAGATCTTATATTTTCTTTAAACATTATTATAAATAATATTGTTCTTATTGTAGCGAGGTTGTTCATATTTTAAATGGAATTTAATTATTTTTTAATTAGTAATTTAAGTAATATTATAAAAAGAATAAAATAATAAATAAAATACATTTAATGAAGGGTAAAATTGGAAAGAGAAAAAGTAAGCCCAAATCCATGTACTTCCTTTATTCTAGCATTTAGACGGGCACTTCATGTCCGTCTTTCTCGACTTCTTATTGCGCTACTGCGTACTCCCTCCGTCTTTAAATATAAGCAAAATTGACTTTTTAGATTCATTCATTTAATGATGTATGTGGTTCATAATATGGACCACATACATCATTAAATGAATGAACCTAAAAATTGAATGTTAGTCTCACCCTTACCTTAACAAATCAAAATCGGCAGCTTTCTCTAGGTTCCTCCCTTCTCTTGACTTTTCTTCCTTTTCTCCATAAGTGAACGTACGTGAAAACTTTTCTAAACCTATTCTCTCCTATATATCTCTTTCCATCTATTTTATCTTATTTGCTCTTTTTCCCACAAAACTCTCTAAAATCTCAAAACAACCCCTCATCTCAATATTTATTTTATTTTCAAATCTTTTTCTATTAAATAATAAAATAAGACCTTTCAAATAAAATAACACACATCACATAATCATATAAATCACATAAATCATCTTAATAAACTCTAAACTCAACAAAATAATTAAATAATCAAAGAGGGCGTTACAACTCTCCCCAACTTATAAGATTTTCGTCCTCGAAAATTTACCTCAAGCAAACAACTCTGGATAAGACTCCAGCATCTTACTTTCCAACTCCCACGTTAGGCTTTCACCAATCGCTCCGTCCCAAACGACTTTCACAAGAGGTATCTCTTTGCCTCTCAACGTCTTCACTTTTCGATCTTCAATTCTCACCGGTAAAGTCTCAACCGTAAGGTTATCTCTAACTTACACATCGTCTCTTTGGATCACATGGGATGGATCCGGAACATACTTCCGAAGTTGCAACACATGAAACACATCATGCAAATTCGAAAGATGCGGTGGTAAACCCACTCGATACGCCACCGTTCCAACTCTTTCTGATATCTAATACGGACCAATAAATCTCGGAGTCAACTTCTTTGACTTCAATGCTCGTCCAACACCAGTCACAGGAGTGACTCTTGTAACACCCCGTTTTCCCAATATAAAAATTTCTTAAACATTTATCAGAGTAAACAACATAAACAAACGGGATATCACATTTAACATAATCCAATATCAGTTAAATAAAAATTTAAACAAATACTTAAACAATGCAGCGGAAAATTATCTCGTAAACCATAAAAATCGTTTTGGCACGTAGGCCCCATCAAAATATCTCAACAGTTAAACAATAATATAACATAACGTAATAGTTCACGTAAAAGAATGAAGCATGCATGACATATATCCCCAACCCGTTACGTATCAGAGCGACCTAGACGACTCAGTGAGGCAAGGCCACTCACAACAGCAAACTGCACACTTAAGCACGATCACCTGCAAGTTACTCATACTAAGAGCAACATTTTCAAGCAGAAGGGGTGAGATTTCTTAACACAATATTACGCATACCACTTATAGCTTATCAATCACTGCTTGATTCTCCTAGATAAAGAAGCCATTAACGAAAACATTAAAATACCATCGCGTTCCATTTGCTTCAGCTGCTTAGTAGATAAGAACTCTGCACCACTTTCCTCTTCAACGGAATAGAAATAAACTGACTTGCTAAAACAATTGATATGAACATGGTTGTACTCTAACCAATTCATACCCAGAATCACATCCATACCGTTCAACGGTAAACAAACTAAATCCATTTCAAAATCACGACCAAACATAGACAAAGGACATCGCAAACATACGAGAGAAGTAGTCACCGAACCCTTAGCTGGAGTTTCGACAACCATCTCTCCATTCATATCAGACAAATCAAGACCCAAAGCAGAAACACAATCGAAAGCAATAAAGCAATGCGTAGCACCAGTATCAATAATAGCAACTAAAGGAGTATTATTAATATAGCAAGTACCTCTGATCAAACGATCCTCATTCTCTGTCTGAGTACCAGCCAGAGCAAAAACTCGACCCGTAGTAGGCGCCCTCTTAGGCTGCTTGCATTGGGAACCAATATTACCCTCTTCGTTGCAATTGAATCACACAATATCATTACGCTTGCAATCAGCTACAATATGACCCTTCTTGCCACACCGGACACATTTCTTGATCTCTACAGGACACACATTACTCTTGTGGCCTTTCTTGCCACAATTGAAACAAGTAATCTCAGCTGGAGCATCTTTCTTCTTAGGCCGCCTATCATCGACCATTCTCTGTTTGCCCTTATCAGCAGGGGAACTATAAGGCTTAGGGCGACTCTGCTGGCCCTTGGTCTTCCGCTCATTCACAACCTTGTAATGAGCCTTAGTATCTTCCTCGTAGATTCTGCAGCTATTCACTAAATCTGCGAAAACTCGGATCTGTTGGTATCCGATCGCCCTCTTGATGTCGGCCCTCAAACCATTCTCGAACTTGATGCATTTCGAGAACTCAGCAGTCTCGATCTCCTTCTTTCCGCGAACATCTTCCGGAAAGTATCTTCTCAGGAACTCTCTCCTGAACACAACCCAAGTCACAGCAGCTCCATCTTGCTCAAGGTTAGGTAGCAGACTAACCCACCAATCATCAGCCTCCTCAGCTAGCTGATGAGTACCAAATCGTACTTTCTGGACCTCGGTGCACTGCATCACACGGAAAATCCTCTCAGTCTCTTTAAGCCACGTCTGGTCTCCATCAGGGTCATATCTTCCTTTGAAAGTTGGAGGATGATTTCTCATGAAGTTCTCCAACATCCTAGTCTCAGCATTCACTCCAGCATTTGCATTAGGTTGTTATCCCACAGCTTGGGCAACAACTTGTAGAGCAGCAGCTAACGCAACATTGTTCCTTCTAGCCATTTCTGATATTCTACAACAATCAACAACAACAACATAAGATAGTAATACAAATACTACTAAGACTCGACAAGACTCTTCTAATTGACCGGACGGACCGACCTGCTCTGATACCAATTGTAACACCCCGTTTTCCCAATATAAAAATTTCTTAAACATTTATCAGAGTAAACAACATAAACAAACGGGATATCACATTTAACATAATCCAATATCAGTTAAATACCAATTTAACCAAATACTTAAACAATGCAGCGGAAAATTATCTCATAAACCATAAAAATCGTTTTGGCACGTAGGCCCCATCAAAATATCTCAACAGTTAAACAATAATATAACA